>NC_056522.1:126322784-126327501 GCF_019175285.1 Sceloporus undulatus | reverse complement strand
GAGCTCCTTCCAGCTTTGCGTCACTGGGCACAGCCTTTAGATGGCTGCGCCCAGCGATGCAGAAGAGAAAGTGGCCGAGTGGCCCCTTTCTCCTCCTCCCCACTGCCATCAGGTGTCCTCGAGGCTTGAAGCCCCAAGGACACCCCTTTACAGGCCGCAGGGAAGCAGCCTTCTGCAGCTTCCTCGCGGCCTGGAAAGTGGCGGATTGGGGCCTCGGAGGCTGCCGTTGTGGCAGCTGAGGCCCTGATACACCGGGGAAAGCAGCGCCTACAGGCTGCCTCAAAGGGGCGGTCTGTAACACGCCTTAAATTTCTTTAAAAGTCAATTAGGTTTTAGCCTTATTGAAACACAGTTACTATTTATATGATATGGTATGTATGTATCTATATGCACAACAGAAACTATTTAATTTTAAGAAATAATGTTTATTAATGTTTATTTTATAATACCTCCCGAAGAAGGCCAATTGGTGATAAGGTCGAAAGGTGTTGGGGTTTTTAGGAAATACAAGTTTTTGACTATAGTACAGCATATTGGACTTTTGTCTCCATACATTATTCAAATACAGCATAACACACAACCAGGCTCTTACACATTAATCTAAAACATAGATTGGACCAGTATCCAAGGCAGTATATCTGTGTATCAATCAGTTGATGGCAGTGCACTTGATCAAGTCTTGTTGCATTCATATCTTACGTTTGCCTACTTGGGTTGAATTCCATGCATATGAAAGAGCTGTAGCACACAAATGCTAATGCTGAAATAAATTAGTGCTACAGCACTACTTTTTTATTTGGTTCTGGTTCAGTGAGAGTCTTCTTTCACTCTTATGGCTGACATAGTAAATGTGTTAGCTTAGTAAATGTGTTTAGTTCTGTATCTGGATATGCACACCTTGTTATTTTATACACAGATCTGATTAAAATACATGCAGTCATTTGTTCAATAGGTTTTAATGGGGCTTTAAATATACCTAATGTAAATAACTAAGGCCCGGTACAAACAGGCGCTTTGTGGAGCCCTGGGGCCAAAATTAGGGCTCAGGAGTGCGGAGTACCTGCACACTCCTGAGCCCTAGTGTGCGGCGGCGGTGCCATCATGGTGGCCTCCTGTCCACACGGGAGCCACCATGATGACAGAAGCTTAGGGAAGCGTCTGCACATCAGGGCGCCCTGCTTGTGTCATCAACGCGCCACAGTGAGCCAATGGTACACTGATGGTGGCGGCAGCATGCGCCAAAAAGAACCCGCTTTTAGCAGATTCTTTTTGGTGCTGAGGGAGCCTGTGCGGTTTGGTTGCTGCAGGCTCCCTCAGGAGCAAAAACAGGTGGCTCCAACCTGCCCTTTTGGAGCGGTCTGTCGAGCCCCAATGTTTGATTCTCTACTTGGCCATGAAACCCACTGGATGACCTTGGGCAAGTCCCAT
Source organism: Sceloporus undulatus (assembly GCF_019175285.1). Lineage (NCBI taxonomy): Eukaryota > Metazoa > Chordata > Lepidosauria > Squamata > Phrynosomatidae > Sceloporus > Sceloporus undulatus. The sequence goes on along the minus strand of NC_056522.1, from coordinate 126,326,073 downwards.
GCTCTCAACCTTAGGGGAACGCAACGGTAAACTTTCTCTGAACTAATCTTGCCAAGAAAACCCCATGATACATTCAAGTTAGGGTTGCTATAAGTCAGAAACAATTTGAAGGCACACAACAACAGATAAAATGTAAATTGGACTGGAGTCAATGTCCTGATGCAGAATAATGAAGAGTAGCATTTACTATTTCATTAAAAAAAAAAAAAACAACGTTAATTTTATGCACATTATTGTCTCACCAGAATATTATTCGAAGCAACAACATACAATGCCTTTACTAAAATACCTGGAAAAAGCAAATAGCATTAGTTCAAAACTTAGCTGATATTCACTTCCAAGATTCTAGCATACAATATCATATATTCTTAGTATGTACTTCTTAGGCTTCAGTCTACAAACTCTGAATTGTAATGCAACTTTTCCTGATTGCTTTGAAGCAAACAAAAAACCAATATTCCAGCAGGGGAAAAAAATCTTCATTTGAATAGCACTGACTACTTTGATCAAAGAATAATGCCAATAAAGGAAACCATTCAATATAGATTAAAATACCCATGAAAGAAAGCAAGCAAGAAAAGAATCAAATAGCTTGTTCTAATGGCAGTTGACTCACTGATGAGGAAAAAGCTTTTATCAGATTCATGTCGTGCTTTACAAAACAGAAGTGTATCAAACTGTGTTTAATTCAGTGGCCATTTACTATTATAGTTTAATTGTGCTTTAATGTGACAACAGTTTATATGTTTTAAACTATACTTGTTTTTTTTTCTTGTTTTTTTTTACTGGTTCAGTTCAGTTGTGACCAGTTTTGGGATCCAAATTTAGGAGGAAAATAAGATATAATGTTAATGTATGTCAATTTATGTTGAAAATAATATATTTGCCTCTTTCATTTGATTACATTATGACATACAATGAATACACTGATATATAAACACAAAGCACTGTATCAGGAAAAGCAAATAAAACTTAATGGCAGAATGATTTTTTAAAAACTGTTTCTTTGGTGTTTTGGGAACATATACATTTTTTTTTCAAATCTGAAGATCAGTAACTAAAATATTACTCAGCCCACAATCTCATCCAGTGCTATTGTTTCAAGTCACTACTACATTCCAGAACTCAAAGTTTTGAAGAGCTGTCAGAAACACAACATTGTCAAAGCTGCAAAACATTTGTGGAGAAAATTGGATCTATTCCAATTTAGACTCCACTGTCAATAGATTTGGGGGTGGGGCTGACAACAGAGGCACCCCCCTGTTCAAATTTGATAGGGTGTTGTTTGTTTGTTCACCTTAATGTTATTGACAAGTTGTTAGAAGAAGTGAGGCCACTTTTTCATTAGAACCACGTCCCTTAGCTGATCAGAGGTACAGGCTGGCCTTTTGGGTGGTGGAGGCCATGAGTGCTTCTTTCAAATGGGTTTACATTACAACTTCTCCAGAGTTGTAAAACCTCTGTTGATGAGACTTTTGCTAGACTTCAGCAACTTGAGTAACCATCAGCCATTTTCTAATCATCCTTTTTAAAACAAGGTCTTTAAAGAGCCACCAGTGATAGCACAACTCCAAGTTTTCATGGGTAACGGCATTTACAATATTTCATAATGAACAGAGCCAAAAGAGGAAATGTGATGTCTGGGTGAATCCAATGTAGCCTGATAACTTACTCATATTTTATTATTTTAAAAGACATGATTAAAAAAAGTCTTTCAAACAGAAACATCCAGAAGTTCAAATAAACAGAAACATTGGGTAAAAATATACATTTCATTATAAAACATTTTTTTGTATATGTCGAAGAAATTTATTTATTTTGAAGGTAATTAAGAGGCATCTAATTACTAATGAACATATCCTATTTGTCTTCTTTCTCCACTGAAATCTAATTTGTCTACTTTGTCATAGGAACAAGTTCACAAACTTTTTTCATTCCGTTCTTTCCTACTGAGACTTCAAGTTTATCTTTGCATATGTAATGTAATAGTATGTGTAATGTTCTTAGAAAATGGAGAGGAAAGGGGAGTACTATTGTACTATGCTGAACTCTTTCCATTATTTACCAGCTAAAGTCTCTACTCAAATAGACCTAGTGAACCACTTGCTGAATACTGTATTATTTCATTTCTATCCTGCTTTTTCCCCATGTGGAACCCAAAGCAGTTAGTAGAATAGTAGGTCAACAATGATGTAGATCCCAGTGATTCAATGTCTACTCTAATTGCCATAACTCTAGTTGTAACAATTAGTTCTAGCTTATGTACAGTATATCTGTTACCTAAGTGTTTTATGTTTCTATTGTGTTTTTCCTTCCATTGGGCTAGATCCAATGCACGATTGATTATTGCAGTCCTCTGCTCTGTTACGGACAAAGCAACATGGGCATCCAGTTAAGTGAAATACAAATTTGATGTGAGAGCAGAGTTTTGACTCAGCAGAAGCCAATTGAGAACCACACAGGTGTGAAGGCTAATACCATTAACAAGTCCTGAATGCCAAGGACAGAATGCTTAGTGGATAATTGGACACACCTGACATGACAATTGTTAAGTGTCAAGGCTGCGATGATTGATGAATTCATAATGTGGAGCACACGGAGAACCAATGGGAATGTTGTACCACGCCTACTGGGTGGAACCCGAAAACAGTAGTGGTGCCCTGCTTTGGCTATAATAATGCTATAGATCCCAATGCATTTTGTGGGTTGTAGTTGTGGGTCGTCGCGTGGATGGAGGTGAGGAGTTGAGTCTTGTTTGGAATGTGTAATATAGTAGACTAAATTAGATCTTTTATTATTAAGACTTACTGAGTTGTCGGTGTCTTGGGTGTGACGCACACAGAACCAGCAGGACCCTGGTGAAGACGGTGTGAAGACTCTGTGGAAAGCACGACTGAGACGGCTTTGGCGGAGTTTGTCGGCGGTCTTCAGCATGTCTCTGCCCCTCTTCAAAGTACAACAAATGGCCAAAACTGGTCAGCGTGGTGCACAACCAGGTGGTGGTTCAGGCCAGGTGAAGAGCCACAACTCCCATCATCCTGACCTCCTCTGCATCACCAAAACAGCTATAGGATTCCCCCTGTCAAAGCCCATTTTGGCAATAGAGGAATGTGAGGTTGGGGGGGGGGAGAACATGACCCCCCCCCCCTTATGCCTTATTCACCATTCCACCCATGGAGTCCATATTAGATCATGCAACTTGTAGATTCTCAGAGGTAGATATTTTTGGCGTTAAGACTATTTTAACAGGAAAATCTTCTCAAAAGTCGGGGGTAATCATTATATGAAC
>NC_056522.1:126319828-126322759 GCF_019175285.1 Sceloporus undulatus | reverse complement strand
GGTGGTCCTGCCAGCTGGTGATCAGCTGGTGTTGGCATCCTTGTCCGCTTGCACGTTGCCAATGTCACCAGCATCATGGATGCCTCCTCTCCTTTGGTCCCCGCGCTCTTGCTGAATCTGCAATGCACAGCCACAGCTGTCGCCGCTGCCACCGCTGTCCCACTGCCATCCCCCATCACCTCCCTTGTACATATGTAAATATTTAAAGTACATGCAGCTCTAGAGTTAGGGTTAGGGTTAGGGTTACAAGTCTTAAAATGCGCTGCAGCTGTGCTGCAGCTTCCACACCTGCATGGCAGCTGACACTGCAATTAAAGCCTGACTGAAAACTGCGCATGTTCCAGGACCCCGACTCATTATGTGACACAGCAGACATGGAGCTTTTAAATGGGCAACTTAAATTAGCGGTGTAGCAATTCTGGCGTACCGGTGCAGCAGCTTACAGACGGAGATGCGCAGCAGTGCACTATATAGAAAAGAAGCGGGGAAAAGCAGCACCTTTTAATGCTGCTTCTTCCTGCTTGGGGCGTGCGGGCGGCGTGTTCATGGCGGCATTCAGGTAAGGGCCGTCTGAAGGCTCTACCTTCATGACGTCATGAACACACCCCTTTTTGCCCGTCTGTAACCCGCCATTGATTAACATGTAAATCACTTCCTCTCAATCAAGGGTCACTCAGTATATATGCCCCCCACACCTCCACGCCACCATTCTCTGAAGATCCCAGCCACAGATGCAGGTGAAACATCAGGAATAAATTCTTCTAGTAGACATGGCCACATAGCCCCTGAAACCCACAAAAAACAATAGTGTGATTTCAGTACTCAATTCTCATTGATCATAGAGGTAAGCATAGTGTCTTGCAGTCATTAATACCTGACTCAGCTCCTAAGGATTCTAGAAAGTTTGTTGATTCAGGTGATGGAAAAAATGGCACTCTCCTTTGCATACAAGTCATCCAGACTGTCAGCTGACTCTTACTAAAACAGTAGTGATAGGACACCATATTCTATCTGAAGGGAGATAAATTGGGGGTGCAGGATCACCCTTGTGGCATATACATCCCTATCCATTAAATCTCATCCAGAAAACCATGATAAATTTCCAATGTACACCAGAGTTCTGTTGTTGTTGTTAACTGCCTTGAAGTAGACCCGATCTCATGGTGACACGGTGGGTGAACTATCTCTAAGACTCCTTGTTTTCCACTGCTCTGCTTAGGTCCTGTAAATTCATACCCAGGATCTATTCATCAAGTGTCTGATCTTCCTCTCTTTCTTCTGCATTCTAGCTTTCCTAGAATTATTGTCTTTTCAAATGAGTCATGCCTTCTCATGATGTGGCCAAAGTACAACTGCCTCATCTTGGCTTCCAGGGAGATTTCAGATTTGATCTGTTCAAGGACCCATTTGTTCATATTTATTATTTTCTGGATAGAAAATGCTGCTTCCTATGCAGAAAATGCTGTTTCCTATGCATGCAGATTTTGAGCAGAATAAGTCCCAAAATGCAAACAGCCTTTGAAAACAGTGCAGTTTTGAAAGACTTTCCTGCAGCAGGGAGAAAAAGGCTAAAATGACTCATTGCTTCCTTTGAGAATAAAATTAATGAAAAATAACATCGTAGATCAAAGATGGAGGGAGGAATGAAGGTGTATATATCCATGACCCCAAACACTAAAGAACAACGTAATCAATCCATAACTGAGCTCAAAGTTTAGACATCTGGTTGAAGGATGATAGCTACACTCTTGAAACGATAAACCAGTAGAGTTCATGGTAGTGGTTTCAATTAGCCCAGAAGGTGATCAGGATTATCTTTTCTGTGCTTTTCTTCTTAAAAATTCCATGAGTTCTTTGGAAATAAGTGATGAAGAAAACAAACAAACATAAAAGTAAGATTTTGCAAAGCAAGAAAACCATGTTTCATCTGGCAGTGTTCACATTTCCAACAGTTTACATTATCCAATCTACATTATGTGTTACAACATAAAACTACATTATAAAAATTGCACGGATCTGTCTGGAAATATATCATCCCTCTCTTGAAAAAGAAAGAAAAGAAACAAAACTGGGATTCAGCAATCTCCTTTCTGACAAGGAAAAATATTGTTATCGTTTATGGGGTGCCAGATGCACGCTACGTGCAGCACTGGGGTGAAGTACCAGTTTTGTTGGCCTCCAATGAGATGGAACCAAGATCTCTTGCATGCAGTGCAAGGCAGAGGCAACATTAGGCCTGACACCCTGCTACATAGTCACTCTTCAGCTACACCAAAACACCTCATCTTCCAGCCCTTCCTGCAACATAAGCATTGCTGGTGACTCTGGGGCTGGGTACGAATATACCCCCACCTTTTACTGAGGGTTTTTTGTTGTTGTTGCCCATCCCACACTGCACCTGAGAAATTTGGGACAATTGGTTACGGGTGGTGGCAATAAATAAGCTTTCACCAGACAGGTAGTGGGAGGATGATGTAAAAATTTTGACATACAACTGGACACCCCTTTTTGGTGTAGGGTAAAGCTCTGGAACTACCTTGCTAGGGTTTTACCACCCAGGGTGGAGAAGAACTGTGCCCTTGAGGCAGATCTGGTGTTTTGCTCCCACTTTAAACTTATATTTCTTGGGTGGGAGCATTTGGATTTGCCTTCCAGCAGATGACCGGCTGGGATCAATCCATCCCATTGGACTACCCCCAGGGCCACGTGTTTTGCCCAAGGAAAGGGTGGGGAGGTAGTCAAGGGATGACATCTGGCCTCAGCTGAGCCCATATCAGGTTGCTCCCCTCTTGTAGTCTTCCAGGATTGTAAATACAGTGGTACCTCGGGTTACGAAATTAATTCGTTCCGCGGCTAATTTCGTAACCCGAAAAACCTTCGTAACCTGAATTGCCATAGGCGCTAATGGAAAAAATAGCTCTCTGCTGCCCT
>NC_056522.1:126302638-126319728 GCF_019175285.1 Sceloporus undulatus | reverse complement strand
GGGAGAATTCATTCCCCTCACGTTCCAAGATAATATTTTTATTTTCTGCATTGTTTCGATTTATTAGTCTATTACTTTTAATCTGTTTTTCTTCTAAGTTTGCTTTCTGTACTTTATTCTTCTTCATCCTCCTGGTCTTTTTCTTCTTCTTCTTTTCTGGGAGCTTCTACTTCAGGTTCAGATGTGTTCTCAGGGTCTTCTGATTCTTTTTCCTCTTTTTGCGGTGTATCTGTTTCTGTCTCTAAATTCTTCTTGTACTTTTTGATGAAGTCTTTCATTTTCATTACTGAAGTAATCCTGAAGAGCTCTGAATTGAATCTAAATGTCACTCCCTCTAATCGTTCCCATTTATAATTGATGTTATTTCTCTTTACTACATTGACTAAAGGTCTGTAGTCCGTTCTTTTTTTTTTTTTTTTCAAAATTCTAATTGGGATATCTTTATATATAACTAATTCCTCTCTGTCTACCTCTAGTTTGTGTTTGTAATTTAGTTGTATGATCTCATCCCTAGTTTTTTTCCTAGTAAAGTAGATTACCACGTCCCTTGGCAGTTTCCTTTGTTGTGCAATTTTGGAGTTAATCCTAAAAATTTTACTGATTTCCCATTTAAATTGATCTAAGTCTGCATTCATATAGTCAGCCAGCAATGGTGTTAAATATTCGTATAAGTCTTCATTCTCTTTCTCTCTTAATCCTCCAATTTTGATACAATTTTCATGTTGTTTCAGATCTTGTAACGCTCTTTCGTCTAAATATTTTTCATGATTTTTCTCTATGTCTAATACTTTTTTTATTAATTTTATTTGTTTTGTCATCCATTTTTTCTATATTCATCTCCATTTGTCTTATATCTTCTGTTGCCTTACCTAATACTTCCTTTATCTCCTTTAGTTCTGACCTTATTTCTTGACGAATTTCCTGTTTTATCTCCTTCCTCATAGCAGTCATATCTCTTTTGAGTGCTTTTATATCCTCTTTCATTTCACTGTACATTGCCTTTAATTCTTCTAATACAGATGCTTGGTCTGTTTTGGGGTTCGCTTCCAATGATGGTCTCCTTTTTTGGGCCAAATCTAATTTGGTGTTTGTCGTATTCATTTTTGAGAATTCTATTTCTCAGACTATTGCCACCGCCTCCTATCCCAGTAACCTCCTTTTTTTTGTCTTAACACCCTTTCTCTGTCTTTTCTACTTGTCCCTTATTCTCCCCCCCCCCCAAAAAATGGGAAACATAAACTGTTCTAATACTCCAGTGCATGAAACTCAGGGGGTTTGCTCATACATTTATAAATCACTGCAACCTTATTGCTGCTTCATGCATGAGAGAGTTTAATTTTAGTAATCCAGGATTCTTGGCATATGTACTTTATATTTCCCTTATGAAAGAGCAAAATAGTCTGAAACAGTTTGGATTACAATAAACTCTTTGAATTATTATTACCCTCTAGGAGCTGCACAGATTACCAAAATGTGCCCCCTAAAAAAATTCAGGAAGTCTCTAGAATTTGACTTCTCATTTTAAAAAAACTTTAAATTTTAGGTACTAAAAATATGGGGGGAGGGGCCTATGATCTATTTTAAGGGTAAAATGCCACACTTGCAATCCAAAAAAGGCAATGGGGGTGTCTGGATGAGTCAAGCACTGGGGAAGACAGTTTTGGGACTGAATGCACCTCAGGACCACATTTTACCCATCCCTGCTTAAAAGAGTACTGCTTTGTGTTGCTGTTCTCATTATTGGATCTGGCTGGCCTGTTTGATGATCCAAATGCTGGTGTCTCACCATGCTCTGAAAACGAAGATGTCCTTCTTTTGGACGTAGAAGAGCTTGAGGCAATGAATGGTGTCCCAATTTCCCAAGACACCAGACTCTGTATGTTATTTATTCTTAGTTTGGTCTAGCAGTCACTAGGCTAACACTGATCACTGTTTTCCCAACCAAAAAGAAAAAAATGATGAACTGTAGGCTGCAATGTTCTCAATTATATAAAAATATTTACAAATGTTTCTAGTGAGGGGGGGCTCTCTTAAGTAGGAATTCTACAACAACAGGATTATGAAGGAAGCACAGTTGACCCTTCGAACTCATGGGGGTTCCATTCCACCCCCACCCCCCATGAGTTCCAAAACTCATGCATATTGAAGCCTCATAGGCTTGAATGGGGCGTGTGCATGCAGGGAGCGTGCCATGGGTGCACTCTACATTGAAGTTAATGGCAGTCGCCCTCCATGGATTTTCAAGTCCACAGACTTAGAGGGGCAACTGTAATTTAAATTTTTCATTGGCCTTTAAAGATTTTGTACAGTAGTGTATGTTTCTATATTTTTTTACAAAATGTTTGATGTATAGTACTTTTGTTCAGGAAACAAGTCTTTCCATCCATACCCTGTCCCCACCACACTTGCCAAATTATCTCCATACCCATAGGTTTTGAATTTGAATTTAAGTTCTTGAACACATATGACAAATAAGACGGCTTACCTCTTCTGGCTTGAATTGCGGAACTGGACTGTTTAGCTTTCTTCCCCTATAAAAAACAGTTATGAAAAACCTGCTGCACCTTAATTACATTGTGAATGGTTTTGGAAGCAGATCATTGCAAACATATTTTAAAATATGCTCAAAATTTTAAATTAATAAAAAATCAGAATAAAGATAGACTCCAGAAATTTTCAGCATACTATTTCTATTAACAATAATGCCTCATTTAACCTAATGGTCCATCAACTATGTTCTACCACACCAGCAAAGTTTGTTTTACAGATTTATATTCATTTTTTGGATTCTCAAGCCTGACGTTTTATGTGACACTTTATCAGTGCTAGTTGACTGAAGGGTGGGATCAGTTGAAAACAGCAGTTTAGCCATGCTAAGAGACAGGTTTAGCCTTTTATAAAAAATACAAATGGCATAAAGCAGTAGTGCAATCAATGTAATTTAATATTAAATATGATTTAAAGAGATTTCCTTAATATGATTTAAAGAAATTTAGCATTTTCATTTAGTAAATCATTGTACACATCTGCCTGAGCTAGACAGGAGCTCAGAGACCATCTATCTTAGTTTTCACTGCCCATTGATTTGAATCCACTTTGTACAGCACTAGACGTTGCTAAGGTTGCACTTCTACTTTGCATCTCTGGCTCTGCGGGGACTAAAATTCCCCACCCACTGCCCCCAGTGGAGAACTGAGACCAAGCAAAAGGCGTGTGGAAGAGAAGAAGTACTTTTAAACATAGGTGTTTATCAGACGAGCTCTTAAAGAGGTACTACTGTATTCCAGTGTGACTCCTCTAGCTGCCTCCTGTTGCATGCTGGGATTGGCAGTTTTAAGGAGGGGTATTTAGAATTCTCAGGCAGAGAAGTTCAGCTCCTTAAAACTGCCAATCCCAGCATGCAACAGGAGGCTGATAGAGGAGTCACACTGGAATAGTACCTCTTTAAGAGCATAGTGTGATAAACATCATAGGCTTTATTCTAAACAAGAACTCTCCATTAGCAAAAGGATATCTCTGATATGAAGGCACCTCCCATCAGGCACACTAAGGTCCAAATCTAGTTTGAGACCACTTTCACTGCCCTGGCTCAGTGCTTGGGAATCCTGGATCCCCCAGATCCAGGCCACAGCCAAGGCCTGTAGATTCTTCCTCTACAATATTGTTAAAATCCATCCATTTCTTTTGGCTTCTACTGCCAAGACTCTGGTCCACGCTCTGGTCGTCTCACGACTAGATTATTGTAACCTCCTTCTGGCAGGGCTTCCTCTCTCTCACCTCCGTCCTTTAATGTCTGTCCAGCATTCAGCTGCACACATTATTACATCTGCCGCCGCTTTGACCATGTTTCTCCTCTATTATCATCCCTTCAGGGGGTTCAGACTGCACCAGGTGACACCCTAAGGGGGGTGTATGACACCATTGCTGCTCCAACGTGTATTTTGGCAGAAATAAGCTGTGGCATTTGCCTTGTATCTCTTTAAAATGCTGAAGATATGGTGTGAGTGGGGTGAGGATCAGAGGGAGGAGAAAGGAGAGGCCCCAGGCTTTTTTAAAGAATAAAATTTAAAAATGGCAGGTTACAGACCGCTGCTTTGCGGCGGTCTCCCGCCGCCGCCGCCTGCTGTGTGAGGGAGCCGCAGCAGCCACACTGCGCGGCTCCCGCGAAAAAGGAGCTCCAAAATGGAGCTTCCAGTCTTGCGGCGCCTCTATGATGTATGGCGATGTTCAAACTGGCGCATTTCGCGACGTCATAGAGTCGTCGCGACACGTCTGGTACGGCTATGTCGTCCGATACGTAAACCATGGTGGCCCCCATGTGGAACGGGGCGCAGCCATGTTTGTACGTATGGAATACGTGACTAGGGTTAGGTGGGTGCGGAAGATCACCGCCCCTGTCCTAAACCCTAATACATAGTTCCATACGTTAGGTTTTGTTTGTCGGTCTGTAACCGCCCAACGTATTTTTGAAAAAAGGTTTTTTTTTAATGTTTTAAATTTAAAAAAAACGTTATAAAACATCATTTTTATAACTCGGTGTAATCAAGCAGTCAAGCAGCCTTTGCCCACCGGGTTGTTTTGTTTTTTGTTTTTGTTTGGGTTGTTTTATTTAGTTATATACCTGCTGATTCCAAGATCATAGCGTGAACAGCAAGTAAGCTAATGATTGCCCCAACAGTCGGGGTACTCATTTTAGCTCCCTCCTGCGGAATTGCAAGCCTGAGTCGAGCTTGGGCCCTTTTGCTGGTCTTGACTCGGCAGCCTGGTGTGTTCGAGTAGTGGCTGCAGTACAGGCTTTAACCACGTGCGCCACCAGGGTTACCTCTCATTGGCGGATTGTCTGTTCATAATCTCAACAGACTTTGCGTGATGAGTGTTTGACGAGGCCAGCTAGCTAGGCTGATGAACTGTACGTGCTTCATTCGTTATGCAGAAGTAGAGAAGCACGTTTGCTACGACATATGAATAGTTATAGGCCTATCTACTGAAGATACAAGCAGGCAAATGAACGTCTTGGTGTTGTGATACGGACGTCCTGTAACACTATTGGCCTGAATAGAGTAGGGTGGACAAACTTGGTAATCTTGTGTTTGTTGCAAGTATTTTTATTGTTTGTTGTGTGTTTTTTTATTGGTGGTGATGTTTTTGGTATTCGGTATTCACTTTTCCACAAGACTGGTATTTGTTTGCTTGGCTTGTGATTGGTTTGTTTACTACAACAAGTTAACAGAGGCTCCTCCTCGGGAAAGAAATCTAATCGAATAATTCCATTTATTCACTGTTCCTTTCACTGGAAATTATCGTGTTTTATGCTTCAGGTTTTGTTCATCACAGGCCCTAATACTTACCCTTTTTTCACAGGGATCCAAAGAATTACACACAAGGATATAACTAGTGGTTGCTTGTACTTTTAGTATTAAATCCAGCAACTAGCCTGACTTATGCTCATACCAAAAAAAAAACGGTTTTTTGGAAAACTGAAATTAGAGAAAATGCACTGGAGGACACCATTGCACATAACATTGCTGGGTACGGGTGTCTTTGACTTACTCGACTTGAAGTGCCAAATTTCCTTGGTTTGGTACCTAGGGTTGGCCCATGTCCCACCCCCGCGTCGGGACAATCCCACTTTTTTACCAGGCGGGGGCACCCCATGCCCAGTTTTGCTCTTTCCTGGACACCCCGTATAATGCCCTGGGTTCCGCTGGAGGCGCTGCTGGCGCCAGACAGGCAGCTGGATTGGGCCTTGTTGTGTGGTTGTTTTGCACAGCGACGGCCGCACGCTACTGAGGCAGCCTCCGCTGGCACATACCTTTGCGGCCAACTGGGGCAACTTCCTGTAAGCCCTGCGCGCGCTCTGACAGGGCCAAGCGCAGGGCTAAAATAGGAGGTGTTTCGCCGCTCCTACTGGGGCTGGCTGGCCAACATGGGATGCTGTCAGGGGTGCGGGCTGGTTGGAAGCTGAGCTCCCGCCCCCAATGGCCAGCCAGCCTCCATGAGGAGGGAGCTCTCTAGCTAAGTCCCTAACACATGGGACGGGCCCAGGGCACGCGATGGTGCAGAGGCCAGGGGAGGAGGAGGAGGAAGGGAGGGAGGGTGGGAGGTAAGGAAGGAGGTAAAGGAGGAGGAGAAAGAGGTAGAAGGTAGAGGAGAAGGAGGAGGAGGAGGAGGAGGTAGCAGGAAAGGGAGGAGGAGGAGATGAGGAGGTAGCAGAGGAGGAAGAAGAAGAGAGGAGAAGAGTAGCAGGAGGAGGAGTTTTCCATTACATTTGGGTAAGAAGTTTGGCTCTTGTTTTTGTAACAATGATAGTGGTGATGAGGTATGATAGTCACTCAGTGTTTTGCTGAGCATGCACTCACTCGTTTCGGAAGGTGACGGACAGTGTGACTTTCCAAAGTGCAGTTTAATGTGATTTTCGGTTGCTTTTAATGGCTAAAAGTCTGCTTTAACAAATGGATGGATGATGGTGGTTGGTGGTGGTGGTGGGTGATATGGTGATATCAGCCAGCTTCGGATGAGGCTGGCCAATGTAAGTTGCTGTGATTTTTACAAACTCATGCGCATGTTAAGAAAACCCAAAGTACCACTGACCAAGGTTACAACACGTCTGAGTAAGTAATAGTTTGGGTTGCAAGACACCTCGAAACTGAAGAAATGACATCGTTCGTTGTTAAGAACCACCGTTGACATGTTCAATATGCATAGCCAAGTGGTAATCATGTTTCAGTGTGGAAACCAAAAGAAGGTTTAGTTATGCAATAAGCCTCTGAAATATGCAAAGAGGCCATGGATTTACAAATAAAGCCATGTGTAGTGCCTGTTTTGGAAGGGGGGGGGGGGGGGGTTGGACCAGAAAGGGAAGTACATTTCTGCCATCGTGTGGTAGGGAATAATGCCAAAATGCCCTCCATTTTTGATGCATTGATGCCTGAAGTAACACGCATTATATTAACGTTTTTGGTTTAAAAATCATGCAAGTTGTTTTTCGTGTGTCTCCATTTTAAAAAGAGTTTGTCCTACATTTGAAAATGTGTTTTTCCTACATTGTGTCCCAATTGGTTGGAGGGTCCTGACTTAGGGGCAAACCCTAAGTTGTACCTAAGCGATACTGCAGTGTCTTCAGGTAGAAGCCAATGAAAGTGAAGAAATTAGTAAACGATCATCCAATCTTGATCAGGTGCTAGTCGTGCTCAGTGTTTAGCTGTTCATGTCTTACTCTCGTTTACTGCCTCTCCACGTAACACCCTTTTAGTTGTGTTAACTGGAGGTTGTTTTCCCAGCCTTGCTTGTGTGGAGGGCAAAGAAAGAACCTGTTGAGGGGAGATAAATTTACCCTAGTAAAAAGCCAGTGCATGCTTCTGAATACTTAAGAGAATAGTGCAGTTATAATTGAGTTAATTCCTCAGATACACAAAATAGAAAATAAATGTAGGCAAAAGTTAATGTTGGAATGAAAACATTTTAGGCCAATTATTAACAGAACTGGCTTAAGTGTTTCATGGGAAGCTCATCCATTTCAGCCTCCACCAAGTCACCCGAGTAGGCTTTATTAATAAGAAGGAAAGACAGAATGTATCAGCAATTTTTATTTTTCAGACTGGGGAGAAAAAAATCTGTTCGTCTTCAGATGTTTGAAAGTAAGCTAGTCATATGTAAACTTTTCTGTATGTGGCTACTTGTGTGCATTCCATGAGGTCTGCAGCCCCTAAAGGTCATGTAGTTTTAATCCATGGGAAAAGCTAAAATGAAAAGTTTATCAGTTTCTATATTTAAAGGTGTTACAGTAAACATTTTACAAGCCACCTTTCTAATGGAGGGACGGTTTAGGTTCCTATACGTGTTTTGTCAAACATTTAAAACAATTATAATAGTCTTTGTCATATGCTCATTTTACGTTGCATAAACAAGTTACACTGAAAACATAGAAATGATGGAACATTGTAATCCACATGTGCCTTGCATTATCAAAACTGATTTTTGTTTCCACAATTGTCATGTAAGAGCATTGTCTTTGAAAATAATACAAGACGATGCAATAGCAGGATCCTAAATTTCAACCAGTTTTTTTTTTGTGTGCTTAGTTTAGCACCATTTTAGGTATGTTCTTGAGGTAAGTCAAGTACCTCATTTGATGGCTGTTTTTAAAGCACATTGGTTGACTAGAGGGCAGTTAATGAGCAAGCCTTCAAAAGCTTTTTGGACTAAAGTGTCCTCCCATCAACCCCTAGCCATCATGAGCGTAGTGGGGGAAGTGTGTAAGGGTGTTGCAACTTCAGAAACATCTGGACGAGCCACACCTTTCCCCATACCTGGTAAAGACAAAGTTTTCAGATGATATTTTGGGAACTTTAAGAAATCCTCAGGTATTCCTCCTCAGTGGGATGATGGACTGGCAACTGCGATTCTGGAACACTTGACTGCAGGAATGACACGGTGGGTTGTCACTGGTGCCATTTGCTCCGTCCAAGCAGAGAGATTCAACGTAATAATAAGAATAATAATAATAATACAATTTATTTATATGCCTGGCTTTTTCACAAGGATTTCAAAGCGATTCCAACAGTTCAAGGAGAAAGCATGAATACAGTTAAAAATTACAATCAAACAAACAACCATACCCAACCTCCCCAATCATAAACATAAACAATACGTAAAAAAGATTAAACAATAAACTACTTTAAAAATCCAATTCCAAGCGAATTCCTTAAAAGATGGGTAAAATTTGGCAAGAAGATGAGCTTCATGAACGGAGTGTAATGCCCTTGAATGTAAGTTCCTTAAGTGTACCTTTGTATTTCTGCAGCATGCGGATACTTTGGCAGGGATATACTGAAGATATTCCTATATTTCCTGTGTAAAGTAGCCAGTGACTTAAATGTGGCAATCACTTAGGCGTTTTAAAAATGTTCCAACCAGCTGTGAAGGTAATAAGCCAACCACCCACCCCCCACCCATTTAGTATGTTATTTGCTTCTGAATTGTTTCTTTAATTTTGGCGTTGAAGAAAATCCTACGGAGAAAAACAACGGTTCTCCAGAGGATTCGTTTCTTGTCAAACTTTAGCTAGTACTATAAAGTAAACACATCGGAAACCATCTCATTGACATCAGTGAGACTTTTAAAATGTGGATTGTGGCCAGCAGTCTCTCCTTTGTGAAGCTGCAGAGATAAACTTTAAACTGTGATGGCAAAAATACAGAACTGAAAAAAGAAGCACATCATTATATTTGCTTTGCACATGATTCCGGTAATGAATTTGGCTTTTTCCATAGCACCAAACTTGTACTGCATTCTCCCTGATGGATGTGGGAGGAGTTGGGAGCATTTAAAGTTTGAGTAAGTAGGCTTTGTCATGGTCATCTAACTGAACAAACGCATTAAATTAACTTGAAGCCAACGTCATTAGTGTTACCCACCATCCCTGCCTAAACTTGCAGTAAATTACCCCCCCCCCCCCCCCCCCCCCCCCCACCCCCTCAGTTAAATAAAAGTGGGATGCATGTTTTGTTCTAAACTCCTTTTAGCGTAGCAAAAGAATTGTACAGGAAAAACATGAGTTCTGCGTGTCATTGTAGTTCATGCAGGTCCCACAAACAATTGTTTAACCATGATACATTAACACAACCATTCTCAAGAGTTTTTGTTAGGTGTCTCTGCCTTGCAATAGGCCGATTGCTATGTGGGGATCGGCTGTTTGCCATGCAGTGGAAATGATGTGGCATACCAGTGTAGCTTCTGTTTTCCCATATTTAAATTTGATTTCATTTAAGACACAACATTGTTCTACACAGAGGGGAACAATGTCAGTACTGAGGGGAAATGTGTAGCATGATCACCTACTTACATAGTAATTGTGTTTTTTAAAATGCGATTGGTGTGCTGACCCATAGCCTACAGCATACTAACAAACCAGTTTTACAAAAAAATTGCATGTTACTGTCAATCCCGTGGCAAATTCTTGAAGGAGTTATCTTTCCAGGTGGTTGGTTTTGAAATTAAATTAAATGTGGACAATGGCGGATCAGACCGCCATTTGGGCGGTTCGGCCCCCCCCTTTCCCCGGAGTATCGGGGCTTCAGCGGCGACACCGAGCCGCTGAGGCCCCGTCAGCCGCTTTTCGGGCTCGGGAATCGAGAAAAAGCAGCTTCCCCGCAGCAGAAAGGGGTGTCCCCTGGCTTCAAGCCCCAGGATCACCCCGCGGCGGCGGGGACAGAGAAGGGGGCCGCTTTGGCCCTTTCTCGTTAGTCCCGCTGGGGCAGCCTTCATACGGCTGCGCCAGCGACTAAACCTGGAGGACTCCGAAACGGAGCTCCTTCCTGCTCCGGGTCCAGGGCAACAACTAAGCGCCCTGGCGCGGAGCTACTACGTCATGGACGCGCTGCCCGTCTAAGCGGCGCGCCATGACGTACTCACGCGGCGGCCGTGGGGGCCGACGCCGTTTAGGCGTGTTAGCCACGCACTAGGGGTTAGGGCGGTGCGAAGCACCGACCTTTCGTAACCCTATGGCATGGCGAACACGCACTAAACGCCAGTCTGTACCGGCCTCATTTTTATTAAATTGTATTTAAAGGGGGGAAAGAGATAATATGCCGCGGGTATTTCCACTTTCACATGTGTTACATGATCTTTGAAAAAAGGAGCCTACAGAGGTGCCACTGCTGGACAGTGGCTCTCTCCAGGCAACTGTGTTGCGAGAGGCATGATTGACTGAATTTGGTGGGATGGAGGTGGGATAAGAAGCAGACCACAGCATGTCCCTGTTTTCCTTGCTTCAGTGGGCCACTGGGTCACATGTGAAGCATGTGTATCGCTTCATTCCAGACATTTGGTCTTCAAGCACTGTTTGTCTTACTCCACACACATCATTATCATCAGTTTGTAATTAATTATAATCATCATTTATATCCAGGTGGGAGCCGCTTTGATACACACACACCTTGTTTAATTTCAAAATTTGCAGGCAATAATGGGTGATAAAAACCTGTTGGAGGGAGGTGTTTGTATGCTGACTTTAAGCAGACTGACTGGGTATGTTTTAATTCAGAATTTATATTCAAATAACTGTAAACTGTCTTCTATTGCAGCAAGGTTGCCATGGTGTCTCTACGTATAAGGTATTGTTTTCTTATTTGAGGCGCGAAAGTTTGTTTCTTAAGGACTGACAGGTGTTCCTATTAGAAAAGGATGTTCACTTTCAAGCTGAAAAGTTTTGCTATATGTAGATCATATGTACTGTCAGAACAAGATGCCATAAGAGACTTACAAAATGTACAATAAAAGCCTGTATTGGGGGTGTGGAACCCTTCAAAAGACGAAAGATGGAGCACCATGTAGTTATAAATGTGGACAATAGTTAATTTTGCAGAAAAACACATGCAAAGTTAAATGAAGTCATACTTTAATTTGATATTTAAGTAAACAAAACTTGTTAATAGCTGCGTCACAATTGTCCAACCCAGCATGTCGTTCTATTTGAAAGCTGTAACACTATATAGTAGGCTTCACAACTCATTGGGAGTTATGTGATTAACGCAGCGCCAGATGGCAGATTCATACAGTTTTTCTGGAAGCAAGATTTGGCCCAAGACTTAATGAATCTCTCTAAGCTATTGTGTCTATCATGGTTCGTACTCTGCGTTTTTGGCACAATAAAGTAGCATTGACTTGGTGATTTTGCCCTGCATAGCAGAGAGCTTTTTTCAAGAACCCTGGCTGCCATTGTATTGCCTATTCTGCAACAGTAATTATGTGCTGCATGCAAACAGTTAACGGCAACACGTTTTAAAAAACTGAAAACACTTAAACACGTGTCAAAACAGCACTGAAACAGCAAATCGAAAAGTGAAAAACTGGTGTTAAAAAGCAATATATACCCCTGGATAAAAATGAGGAGTAGGGGGGAATAATAAAATGTGTTACTTATGGTGAATATGAGAAATCGTTTTGGGCAGATATTACGGGCTTCTGTTGAGCCGGGTCCTGCAGTGTGATCCTATTGGCACCTCTCATGCGACAAACCCACTCCAGCCCATCCTGATTTATTTTAATTTTCTTATTTTTAAAATAAAGAGCATTAACATAAAGGTTGCCCATGTTGACAACAAAGTGCCAGCCTCCAGTGGTAGGAAATAAAAGATGATTTGGTGGTTGGCAACCTCTTAGCCAGCTCTGCAGAAAAAAAAGAAAAAAAATGTATGCTGGGAGTAAGATGAAGGTAGGTAGATGTACGGAGGTATACTTGCAGGATGTATTGACCAAGTTTACTTATCTCTGTGAAAACAGTAGATACACAAAACTGTTGGTTCAAAAGTTGGTTTGCTCTTTTGGAACGAATCAATAGAAATAGTTTTTCAATATGCGGATTTTCTTTCCTTTTTGTTTAAAATCCTTTGAAAAGAATTAAATATGATGTTCAATAAGTTTTCTGATTTTCCCCTGTCAATCAAGTGTAACATATGTTTTCAGTGTTTATGATTTGTTCTCCGTTATTTTGTTTTCTCAAGGCAATATTGTACTCAGATTATACAGTGTTTTTATTCATAGTTGTTTCAGCAGCGCCACTACTCACAATAAAAGAAAATAGAAGCATTAAATGGCCCACTAGCTAAGCAAATGCACGGTATAATAATTGTTGAAACCATGTTGTATAAGGCATTTCCTACTGGAACAATAAGAATCTCAATGTTTTATTGATCGCAATTTCACGTGCGCTTTTTCAGGTGCACTGCTACTGGGTTGTTTTTTTCCCTCTGCAATCATATGTCTGAATAAGTTATATTTACTTAAATGAATAAAATTATCTACTTATTGTAAGCCTTACATCATACTTAGTGGAAGTAGAACTGATTGCATATTACTATAGTTTTTCATATATTTCAAGTTATAACTGTTTGCCCCCCAATGTCCTCACAATTTTTTATAATATTTTGTTATTTCAGTTTTTCTTCCTTGTGTTTTGGTTGCTTATTTGCAGTTTTTCTACATCCCCTGACCATATATGGGCTTGCCACGAGTTTGCCTCTTCAGCTGGTAATGAATTTTATTGAACACAAAAACATCTCAAAGGTGTGTGTGTGTGTGTGGGTGTGTTGTGTTTGGGGTGGGTTGACATGGACAAACTACAGTTCAGGTGTAGATATGTTCAGAGCTACAGTTTTAACAAGAACATACTCCTCCCTCCCAAACAGCTCCAAACTTGATATTAGTAGAGGTATACCACTATGGGTCGTTGTCCTGGTCCCCATAAAATGGGTTTAAGAATATAAACTGAGTCATTTTCATTTCAAATTATCAATGTTAAAAATGAATTCACATGCATAAATCTTGTATGGTTTGCCACTCTGTCCGTTTAGAGGAAACATGGCCTACAAGTGTTCCGTCTCCTACATAAAATCCACATAAAAACAATAGTTTTAGTCTGTTTCGATCAAGGCAGATTCCACCTGCCAAATTTGTACTCTTCCTTTGGAGGTAAAACCCACCTCTGTTACTAAAACCTTTTGTACAAATATTTTCCATATTGCTATCAAAATCATTTCTCTTCATCATTCCTTTTTTTACCTTAAGTCCAAATTTAACTTGGTCATTAATTGCCATTTGGCATACGCTAGTTATACCAATCTGTAAGTGCAGATCTTTCTGATCTTTGCACTTTTGTGCTATAATTAATCTGCCTCCTGTTAATAGATTTGGTATAATCCTTCATAGCCTAGATGCGGGATGCAGTTGATCTTATCGATAGTATATATATATAATATAGATATATAATACATTACACTGTATATATAAAGATAATGCTATCTTGGGGCAAATTTTTGAACTCAATTTCTGTTATCCTTTATCTCTTTAAATACTATGCCAAAACTTGGGTTTAAAGAGGCTGCAGCCCCACCACAGAGGAATATAAAGGACCAATTTCGTTGCAACCCGCCAACATATCATTGAATAATTCTTATTTAGATTGTTTACTGGTGTTAATACCATCTCCAATTAATTGTAGATAATTCTCTTTTATTCCATATAGAATTGTTTAAAAAGACATTGATTCCAAATTTTCCCCTTCGTAAAACGATTTATTATTTGTGGCTAAGTCATCCGTCCATAAGGTCCAAGATAGTCTTCTTTCTTCATTAGGTTGTGATAATAATTTTATACAGTATTCACTTGTACACCTTCAAAATTTTCATTTGCCTCCATACTATCTCTTTCCTAATTATTTGTTTCAATTTTGGTATATTTCTCTAAATTCATAATTTTCCTATTCCAATTGTTTGTCCTTGTTTCCATGAATACAATTAAACCGGTTAATTTTAGAACTTTGCAATTTCTCCTTTATTTTTCCATTTATCCTTCATTTCTTCATCCATTCGTTTATCCTATAGTACAGTTGGCCCTTCTTATAACACCAAGTCAAGCATCCGCGGTTGAAATTTCAAAAAAGTATAAATTTCAGAAAATATCAACCTTGATTTTCATTTTTATAAGGGACGCCAAGTTTTGCGAGGTCATTAAGTTAATGGGACTTGAGCATAACACTGATTTAGTTATACATAGGGGATCGTGGAACCAAACCATTGTAAATAACAAGGGTCCCTGTATTTCTTGTTTCCTTAACGCTGTTCGATCAGCAGATTCCATAATTTGCCATAAGAGGTTAATTCAAATTCTGAAGAAGGGCAGCCATCCACACAGAGTTACAAATATTGCAATGGCAGAAAACGACATCTGTACAGTAGAACACTGACACAGAATAACAGGCTAGACCTTAGTAGAATATGGTCACTATTTTTTTTCTGTTTCACAAAAGGTCCAGGACATTATATTGGTGGTTGTAGGCCTCTGACGCTACATCTGGTAATTATCATCTTATTTATACATATTTTTGTTTTGCATCTCTTGTAATTTTGGCTCAGTAAAGTTATGCAGGGGACCAGGTAGGGCAAACACAAGTAGGTTTCAAGCTTCACTAAGGTACCGGTTTGATTGGGTACTGTGTAAACAGCGATTACATCAATTAGCAAATTCCTTAGACAGGCAATTATGAATACATATAATCTCATTATTTGCCCTCTTCTAGTCTGTCACAAATTGAGAATCTTGAAAATAACGCATTTATTAATGGTTATTCACTACCAAGTTGACTTCATTTATATGATCCTTGAAAGAATCCCGCTAAGATCCCTGCCCTGCTCAGGTCTTGCAAACTCACAGTCATGGCTTCTTGATGAATTGATCCACCTGTGATACGATCTTTGTTTTTCCTACTGCCTATCACGTGACCAACATGTGTCCCTTTTTCAACAAGTCACATAATCTCAAGATAGGGTTCAAAGTATGGCAGCCATGAAATGAAATCTAAAATTAATCCAGGATGCTCAGGCTCCTGCTTTCGTAAGAGACCTTTCCTTGTTTCCTATGCCTATGCCCAGGGCTAAAGTCAGAGTGCAAAAAAACCCACCATGTGTAGTAGCAATATTGCAGCTACAGTAACTTGGTCAGTTTAGCCCACTGCTTTTCTCTTAGCCAATCTGAAAATGGCTGAGGGAGCCAACTGGCCCTTGATCAGAGGGAAGCTTTCTAATTGCTGGCTATCGGAACTGTAATTAGAGACGGGCCTCTTCAGATTTTCTCATTAGATTTCTAACCTAATCTAAGCCGAAACTGTGCTAATTTTAGTATCCTAAAACTTGGTTGCTAGATTGGATCTGTGCTGGAATACAAAGTTAGCTGCCACTTATACAGGGCTAGGAGTAGTTCTTATTTTGGTTGATGATTCAGATAGTGGTCTGGTGGTTTTGTTGCTTCATAGTAAGATTTATTTAATATTATAATAGCTTTGTCAACTACTGTGGACTTTTGGTAACTCCTGAATTAAGAACTTTATGTAGGGAATTTCAACTCGTAGGCCCCACAAATTTCCTCACACCCTTTTTTGGATACTCAGGTGCTCCCTGTGTCCCAGAAAAGTTTAATTGATAACCACAATTTGCCTAGTAATAAGAAAAGCACTTAAATCTACATGAAATGGAACTAGACATGCATGACCATGGCCGGATCGAACATCTCCCGGAATGCAGGCAGGCAGGGAAAGAAAGAGGGAGGGAAGGGAGGTGAGGGATGGCCCATGCCTTGCCCTTGGTAGGATACTAGACTTTCTCTCATTTCCCATACGTGCCCCCATCTTTGCCTTCCTGTCCAGGAAGAGAGCATTCCACAATGTCCTCTATGTGAGCATGGCTAAGGAAGCATGAATTTTGCATTTTGCTTCCAGCTTTTTTATTTGGTCAATGCCCCTAGTTTTTTAATGTCCTACATGTTACCTAAATGTCCTACATTCCACCTAAACTATTAGCGGCCCGAAAAACCTTAGCCATCTTAATTGCAGCCCCTAATCGCCTTCCAAGTGTGGACAGCCCTGATCTAGATCTATCATTCTTCTGGGAGGGCCTTCTAATTTTTCTTGAATCCCCACCGGCAAGGGCCGCAGGACACAAACTCTTACCTGGATGTCCCATGACGAGAGAACTGGAGAAATCCTCGATCATTAAGAACACCATCGCTCCGTCAGTATGTCAGACAGACCATGGTTGACAGGGCTAAATGAATCCTGGGCCACTCTACACAGCACAATCTCAGCATTGCTTGTGAAGATCTCAGCACAACAAGCTGAGAGACATCAATACAGCCATATACAACTGCTGGGTTCTAAATAACTAGAAAAATGTTTATGGGGATTATGTTTACATCTGGCTTGTAAAGCTAAATTAAAGGCTCAGAACATCCAAGATCTATTGGGCTGTGGACTAAATTTCTTTATAGTGGGCCAGATGTGCAACCATATAATCCATGGGTTGCTGATCTAATAAGGAAATTCCACAGAGAATGCCTTCTTTTGCTTAAGGATCTATCCTTGTGTTGACTGGGGCATAAAGTGGTTTCAGTTTTTCTCTATCTGGTGTTTGTGTTAATTATTATATCAACCTTCACACTTTTGAGTGGTGGTGGCAAGAGCACTAAAAGTCTGTTTTTCAGATTCCACACCAGCAGTTTTTAGAAGGGGTGATAGTATTTCTCATCCTTTTCACTATTTG
>NC_056522.1:126298804-126302613 GCF_019175285.1 Sceloporus undulatus | reverse complement strand
CTAATGAGATGTTCAGATTTGAGGGACTGAAACATGGAAGCACCAAGAATCAGCCAGTGAGGAAGTTAGCTGGCAACTAGCCCTTTTCTATATGTTGTTAATTATTAGCAGGCCAATGTGGCAGGAAAAGGAGGAATAACTATCTGTTCAGACAGGAATGTTCTTTAATCATCACAAATTAGCAAGATATTTATCCACTGGATGGTAGTAGGAAGTGGTTTTTTAGTTTGAAGGGACAAATGGATATGAGGCAGACTCCCTGGGGTATACTTGCTGTTCTTTGGAATGTGACTCATCTCACATCCTCTCACAGTGATTTTAGGGCCAGTTTATAGACAGCTGAAGATTTAGTCACCAGAGCCCAATCCACACTTGAATTTTGTGCAAACTTTGGTATGAACAACCAAACTATGCAATTTTGCTCCCCACCTGCACATTGCAAGGCAGGTTTCTGAAGAGGTCACCCTGAGAGAAATAAGCAAAACCGGCAGGAAGGAAGGAAATAAACAACAAATCAAACTAATCCCTGTGTAGCAAGACACATAAACTGAGCAAATGCCATTGTATATAGCAGTGCAAAATACAAAATACCAGATGGATTGGAATGTTACAGAACAGTTATGTAACTCTAAAAGTTCTGAGTATTTATCAGATGAAAACACAGCTTTTGCTGTGCTGCATTTAGTCTTCCTACCATCTTTTTTTTCTTGATGAAGGTATGCTCCTCTACTGCCATCTCCACCAGTTAGGTCTACCTATACTTCTAACTTGTTTAAAGCAGCCTTTGCTAACCTGGTACCTTCTAGACGTGCTGGATGACAACTCCCATCATGAGAGGACAGGAACAATGGGGACTGTAGTCTGATTTATTTGGGGTTGCCAGATTATAGACAGCTGCTTCAAAGGTTGGAAGACAAAGCCTGGATGCTTTCTCTCCTGCTCCATTTTGTTTGAACAACTGTCACGCTAATACTGGCAGACAACTAGGCCTAACGGTAGCAACATACGAGAAGTTGTTGCCATTATCCCAAAATAAAATAAAATATAATAAAAATAAAAGTCTACACAAGCCCTTAAAATTAACTTTCTAGGAAAGCGCCTGGCTCCAGACATTCTGCCTGGAAGCAGAGCAAGTCAAGTCCATTGACTCAAATCACAATTTGGTGCCAGCTGTCTCTACATTGACTTAACAAGACCTGCAATGTTTGTTCACCTCTACAGAATGTTATTTTGCTTCACAGCGCCAGGGTCATATCAAATGAAGTCACCATTTAAGTAATAGCCCTGGGGACAACTGATAGCCAGCCAGCATAGTAGCAATTAGAACAGCACAAGACACATTTTCCCATGTACTTTTACTAAGTGTATCGTTTGTACATCTTTGCCACAAGCGGGTGGGGAAAGCTGTAGATTACTGGGAAAGGCCTGGAAAACAACTTGACATTTACAGTCAACAGTGTAATCTAAGAACATAGATTTTTAAAAAAGAGACTGATTTAATGTGTAATTGAAAAAGAGGGGAAATGCAGTAAAATCAGAGCCAAATTCAGGCTCATTGAAACCTTAAGGTTTGCAACCCTGCAACAGGAATAAAGAATGGGCTCTAGATGAAAAGATGGTATTTCACAGCTAATAAAATATACATTTTCTACCTGGAATGTTTGAACAGGAAAATTACATTTTTGCTCAGCCAATTTGGGAAGGCAATGACACAACCGGATCAGTGGGCATGCTTAACACTCTCTCTCTCTCTCTCTCTCTCTCTCTCACACACACACACACACACACACACACAGACACCAGATCCTGGTAGATCCTAATAGCCTGCAGGCATACTTAACATTTTGTTGTTGTTAACTGCCATCAAGTTGAGTTCAACAATGGCTCTATGAATGAGAGACCACTAAGTCACCTTATCAGCAGCAGGTCTTGCAGATTCAGGTCTTCCTTGAGACTATCCATCTGTAATGTGGCCTTCCTCTTTACCTAGTGCCTTCTACTTTGCCAAGCATGTTTGTCTTTTCTAGTGAGTCAGTGTGGTTTGAGTTGTGGACTGCAACTCTGGAGATCAGGGTTAGATTCCCCATTCTGCCATGAAACCCACTGGGTGACCTTGGGCAAGTCACATGCTCTCAGCCTCAGGGGAAGGCAAGGGCAAATATCCTCTGAACAAATCTTGCCAAGAAAACCCCAGGACAGGTTCTTCTTAGGCTCGCCATAAGTCAGAAATGACTTGAAGACACACAACAATAACATGATTTAACAGGTGTGGGGGGGGGTGTTAGTGGGGTGGTGGTGGCAGCTTCCTTCCTCAGGTGTGCCAATCATTGCCCAAAGGGGGTGGTCCCTGTGCCCAGGAAGCCTCTAGCTGCTCCAGGGGCAAAAACATGGACCAAGGAGACCATTTTTTTTTTGTTGGTGGCCTAAACTCAGAGATGAAGGGAAAGGAGGGTGTACTTCATTTGGGAGATCATCCTAATTTCTCTTCCCCTCTCTCAGAAGACACTCACTGTCCTTTTCCTCCCTTCTTCAGAGTGGTAAGCAGCAACAGCACCAAGGACAGCCCAACCTACATCTTGACAGCCTCTAGGGCAGAGGGAGGACATGGAACTTTGATGTAACACCTCTGTGTCTGACTCAATGGTGTGTGTGAAAAAACCTCTGAGGTTCATGGGGTTGCCATATGTCAACAGGTGAATTGAAGGGTGTGTGTGCACACACATACAAACATGCACACACATTGTGTGCATGTTGCATGTGTGTACACAGATACATACACACACACAGCCTTCAGTTCACCCGCTGCCTTATGGCAACCCTATGAGCCTCAGACCATTTTTTCATAGAGCTTCCTTAGGCAACTCAGAGATGGTTTTGCCAGTTCCTTTTTCTGAAATATAGCTTGCACTCCTTCTTATATCATCCTTAGTGATATAAAAGACCAGCCCTTAAGAACAATGAGCCAACTACCTAATTCCCTTGGCAACATATAATTTGCTGTTCTCTAACAAAAGAGATACTGTAATCTGCTAGGGCTATTGGAATAACACTGTGGAGTGTCTCTGGTTCTATTAACAGTCTGTTGACCAAAGCTCAACCTTAAAATCATAAAATTAGAAGGTGGCCTTTGCTGGCATCTAGACAACCCTGCTGCTCACAACAGCAATTTTAAATCCTTTTTTTTTTTTTTTTTTTTTTTTTTTTTTGGAGCCAAGAGCTGAATGGGAATGTTTTGAATGTGTATGAGTTAATGAATAACTAAATTTCAACCAACTCATCAGTCCTGGTCCGGGAGGTGTGGATCAGCTCAGCTCATATGGGATTAATCCAGCACCCATTATTAAAAGAGATCTTTCTCAAGTTTTTCATAGCTTGTCTTTGCATTTCACCATAACAAAAAGTTCAGTATCTGCAAACCTGGCTACTTTACTGCTTGCATCTAACTCCAAACTGTCCATTGCTAATCAACTATTGTTGGAGAAATAATATTTGCTTATTTTTCTCCACTCTGAAAATTGTTCATTTATTCTCAGAGCTTGGAAATTTACAAGTATTTACCATACTTGTAGTTATAGTTTCAAGGTCAAAAAAGGGAGTGTGCTACTAGTCTAATTACAATTTTAAAGAAATGGCTTTCTTTCTTTCATCAATAAGTATTTTCATTAACATATTAAGACATAACAAACAAAAGAAACAAAAATAAAAACCACATAACATATTTGAAGGGGGGAAATAAAATACATATAACAGCTTACAAAGCTAACCCCCACCTCCCTGCAAAACTATCACCCAACTATAAAACACAGACA
>NC_056522.1:126296969-126298704 GCF_019175285.1 Sceloporus undulatus | reverse complement strand
GACGTACTGACTCAGAGAGGAAGGAGAAATGACATACAAATTGATTGTTGCCCATAATGGAGACAGAACCTGGGTAAGTTATTTTTGGTTGACAACTCCCAGAATCCCTGTTATCCAAACAATAAACTTTGCAAGCACTGGTTGTAGATAAAAGTCTGCTCTGTTCATTCACTGTAAAAAAAAGAAAGAAAAGAGAAAAAAGTTAATTTAGGGTATTGTTCAAATTTGTTAATGCTGTTTATATTTGGGCCTCAATAGCCTCCTTAAAGTTCCACATGTTGACATGGGTGTGTGTGTGCAACCAATGCATTCTGGCTTAACAAGCACTGATTTTATATTTTTGATGACTATATGAGATCCCAAAACAAAAACACTTGCTTCACTAAAACTAGAGACTTGGGAGGTTTTGCATGGTGGTAGTGGTTGTCCCTATCATCCAGTTCCACTGAAATGTCTGAACTTTGCAGTGTTCAGTTCCAAACCTCACACCACATTTCACACTCAGGGTAAGAGACTGTACCACACATCCTGCATGCCCTCTCCATATTTACTAGGTCAAATTTAAAAGACCATAAACACAATGTTCTCAAATGAAAAAAGGAAAGAACATACTTTGGTTACTTTGTCCATTAGAAGGATTGTTTTAATTCAGATCTTTTACACTGCATTTTGTTACAGGAGATCACAACCTGTGGGCATTTGTTAATCCTCCAGAATGAGGGCATCATCACAGCAGCTGCTTCATCTCTGAAGCACTCTGAAAAATGGAGAACTGTTCTAAATTATAGAAGTTTTGGCTCTGTGTTCTGGCCCTTATTCTAATATAGAAAAAATGTAATATAATTTTTTATGGTCACCTAAGATATATTGCTTTGTGCCATACAAATGTTCATGTTTAATGTGTTTTTCTTAATCTTAATATGGTTTTGCTAAACTCCCTAATAAAACACAGAACAATTGTTTACAGAAGGATTCATTAGAGTCTTCATCCCAGGATGACTGCCACTGGCATTTCCATTTTGGAATGAACCTCCAAAAAACTGCATTAAGGACATTTTAATGGAATAATTGATTCAATTAGCTTTCAAATTTGATGTGGGGATTTTTCCTTGAAATGGAACACATTTCCCCCCCTTGGCTGTTGTGTAAGTGTACTACAGGAATAAAGATCTATTACAGGCCCGAATCCTTTGATGGGATTCGAAAATGATCTGGGTAAGGTTCTGCCTCATCACTGGACTTGGCGAAATAATTATGTCTTAGTTTCAGCTCATCTACATTTTTCTTTTGCTTCCATTTATGACTTGGACAATGTCTTGTAATATTTCTCTGGGAAATCAATCTATCCATCTATCTAAAGTTATCTATCTTTGTTTCTTTCTTTCCCAGAGAGAGAGAGATTATATTTTTTTTCAGAGAGAGGAAATACACACACACATTATAGGAACAAAGGCAAAGGTGTGCGCAAACATTCCTTATTTAAAATTACAACTTCCACAACAACCCCCTTCCCTGCCCATCAATATGGCCAATAACCCCCCCCCCCCCCAGATTCTATGTAAAAGCACAATTAATCAATTGGCACAACTAAGGTGAAGTTGAGTACCTCATCCCATGAATGCCAATAAAACTGAAATGCATAACCAAATGGTTTGTTTGGGTGGCACTTATTTTAATCTTGATAGACATGGGAAAACGTTGAGGAGCAAAGGATAATCTTCAGCACTTTCCAACA
>NC_056522.1:126288860-126296869 GCF_019175285.1 Sceloporus undulatus | reverse complement strand
GGGCTGTGACAGGCTCATAAAGGAGACCACAGTCTTACAAATATTCCCACGTTGTATAGGACTTTATAAGTGATGATGACCCTCATTTTGTATTGTGGTCAGAAGCAGAGTAGTTACAAGGAAGCTGTTGTATTGAGGAATTCACATGCTCCCAGTAATCAGCCTCCAGGGAACAGTCTGGCCTCATGATTCTGGACCAAATGAAGTTACTGAATACTTTTGAAAAGCAAACCTGCATATAGCAGGTTACAATAATTCAAACAAGGTGTAGTGAAGGCCAGGTCCAACATCCATAGTTGGTGCACTAGTCTCAAATGTGCCAGCACACTCCCAATCACCACTGAAGCCTGGGCATCCAAATTTAGGGTTGAATGTAGGGGTATACACAATCAGTGGTATACTCAAGTTTATCTGAATCTTCAAGGAAAATGTAATTCCTTGCAGCACTGGTTGAAACTATGGGGCTGTGCAGACCTCCCCTGAATGTGGCTCCAATCTGGCCTTTTCAGGGCACAAAAAGGAGCTGGAAAAAGTGGCTCCTTTTTGCGCCCTAGAAAGGGTGTGATAGCCGCAGCGCCGCAGCTTTAAGGTGCTTCTTTTGCACTGCATAATGTGTATGCAGCACCAGAGGAGTGCCATGACGCTGCACACTGTGCACCATGTGGAGTCCTATATTTCCTTTCAGTGACTCAAAACACTCCTTTCTTGTCTGGATTTAGCTTGTTTGCTCACCCTCATTCACTCCACTACCAATATCTGACAGCAAATTAGACATTTAAAATGGAGGAAAGAAGAGGGATGGAAAAAATAGGAATGTAGCAACACCTTTAAGAATAACTGGTTTCTATGTTTGCATATTCACACAGCTGTTGGAGTGGGATGGAATGTAGTAGGATCCAGAAACATGCAAATCACATCCCTTGCCTTAAATTCTCAAAGGTCTGCATGAGGTGATACAGGTCTTTCAGATCTTACATTGATCAGTTGATGATGATGTGTGCAAACAATAAATTTGCTTATTAAAAGTCAGTTTCCTTTGTTCAAAATCTTCTTTGAGAAGATTCCTTTTGTTGCATGTGCAGTAATGAGGACTCTTGGATTAATGAAGCCATTGTCTTTGTTCATACATCTGCTAATGGGTTGGAATCTGAACATATAATTGACTTCAGCTGCTTTTCAAGGAATGCAGGCTTTAAATCCTGTACTGTATGTCCAATGATGTTGAAATGTTCTGCAACTGGTTTTTGGGTATTGTCATTTCTAATGTCCAATATGTATCCATTTATCCTTTTCCGTAGAGACTGTCCTCTTTGTCCCAGGTAGAGTGTTAAGAATGCCCTTAATTACTAGAATTAATTTAAATTTCACAACTGTTAGCAAAAATAACAAGTGAGGAGTGGTATGCCAAGGGGGCATGTAGCAGTGAAGGATGGACATTCTCTTGCTCTCCACACACTGGAGTTTATCACATGAAGAAAATCGGGAGTTTATCCTGTGAATATCCAGAAAAAAATGTGTAATTACGTGAAACCATTTCACATGACGTTGCACAAAACCCGCCATTAAAATGGTCACAAAGAAGTAATGCACACCTTTTTGCTTTTGGGATTTCAGTGACAAAGCATTTCCAATATCACTTTATTTGCGCAACTGAATGTGATAATCATTCATGCAATTACTTGTCATTTTCACTTTATTTGTGGGATGCTTTAAATGTGCTTTAATCTCTCTTTAATGTCGAAATTAGCCCCAATGTGATAAACTCCACTATCAGATTCAACACACCACTAGAGGCAAACCCCTAATTTTCAAGTAATCTATATCTATGAACTTTTGTCTGTTTTATTGCCACTTTTTTAAAAATAAAGGTTATAACATTGTGAACTGCCCTGGAATGAATTTTTGTCAAAGGTATATTAAATTAATGTTTAAAACAAAGAAAGAAAACTCTGGGGCTTTTGAAGAAACTGGATCCTTCTCTGATTCTGTGGTAGCACAGGAAGAGAGAACTAGGCTGGATGGTCAAAACCAGCATGAAAGGCTGTGAAAATTCCAAAGCAAAGCCTGATGTTTAAAACATCTACCAAGATCTGGAAGGGGAGCGAATGTCTGGTCCTTCAATTATCAGGCACTGTCCCTATTCTCAGTAATGAAGAATCTGGAAAAAGTAGAATGACAGGCAATGGGGAATGACTTGTGTCCAGCCCACAGGAATACAGTCATGTTGCAATGGTTGGAAGTTAACGTTGTCCAATAGCTTCCTTTGGCTGCTTGCTTGATGCAGTTTCAATTACTTCTCTGGTGCAAGGAGAAGTCACCATTGCAGCAGAGGGACTGTAAAAGTGACAGACCAAACCCCACAGCTAGTTAAGAACAATAAGAACAACAACAACAATAAACCAGAGAATTTGTCTATGTTAACCACAACCTATGCACAAAATGAAGATGCTTTTGAAGGAGGAAATATAAAGGAAACAGCATAAATGACTTGCTGCAGAAAGCCAAACCAAGCATATGTCTTGTATGCCTGGACACTAATTCCAGCCACATTTTCTTCCTGTTTTAAGTATGTGTGTATTTTTAAAGTTTTGCTGTGCACATGGGAACCTGCTGCACCAGGTGCATGGCATGCCAGAGAGTGGATTGAAAGCAATTAGTTGAGTCTTCCTTTTTGGACTGAACCCTTGTATTCTCAGTGGAAGATATGATGCAGCTCACATCTTTTGCTTCTTTGGTTATTTATATTTGAGGGGAACATGCTTGTATGTTCAGTGGACCCCCATTTCATTTGCTGTATCTTCATTATTCATGTTAAGCATACACACACAGCACAAAAGCAACCCTACCACCTATTACATTCACTCAGCTGCACATGTGGTGTTTCTGTTCTTTGATCTGCAGCTGCCCATATGGATTTTAAAAAAAAGCCAAGGGAAGGAATTCCATGTTGTTAGAAGAGCCAGGAATGTTCCTCTGCATGCACCCCCATCGATCATGCTGTACTTTGTAGCATGTTCTCTGCACAGGGAAAGTAACTTGACAGTATACACAAGGCTTTATACTCTTGCCTGATCACTCGCCCAGAGAAGAATTAGTTTGCTTTTCTTGCTTACACTTAGGAGATCATTCTTCAATAAAATGGAAGCTTTCTTGCCTTGGAAATTTGGCTGAAGACATTTGTATGACATCTGGAAGGCAAGTTTCCTTTTAGGCAGCCAGGTTAGGCCTTGAAAGTGGAACCCACGGGGATCAGACTTCCTTGACATAAGTGCAGGGGCTGTTCCCTCCAGCCAAAAATGCATTGCTACCATCTAAATCATTTTTAAGGGGCTTGGCTCTTCAGCTGAAAATCTGGGGGTAGCTATGGAGAGGGGGGGGGGAGCTAGAACTTTTCTAAGAAAGCTTTTGCAATTAAACATGAATGTGTCTTTCAAAAATGGCAAACTACAACCACATTTCCCATGGAAAACTGGTTAGAAGACATGATTTAAAAGTAATCTCATTAAGCCTCTTCTCTGTCCCTGTTTTAAGCATGCAGATGTAAGATGCTTTTTCAATGTTTCTTTAACACAAGATGGCATCTACATCTTGCATTCAAGGTGGCCAATTGTGTCATAAGCAGATCACAGATATGACTTCCCATGTAGAGTTGTCTCTACCTGGATATGTTTTTGCATCTCCTCTGTGTGTGTGTGTATGCTCTCATTGAGTAGTAAACAGATTTACTATAGATTTACTTATTAACATTATTTGTTATAATAACATGTTATGATATGCCCTTTTCATACAACAATGACCCAGACAGTTTATAAACATTTAAACGCAAAATAATAGGGACCAACTACAATTTCAGTGCTGGAATGTTCTAACCCTATATTAACACCTTACTGTGATTATATCTTATTCTGTTTAGGTGTTGGCCGACTGAAAGCTGGGAGCACATTCTTGTGCCTTTATAAAGTTTGTTCTAATTGAACGCCAGCCATGGTGTTTGGTTGGGCATTGAACTTACAACTCTGGAGGGACCATGGGTTTGATCCCGTTCGCCATTTTTGTTAAAAACCCACTGGGTTACCCTTTGGAAAGTCACAGTCTCTTAGACTTCGAGGTGGCCCCAAGGTAATCTTACTGAAATTCTGTGATAGATTTTTTGCTCTTCTGGGCACCATTACGTCAGACATGACTTGACGGCACATAACAATAAAACAACAAAAGGTAAATTCAGCAGGTCATCTTTGCCCATGGACGAGGTAAACAGTTATACTGCGAACTTCCCTTTTGTACGTTGCTATTAACCGTACAGGACTTCTCCCGTTTTCACTCTGGCACCCCCCCCCCTGTATTCTTCAGCAGCCAGGGGACAGTGTGATTGGCAGTTGAGACAGGGAGGCAGAAATGCCATGTGATTTCTTCTCGTACTGAGAGTGCTATTCATATATTGTTTGATCACTTCAAGGTTACCCTATTAAATGTGGGGTGGAGGTGATGTTTTGAGGAAAAGGTTATGTATGACTGGAAGCGTTAGCGGCTCTGTTGTTTCTTCATTGCAATATAGCCACCCCACCCCCACCCCCACCCCCCTGGCCTCCCAATAGTTTTTCGTTTAAAATGTTTGAAAGAAAGTGGAGATCTGAAGCTCACTGGGGTAAAAACGTTCCCCAGTGCGTTCTCACAGGCGTGAGCACGGAGCGTGATGGGAACCTGATGGGGCCCAGAACGCTAGTTTACTGCACGGCAGAACGCTGCCATTGCTACTGGGTGTTCCCATCAGGTTCCCAATGTGTTCCAGGAGACACCATTTCTGGGAATGCTTTGAAACTGACCCCAGAAATGGTGTCTCCTGGAACACATTGGGAACCCGATGAGAACGCCCGGCGGCAACGGTGGCGTTCTGCTGTGCAGTAAACTAGCGTTCTGGGCTCCATCAGGTTCACATCATGTTCCGTGCTCGCACCCATGAGAATGCACTGGGGACTGTTTTTACCCCAGTGCGATAATCTTCCATGTTATAAATATGATCTGTAAAGATTAGTTTGGCTCTAAAAGGTCCATGACAATGCAGTGCTGAAATAATAACAAGCAGCAGGCAGTGGTGGAATAAGGGCGACCAGTATTACAAATGCTTAAACAAAGTGCAGGTAAAAAGATAAAAAATAAAAGTCAAGCAGAACAATATATCAGATTGGTGTAAGATGTAGCACAGAGGGCCAAGCTTAGGAGAGGATCCTGCAACTGAGGACTTGTAACATGCAACTCTCCATAGACTTGGGAGACTAGCATTGTCAATTGAGCTTAAAAAGACTGGGAGCTAAGGAGAAGACTGTCTGCATCTTCATTGTAGTGCAGATGAAGCCTAAGTTTACCGTGGTGGTTCACAACTTGAAATATATCCATTCCAGAGTAGGTAGGGGAATGGGAATGAAATGTTATCAATAGGTAAACTTCTTGGTGGAAATCATTTTCATAGGTGCTATACAAACTGCCCAAAAAGGGTGGTCTGCCCACGCCTTGTTTTGCTGCGCAAGGGAGCTGTAGCGGACAAACTGCGCATCTCCCTCATGCAACAAAAAGGACCCGCAAAAAGCGGGTTCTTTCTGCAGCGCCATAAGGACGTCGCAGTGCGCCAATGGCATACTCATGACTTCCTTATGGGGGGTGTGATGTGCGGGCGCTAAGCATCTGTCGTGTCAAAATGGCGGCACCCTCAGCCAACCCCTAGCACATGACGGGGCACCACAAAGGCCCATCTGGATCAGGCCATAATTAAGTTATTATGTACTAAGGATAGACTGGCTAAAGCCTCTTTCACACAAGCAACTTGGGCTACTGCCACACTGCAGAATTAATGCAGTTTGTCACTGCTTTAACTGTCATGTCTTCATCCTGTGGAATCCTGGAATTTGTAGTTTGTTGTTGCATCAGAGCTCTTGGTCAGAGAAGACTAAATATCTTCCAAAACTTCAAATCCCAGAATTTCATAGAATTCTCTCAAACCATTTCTAAAGTTGATTGCTTAATGCAAAAATCATACACTAATGTAGAGGAGACTTTCTTGGGTTTTCAGTGTTTATATTACACTTGTAGAAAGTGTTCTTGAAAGAAAATGGCTTCTTGCAGCAAATCATATTAAAACAATGCCCAACAACAAGACTTGTGAAAGAACAAATAAATCATTATTTTTTAAAAATTGCTCATTTGCTCTATGTTGCTACAGTTTCCAAAATCCATTAAGTCACAACCAGTAGGTGCCACTGTTGACTTACTTTTCACTAGGCTGAACAAATGTCCTCTGGCAGCAGAAAAATATTTCTTTTTCAAGGTTCACTTTTGTCTGACTTTGACATATGTACATACTATCACTCTTTCCATACAAATCTTGGCAGAATGCTGGGTTTAGAAAATTATTCCTATTTAAGTTGAATGAACAGAGCCTGCTCCCATCCCAGAGGCACTAACTAAATAATAGCAAAACTAGCACTCGTACGTTCTATAGTGCCAAAACATATGGAGAATTCTCTCCTGATGCAATTGATAAAAATAATATATTTTGCCAGAGTGATGGGGTTCTAGATTTAGTTTTCCTTTGTATTCTGCAGTAATAAAAATACTGGAACATCTCCTCTTTTGTTAGTCATTGTCTGGGACATCCCAGCTTTTCAAACCCCCTCTTTGAAGGCTATATAAGAACTTATGCCAATTACAGCAACTATGTAGACAAGACCACAGGCCTCTGTGCAGATCATGGCCAATGATACTGACAGAACTCCAAAGAAGCTAAAGGTCTGTATGGATTCTTCAGGAAATTCTTCCAAAACTGTTCCGTTCAACTATATTGTGGGTTTTTTGCTCCCTTCCCCATACTATATGACAAACACTTGCAACACTTCAAATCTAGCCATCAAAGCCAACGGAAAAAGTCTGATCTTCTCCATTGTTAATTGCCTGCTGTCCTGGTGTCTAAGTAGTAAAATATTTTCGCATTGCAAAGGACATAATAAAACAGGTTTGTGTGGCAGAATTAGACATCAATAGTCTCTTCCTGCATGGATCAGCCCAGCAGCCAACCAGATAGCTGTGGAAAGCCTCCAAGCATGGCACAAAGGCAATCACTCTCTAATGTTAATGAAATATTACATCAAGTAATACTATATCAACTGATAATCCTGACTTTTGTTATCAAATAGCTTTGTTGTTATGGTTGTGTGCCTTCAAGTTATTTCTGACATGGTGACCCTAAGGTAACCCTAACACAGGGTTTTCTGGGCAAGATTGTTCAGAGAGGGTTTGCTATGGCCTTCCTCTGAGGATGAGAGAAGGTGAGTTGCCCAAGGTCACCCAGTGAGTTTCCATGGCCAAGCAGGATTTTATACCCTGGTCTCCAGAGTTTTAGTCCAACACTCAAACCACAGCATCATGCCGAGTTTCTCCAAATAGCTTAGTGTACTGTCATTTTTCAAGAATCCTTTATACTTTGATTTTATAACATCCCTTTGTCCCAGAAAGCTAGCTGATCAAGAACTTAAGATCAATTTGGGCATGTTAGGCATGGGGAAGGATGTACACTGGCTAAATTGTGGTACAATTAAATAATCATGGATGGAACACTGCCACTAATATGCAAAGAGTGTGAAAATGCAAGAACCTGAAAATATCTCTCTGGGTCCTTTCACACTACAGAATTAAAGCACTGTTATTCCACTTTAAAACTGTTATGGTTCTATCAGATCAAATCCTCGGAGTCGATATTCAAAATGTTCCCTCAACCAATTGGCAGGGACATTTTCAATTCACAGACAAAGCACTCCTCTAATATTTCACCAAACTATAAAATCTAGGATGCCATGGGATGGAACTATGATAGTTACAACAGAATTATTATAATTGTGTTGTGTGAAAGAGATGTCTGTCAAATTATTATTGTAGTCAAGCTATCCCAGGTGCTCTGCATTTGTGTATATCAGGGCAAGATGCTATCAATAAAATGAATGAATGAATGAATGAATCTTTAT
>NC_056522.1:126286341-126288760 GCF_019175285.1 Sceloporus undulatus | reverse complement strand
ATGTCATTGATAACTTATGTCAACCCTGCTGCAGGGTTTTCTTGGTAAGATTTCTTCAGAGATTTGTCATTGCCTTTCTCTAAGGCTGAGAGAGTGTGTCTTGCCCAAGGCCAACCAATGAGTTTCCATAGTTGAGTGGGGATTCAAACCCTGGTCTCCTGCAGTGCTAGTCATTCATATGGCAACCCTATGCAGGCCCTTGTGGTCTCTTCCAGTTCTATGATTTTATGATTCTAGTTTATCACACAGGGGAAATTTGGAAGTTAAAATGGTAAGTACCAATTACTAACTCACAATTGCACAAATGGTTATTACATGCAAAGTGCTGATATCTTATGCAGAATGTGAGATCAATCTGAACTTGTGTGCACATGTGCAAATGCTTTCATACAATGGGACCAAATGTGCCTCAATCCCAATAATGATAAAAGTATGTGCATCCCGAAAAAGCGATTAAATGCACAAATGATTTTCACACATAGACTGCAATAAATCCATGTGTGTATATGTCCCTGCCTTCCCTCAGCAGTTTTTTTACTTTAAGAGTCCTGGCTATGGGGGCTGACGCTGGAAAGAGCGAGGGGGAATGCAGCCTTTTCTCTATATTGCTTACTTTATCCCTGTCTTTGCCTCAGTAGCTGTTTCTTTAAGAGCTCTGGCTTGGAAGGAAGGCTGAAGTGATCCCCAAACTGCCCCCTTTAATTGACTTTGGACCTCAGCTCCTAGAAGCCTCAGCCATGCTGGCCAATAGCCTGGGATTCTGGGAACTGAAATCCAAATTCCCTTAAAGAGGTCAGTTTGGGGATCAGTGTAGCTGAAGCAGGAGACAAACAGAGAGGGAGGAGTGCGCCGGGACTCAGACAAGCATTATTTTACTTATTCTGTGGCACTGGAAGTAAACTCACCCCAAAGAACCATGAGAAATCTGGCAACAAACACAAAAACAGGGAGAATCCTGTGAATAAACCACAAGTAGCTTTCACACTACAGCAATTGTGCAAAAAAATCCAACAACAACAACCCCGAATTCATGAATGAAATGGAAATGAATTTTCAATATTTTCCTGAAAATGCTTATTTCCTGGTCCATGTCACTTTCTTGCCGGATTCTAAGTAGTTTGCAGGCAGTGTCATGTAAAAACTTTTTACGCAATTATGTCTAATACGCTGGATAACTGTGGGTTCTAACCCTTTTAAACTTCTAATTTTCCCCATGTAATAAACTCCTATGAATAAGAGAATGCCAAGTTCGTCTACACAGATCTTTCAGATTCATGATGCTAGCTTCCTTGGTTGAGTCTATCTGTAACAGGCTTTCCTCTTTTCTTTCTGCCTTCTACCTTACCAAGCATTATTGTCTTTTCTAGTGAGTCCTGTCTCCTCATGATATGACCAAAGTATGAGTCTTATTGGTTTAAAGAGTTCAGGCTTGACTATGATTTCTAGTTCGACACTCAGATCACTCCATCCAAGCATAGGCTCTTGCAAAGCCTCAGCATCTGTTAATTACATCAGATTTGTTGGCACTGAATACCCCACCAAGAAAAGCAATAGAATAAATATTCCCTCTTGTCTCAATGAACAGCTTTTCTCCCTGTACCATAAATATGTATGTACACACAAGCACACACACAGTAGAAAGGATATGTCATCTTTTCCTTCTTCCTCCATCTGGAGCTCATATAAGATTGTGGATGGAGTTCTGCATTAATCTGTCTGTCTGGAATGGAGGGGAAAGGGCTGAAAAGTTGAGGGAGTCAAGTAACTTTGTGTCCCAACCCCAAGGCCCATGGGATAGTAATGCCAGACTATGCCACCATGGAAATACCAGATGGCATGCTAATGAACAGATCTCTCAGTTTTTGCTTAGCAACATTCTCAGAAGTGTGAAAACTGAAGGATAACTATATTCCAGTTCACATATTGAATCATGAAACACAAAGATCAGAGCTGAGAAATATAGTTCTGCTGCTGAACCTTCCACCCTCCTGTGTCCCTTCAAAATTGGATGTGAGGTCAGTGTAGAAATCTGTAAAGGAAGAGAAAGGAAGAAAGTGCCCAGTAAGGTGCCCAGTAAGGCACAAAGTATTCAGACTTTAGTCATTTACTCATTGCTGTAGGTTTGTATTTCTTACTGAAGATCTTTGAAAAATAATGGCCCACAAAGATCGAGGTGTTGCATTATTCTGAAATTTTAATCTTCTTTGTGGATTGCATGGCATCATTCCCCACACATTTTAGGTTTCTGTTCTTTTTTTTTAATCCCTCTATAAATTTATAAAGCACAAGTTACCTTTGATAATGCTGCCCCATGCTGGTCTGAGAAAAGAAGTGTTAAGACAACTTGCTAAACATTTGATTCATGTTTGAACACAGGCTAATGGTTACTCCAGCTCAGTTATCAGACCCAGGAAAAAAA
>NC_056522.1:126231343-126286241 GCF_019175285.1 Sceloporus undulatus | reverse complement strand
GGGTCACTTTGGATGTGTGCTGTTTAAATGATGCATGCATCCTAAGAGTCTGGAAGCCGCACCAAAGCCATGCTCCAGTCCTAAGGCTTTGGTGTGGCTTCCGGACTCTTAGGACGCATGCATAATTTAAACAGCATACCTCCAAAGTGACTTGAAGCAGCTTTATTTTGGCCTGTCTGTACGGGCCCATTGTCACTAAAAGTGAACCAAATAAACCAGCTACAGACCTAATGGCTTGAGTGAATATCCTATTCTCAGCTACCCAAATGAAATCAGCATCTCTGCCAACTGGACGTCTGAGGTGATTACATTCCATAAATAGTGTGCCATAGATGAGAAGACTCCACTGTCATGTCTGCAAATAAATATGATTTCACTAATGGGATGCAAAGCAGAACCCTTCTGATGCTGGCAGATGAATACAGGAAGAGGAGCTTCCTCAGATATCAGGTTTGTACAGATCTTACAGTCTTTATAGCTATTAAGAGTAAGAATCTCTTCTGAACATTTGTGCAAAGTACCTTTTATAACCTAGAATCCCTATGCCATTTTACACATGGAATAATCTGACAAATAGCTGGAGAATTCAGCATCCAGTATTACCTTTTGAGGAATACTCAGTTTATTCCTTTGTTATAGGAACAAACACTTGTGTAAAATAAGATTTTAGAAACAGGTTTTCTTTCCAGGAAAGGAAAGAGAAGTGTTCAGTCTTTTACCTGCTAGTTAGCCCTGCTGCACTTCCCTCCTACCCGCTTCCCTCAATTTTCCCTTCTCCAGTTAAAATTTCTTTCCATTTGACCATAATTAATCAATTCAGCTCTTCTGACATTATGTAACATTTGCAGCTCTTCGAGGAAAAGAGGATGTGGTGAAATATAAGAGGTCCTTGGTCTTTCAAAAACTAAACAACTGCATTGCCTTCTCAATATACATTCTAATTCTTGTTGTGGAAAAAGGCCTAAAATTGCTGAATCAGTGATTTATTTTCCTACTTAGTAGGCAAAATACACCACAACGAGTCTGATATATAGAATAAGACAGCTGGACCACAGGGCCTGGAAGCTGCTGAGGTCTTTGAAAAATGGTATGAGCTGTTTCTTTTTATCATTTATATATACAATAAAAACCAAAGCCATTTCCTTTGGCATGCGTCCAAGTATCGAACTGTTGCTTGCAGTGACCACAGTCAGTGAGAAATACTTCAAAATTCCATTTTAATTGAATACCGGTACTTTATTGTTGTCATCATGTGCCTTCAAACTGTTTCCAACTTATGGCACTCATAAGGCCAAACTATCTTCTTTTGGGGGACAGGACTTGTTCAGAGAGTTCTGGCATTGCCTTCCTCTTCTTCTGATGTGATTTGCCCAAGCTGATCAAGTGAGTTTTCATGGCTAAGTGGGGATTTGAAACCAATTCTCTAGGAATCTTAGTCTAGCACTCAAACCACTCCATCATATTAGTTCAGGTCTGAGCTATTCTCTTTGGATGGAAAAGTAGGGGCTAAACGCACCATGATCCTAACTAGGAGACACCTACTAAAATTAATTCACTTAATTTTGACTAACATGCCCCACTAAATTCAATGGGCCTGTGCCAGGTAGAATTAAGACTGGGTGTTGGCTTATATGCTTACTACATAGATCTAGGTTAAATACGATCCAAATGGTGATTAATATTACCATCATTTTAAAACAAAGTGCAATTACATATAGTACAACTGCTGCACCTGCTTCTGCAGATGTCATATCTTGAAACCCCAGTGATGTATGCTGTACTTTCATTAGGTTTAAATTACTATAATGCACATTATGGATTTTGTCACACCAGGCTGCCAAGACACCATAATTGCATTAGTGTAAGAAAAGCAAATATACGAATTTGGGGTCAGTCATTTTCACTTCAAAAGTGCCCTGGTGTTACCATAGTCCCAGATTCTGTCTTGTTTGTGTCAGCCTTCATAACCCTGCCTTCCTGCCCTTTGCCCTTCCCAGTAGACCTTTTGGTCTTAATTTTTAATTCTGCCTCTTCCCCCATTTTCACTTGGCAGTCACAGAAAGTGATTA
The DNA here is from genome assembly GCF_019175285.1 of Sceloporus undulatus. NCBI lineage: Eukaryota > Metazoa > Chordata > Lepidosauria > Squamata > Phrynosomatidae > Sceloporus > Sceloporus undulatus. The sequence continues at coordinate 126,284,172 of NC_056522.1, read as the reverse complement.
AGTTAAAAAGAAAAGAAAAGAAAAAAGAAAAGAAAAGAAAATCTGGAAAAAAGTCTGCTTGACTGCCACATGCTGTCTGAATAACAGAACTGCAGCAGGAGAAACTTATCACATGTGAATCAAAAGTGGAAAAGGAGCAAAATGGAGAGGCATTGTTAGATTTTGCCTGTCAACAAAAAGAAGCACTCTAGGAAATACAATACAAGACAGTGCAATATAATATAAAACAATATAAATACAATATACAGTGGGCCCTTGGCATCTGCTTAGGTTTGCTTCCAGGACCCCTTGTGGATACCAAAATGCATGGATACTCAAATCCCATTTAATACAATGGCATAGTAGTAGTAGTAATAATAATTAATAATAATAAGTTTTATTTATAAACCGCTATTCCATGTTGATCATAGCGGTATACAGGTAAAAATTGCAATACGTAAATAAAACTTCAATAAAAACATTTCAGAATACAGATTAAAACCATACATCAAATCCAGGCCAGCTAAATGTGCTTGATAATGCTGTACATATAGGGGGGAATCATATATCATCAAGGAGCATCGGGGAAGGCTTGCTGAAACAGGAAGGTCTTGAGTCTCTTTTTAAAGAGATCCAGGGAGGTGGCAGAGTGGAGTTCCTCAGGAAGGGTGTTCCAGATCCCAGGGGCCAAGATAGAAAAGGCCCTTTGTGAGGTTGATACAGATCTCGTTATTGGGATCCTCAACAGATTCTTCCCAGACGACCTGAGTGTGCGGGGCGGACTATATGGGGAGAGGCAGTCCTCCAAGTACCCTGGGCCCAAGCCATTTAGGGTTTTATAGGTTATAACCAACACCTTGTATTGTGCCCGGAAGCGAACAGGCAGCCAATGGAGATCATGCAGAATCGGTGTTATATGGTCGGCCCCGGGACATCCAGTGACCAACCTAGCTGCCATATTCTGCACTAGCTGAAGCTTCTGGGTTTGGTACAAGGGTTGCCCCATGTAGAGCGCATTACAGAAATCCAACCGAGAGGTTACCAGAGCATGTACCACTGTTTCAAAGTCCCCCCGGTCTAGGTAGGTCGTAGCTGGCATATCAGCCAAAGCTGGTAACAGGTGCTTCTGACCGTCGCATCCACCTGAGAAGTCAGCTGGAGCGACAAGTCCAAAAGCACCCCCAAACTGCGAACTGAGTCTTTCAGGGGGAGTGTGACCCCAGTAAAATGGCATCCCTTATACAAAATGGAAAAATCAAGATTTGCTTTTGGGAATTTATGTATTTTTAAAATATTTTCAAGCTGTGGATGCTTGAATCTGTGGATAAGAAATCTGTGGATATGGAAGGCTGAGTGCAATAAATGCTGGATACTGGCTCTGGCCAAGTTTCAATAACCTGAAAAGGACTTCAAATTTGGGCTGCACCCTTCAAATGGTTTTGACGAACTGCAAGATAAATGTGTTTATCTTTATTGCGGAAATATTTTATTTATGGAAATAATTATTTATGGAAATAATTATTTATGGAAATAATTATATCCCACTCTCTATTGAAAAAATTCTCACAGCAGCATACTATAAAATAACATGACCAATACAGAACAAAAGAAACAGTAAAAGAGAATTTGGAAATATATTAAACAATTTCAAATTGTTTAAAATTTTAAAAACATATTAAATAATTTAAGGAGGCAGATTAAAATTGATTAAAATACTTTGAAACAATCTAAAACCATATGCATCTGTAGGTCTGTGTAAAACCAGCTAGGCCCTAAAGACTTTTGGATATAGTCATGCTTTCACTTGGTGCTGAAATGGCAGCAATTTAGGTGCCAATCAGACTTCTAAAGGGAAAGTATTCCATAACTGGGTGCTACAGCAGAAGAGGCCCTCTCCCATGTCCTCTGACAACACATTGCCCTGACTGATAGGGCATAGGAGAGGGTATCCAGCATATCTCAGACCTCTGGCAGGCACATTTAAGGAGTGGTAATCTGTATCAACTGAAACAAATCTTTAAAAGGACTGATCTATACATTTACAAGAGCAAAACAAATGAAGACTACAAGAAAAGGTAAAATAAGAGACCACAGACAAGTATTACTATTTGTATATGGAGTAATGCTATGGCACATAACAGTCCTAGCTTGCAGCAGTACCACAGTGTTACAGTATAATGCTTCAGGTTGTGTGTGTGTGTGTCTCCACAATGAATGTTCACTACAACAGAGAAAAGTTTGGAAAGATTACTCATTTGGATTACTAATTCTAGAATCCCCCCCCCCTGGCAATGCTGGTGTGGGGGGGAATTCTGGGATCTGTGGTCTAAAAAGTAATTTTTTCAAGCTTTTTCAAGCAGAGGGAAGGGAGAGATATTTACTATTTTATAATAAGCAGACATGGCCATGTATGTTACAGGTGTATGTAAAATATGATGAGAACAGCAATGTGACAGGATAATTTTGTGAGACAATAAATTGCTTTCCAGTTGAAGTGTAAGTGAAACCAATAAATATATTCAGATTGTAAAAGAGCTGTTTTTATCTGGCAAGCCTCACAGAAATTTCCATAAGGATCTTCAGACTCATGAAACTTATCTGGAACTGGCTGGAGAACACTATTCGGACAAGTGTCAGAGCTTAGTGTGGTGAATAGATTAGTTGTGCTACCTTGTCTTGGAATTGCTCACTGTCTAGAAATAGTCTCTTAGGTTTAGGGATGATGTCATAAAATCTGGTTTGACTGCACCAAGTTAAATGATTTTCCAAAGAGTTAGGTAGCTTTTCTAAGCTAAACAAAGTTTATAGATTTCATATGAAATTATCTGCAATTGACATCATCGTAGTAAACACTGGGGCATAAAAACCAATAAATAATAAACTAATAAAATATCTATGTATTGCTGAACTATCTCTTATACCCACCACACACATAAAACATTCAGAGGTAGCTGTGTTAGCCATTTAACAAATCCAAATAAAAATCCATCAGTGATACCTTTATTGGCCAACCGAAATGCACACTATACTTGTTGCAAGCCTTCAAAGCTCTATGGGCTTCTTCTTCAGGCAAGATGTTACAAACCAAACAGGAGAAGAAAAACAAAACAAAACAAAACAAAACAATTGGAGATGTTAGTCAGATGTTTGCATGTTACTTCATTCTTTAATAAAGATGGTATACTGGGGAGGATATATTTTGTGCAGGCAGGCTCCTCCTTCTGGCCATACGACAATAGGGAGACACACAGGAGTTTATCAGACAAGGGAAATTGGAAGTATAATCCAATGGCAATCCAAATGCAATCATGGGGTTTAACGTTATTACGTGACAGACTGCCACAAGCAATTTCGGGCAATGCCAAGCTATTTTCAGGCAATGGGAAGTCAGTTCAGATGCAATTCGAATTCACGTAAATTCACTGAACTAGCAAATTCATGTGAATGCGTTCTGACCCCACTTTCTTTTCATTCGAAATTAAGAGACATTCCTCCCATGTGATAAACTTCACAAAAAGATTTTACTGAAAATATCACTGTCTGTCTTGCAGTTTGCGATAGTGGGGTCTTTTTTTTTTGTTTTGTTTTTTTGGTAAGGGCTGGGCTGTGGGCATAAATCTAAAGACAAAACAGGAGTTGGGAATCAGGAGCTGTAGGATGAAGCCAGTATTCTGGACTGAATGAAAGTGAAAACCAAAGGACAAGTTAGGAGGCAGGGTTGAGAGGGGAGCTAAAAATCAGGATTGAAAGAGAATCAGTGCCACATATAACTGAAGGATACAGGACAGCAGAATTGAGAACACTTTGTTGCTCAAGCAAGGTATAAGTAGTGCAGAAAGGCTTCTTTAGACCTTCCTGTCCTTGTGAATCCAATATCCAGCATTGGTGGATATGGTCAGTCCAGGGGTGGAGGAGACTTCCCTTGGGAGGGCAGGCATATGCTGCCACCAAATTTGTTGAAACTCTCTCCAAAGGTAAGTCCCTTTTGAGAAAACAAGGCAATGGCCAAGATCCTGCATTTGAAGATTTAGCTGCAATGATGGAGCTCTGTCATTGTAGCTACAACTCCCACTTACCCCCTCCCCCAAAAAACTCCTACCTTGGAAGCTTGACAAGCCCCCAATATAAGGTTTTCTGGTGTTCTGGAGACTGGTGTACTGAGCGTGCACTGAGTGAAGTGTTTTTATCTGATCACCTTGGGGGATCTGGTGGGTTGAGAGGAGAAAACCAATTACTTATAAATAGACAGACAGAGAAAGACTAAATTTATTAATTCATTGCATTTAGTTAATCATTTTTAATTACGGATAATTAAACTTATGTACATTCAAGTTCCCTGCTGATTTACAGAGACTCCATGAATTTCATAGTTTTCTTAGGCAAGGAACACTCAGAGGTGGTTTTGCCAGCTCCTTCCTGTCAAATATAGCCGACAGCACCTGGTATTTGTTGGCAGTCTCCCATCCAAGTAGTAACTAGGGCTGACCCTGCTTAGCTTCACAGATCAGAGGAGATCTGGTACCAGTTGTACACAGATCTAAAAGCTCTCAGCAATTCCTGACAGCCCTGACAATTACCTGTGATATGCTTCAGTTAAGCTGATGCTTCTTGCACTAAGGTCAATGCTTAACTGTCATCATATGATGCCTGCAGGCAAAGAACATTTTCTCTGATAACAAAGAAATGGAGGAGAATGCACATTGGATCCTCCACCTGCAGTCCTATGCATCCTGTTCTGCTGATTAGTTGATTAAAAGAAAATATCTGGAGACACATGCAAACATTTTCTGCACAGCATTTGCAGGTGTGCTTACTTGAATCATGATGCTTGTATTCAGCTCCTGAAAGTTTGCCAGTCAAGGTTTTTCATTGAACATTCAAGCCCTATTAATTGATGCATGTTGAATCAACATACAAGGAGGAGATAGCCTTCTTCCTTGACTCCAGTTCTTTCTTCATGTGAAGAGCAATGAGGTTGAATGTATGAAGCCTGTGCATATGCTTGAGGGTCATGGGTTGAAAGGGTTCTTGACCATGTAAAGGTCTCATCTTTAGGTGTATTTCTTTCCATTGCAGGGACAGATAGAGAAAAGTGGGGCTAGCATTCTACAGCTCCTGATGTTGAATCATTGTGCTTCCCAAATGAATGAATAGGGGTTTATTTTTATACTCTACTGCCCTCTACAGACGGGCGCCATGGGGTGCTGTCGTTATGTGCAAGGGCATTTCCAGACGCTCCTCGCCCCTCACATGTGACGAGGGCATCAAAATGGCGGCACCCTGTATAGATGGGTGCCACCATTTTGATGCAACAGACGCTTAGCGTCTGCATGTCACAACGCTATTGTGATGTCACGAGTGCGCCATTGGCACACTGCGGCATCACAACCGTGCTGCAAAAAGAACCCGCTTTTGTCTGCTGCAGCTTCCTCGCATAGCAAAACAAGGCGCGGCCAGACCGCCCTTTTTGGGTGGTCTGTACCCTGCCTTAGTTGCCATAAGGCAGCTGTCATTTATCACGTAGCACACCTCATTATGATTATCACATTCAATCCAGCCTAGCCTTTTTTGGGGGAAGTTTTCTCTAGAGTTTCTGATTAAAAAAGTTAATACAGTACATGTAAATTTTCTTATGCTCATCTAAAAAAAAAAATCTGACCAAATGTGTATAATTGCTAGTAACATTGCCTTTGCAAGGAATGAATGGATGCAGACTGAACTGGTCTCTTGTAAACAATTCTCTGTCTCTCAACACAGAACAGTATTGGAATTTTTAGTTGCCTCTCCAAATAATTAGCCTCATTTCAATTGTTCTGATGAACTCTTAAAAATACAAGGGAGCCAAGAAACCTATTGCCCATGCCAGGAGGAACACAGGCTACATTCTGTTTTTTTGGAAACTGTTTGGAAATGGTAAATGTAGGCTGGAATCAAGTGTGGGATTTTTGCATGTGTAAGCACTGTAGTTATAGTGCTACACAGTAGATCTTGGCTGACCCCTGCTCCATCCCCACTTACCAGAAAGCAGTACCACTAGAAGCAAGGTTGGTGTCTGTTCCTGTGTCACTTGGTAAGCAGCTGACTATGTTTACAGTCTTGTTGTATGAGAGATCTCCAGTGTGACAGGCAGCAGCAGGTTCTCTGCCATATTCCCTCCTGGTATCAGAGATTGCTCATGTGAGTAGGATGGGCATCAGCCAACTGCTTCCCAATTGACAGGAGAACAGAGCTCTATTGATCACAATGGTTGCTTCCTGGTAAATGAAGATTGGGGGACTTCTACAGGCCATATGTAGCCCCTAAACTAACCTAGGGATTAGGGGTGAATACAACACAGTCACAAGTGCTTAAGTCTAGGTTACAAATTTGTAACTGAAAAACAGGATTCTAGCCATTTCCTAGGTTACATAATCCCCAATCCAACTGAGATTGCATGCCCCCATTGCCACCATTGTTGCTGCTACCAACAGACCGGCACTGCAGACAGGTACTAACATCACAAGGGTTGAGCTGCTCTTACCAGAAGTAGCTAGGCTGGTCATCAGATTTGAAAAAGAGACCATTGTAACATCACAATAAAGGCGTGTTCCAGATGCGCCAATAGTACGTGCTTGGCACGTACTAGGGTTACGAAAGGGCATCCTTTCCGGACACTCTAACCCTAGTACATGCCGAGCACGTACAAAATGGTGGTGCCCATTCTACATGGGCGCTGCCATTTTGGCGTAGTGGACGCTTAGCATCCGCACGTCGCGGTGCAGATATGATGCCACAAGTGCGCCATTGGCGCCTTGCGGCATCATTACCACGCCACAAAAAGAAGCCGCTTTTGTGGCTTCTTTTTCTGCCTCCAGGAACCCTCCTCGTTTGGAGGCTGAGGCTTCCCGGCTACAGAAATGGAGGTGGTGGCAGACTGCCCTTTTTGGGTGGTCTGTAAACCGCCAAAGTCAACTAAAATCTGGAAATGGCTCCATCATATTTCAGTTGAGATTGTGTTACTGATACTTCACCTAAGAAATGGCCCTGCTCTTGACAGCACCTTAATTTCTTCAGGCATAGGAACATAGGAAGCTGCATTATGCTGAGTCAGATCATTGGGAGCCTTGATGGTGCAGTGGTTAAATGCCAGTACTGCAGCTCGTATTGCAGTTACAAGGTTGCGAGTTCGATCCCAGGACAGCAGGACTGACTCAGCTTTCTATCCTTTCATAGGTTGGTAAAATGAGTACCCAGGCACCAGGAAAGCCCCTGAGAGATTTGCCAACAGTCTTGGACTTGAAAGTACATAAAAACATTTGTATTTTGTATTGTACTGTCTCTTGTCTTGTGCTGGAATGCATTTTTTTGCTAATTGGTTTTAACTTTAAGACATTGGACTAGATCAGTTTATAAGTGTATTGTTCCTTTAACTCCATGGATTGATTGATATAATGTTTTCAAATGTTATATTTATTGCTACTGTTCTCATGGAAAATGTCATACAAAGGGGGAAAAAATGAACTAATGGAATTAAGTAATAGAATGGGGAATATGTGTCCCTGTCCCAGGCCACTAAATTATCCAGTACAATTTTGCTTTGTTTTGGGGAAGTTGGACAAACAGGAAATATCATTATAAGAATCTAATGAAGGCTGTCAACACTTCTGCCATGTTTATTCCATTATCGACTGCATATAATTTGTTGCTGAAGTCCGAGAATGCCATAATGTTATCAATATAGTAGACAAGGAAGAGCTAATATTTATGTATTTCTTCTGGGTCTGCATTTGATAAACTGTGGGGGATTCAAATACAGTGCACCAACTTTGTTTTTGAAAGGAAACACCAGCTATTTTCTTAGCTTATTGGAAGCTTCAAAGGAGCAAAATACTTTATTGCAATTGAAAACAGGTTTATGAATGAGTGGAATCAGAACAAGATAGCAATGCTTATTATTTCAAGGCCAGGGCTGATTTTAATATCCTGATTATTTTTAAAAGATCACATTCCATTCAAATTCAAAGCAGCATTGATTCTGAGAAATTTGGAGAGCCTCATCAAGTAAATGGCCTTCATTACATTACCATCTTCAGCTTAGTTTACCAAGTAAAGACCTCTGTGGGACTGAACAATGAAGTGAATAGCAAACCCAGAGGGCTTTCTGTTGCAGCTGGGGTGTAGGGGACTATTTCTGCTTTTCAGTTCACAGTAAAAAATACCCATAATAAAAAGTGGTGTGAATTTTAATAGTATGATATTAGGAATTTGCAAATAAATCTCCAGTTACTGAAAAGTTATTGTCTGCCCAATTTAATCAGAAAGCTACTAGAATGTAATGGCTCATGAGATAGCTACTTAGATTATTAATTAAGGTAACACAACAGTGTACAAATAACCCTGCATATCTTTCTCTGAAAGATAAGATTGTCTTTCCCTGTTCAACAGAGGGTCTCTGTTCTTAGAGTTGACTGTGGTTATAAAACATTCAAGGGATATATTCCATACCCTTCAACAGTCCCAATTTCTCAGGGAGAGTCCCTACTAATCCTCTGTCCCTCCACTTTTTAAGCTGCTTTTAAAATGTTCCAGTTTCTTTCTCTTCCTCCCACTGCTCTCAGTTTACTTCCTGCAAACTCAGTTTAAAGTGCAAAGCATTTTGCACTCAACTCGGCAGTGGGAAGAGGAGAGGAGGGGGCTGAATCTTACCCTTCCCAGTAGGCTCAGGCAAAAATAAACTGCCACATCTTCTCCTAGTTTGTGTGTTCTTCTTTCTTAATAATATTTGCCATCTTGGCCACACTCTGATGTTGGTTGTCCATATGTGTCCTGGTTTTCATCTGTGAAATGTTGGAAGGTATATTATAGTGTACCTTTGTCTGCACCCCTGAGATTGGTGAACATACATGTGTATGAGTGCAGACTTAGCAGTGAGGAAGGATCATATATAACTTGCAGCATTTCTTCACATTGGCTATGCTGTCCGTGGTGCTGGGAGTTGCAGTCCAGCAGCAGGGCTGTATGATTTCTCTTCTCTGCATTAGATCATACATGCTCTGATCCTGATCATGTTCACAAAGAGAGTTTGAAAAAGTTACTTTTATATACTATCACTTCCAGAATACACAGACCAGTATGGCCAGGAGCCATGCTGGTTGAGGGGGTTCTGAGAGTTGTAGTCAAGAAGGTACTATTTTCAAACTCTGCTCAGAAGCAGGATTCCACATATAAAATGAACAGAGCTGTACATTTACATTGTGATCTTCACTGGACATTTTCAGCTAGATGGAGACCTATTTTGATGCAACAGAGATTAGTGTTTCCATTTGGACCACTTCTGCTGGTTGGTAGGTTGGCTACCTGGGCTGACAGATATGAATTAGGTTGGCAGAGTGTCAGAGAAATGTATCCTTTGCAAAGAAGAGAGCTCTGAGTGGTTAGGGGCCTGCAATAGCAGCCAAGGAAAATTTGGAGGGCTATGCCCCTCCACTCCATCCCCCCTCACAATTTTTGTTGCCTCCAAATAAATTCCAGATAGCCTCTCTTTTGGCTGCTTTTTGACAAATCCAGACCATTTCACACCTGGGACATTTTTTTTAACAATAGGAAGTAACTTGCAAGTCACTTCCTGCTCATTTCCACTTCTTCTGAGACTAAAATGGACCAAGGCCCCACAAAAATCTGACAGACTATTGCCAGAGGGACTTTGTAGGCATTTTAGGACAAAAGGTTTGAGTCCCTGCAGGCTGCACTTTGTCTACCCTTGCTTTCCAAAATAATGACTTGGAAATTAGTCAATAATGGGTATGCTTATAGAGCCTCAGGCCATCTCTTTAAGTGCTGCAGTCATTTGCTGTCATAGGACACTATCACAAGGGAAAAAATCAGGGGATTAAAAAAGCATTTTCCTGGGAAAGCCATGCAATCATGGTGAAGATTTTCACACACATTGTGATCTGAGAGTACTTATCCCAGGAAGAACCCGGAATGCTCCAGTAACAAACTATTCACAGAGAAATCCTGTGAATAGTTTGTTGCTGGAGCATTCCTGGTTCTTCCTGGGATAACTCTCTGATTGTGACGTTGTCTGAAAATCTTTGCTGTGATCATTCAACTTTCCTGGGAAAATGCCTTTTTAACCCCCCCCCCTTCCCCGATTTCCCCTGTGTGATAGTGTCCACTGGCTACAGTTATACATACAGAGGACCTTTTATAGGAGAAGTGAACAAAGTGTGGCTCTCCAAATGTATGGACTGCAACTTCCATTAATCCTAGCCAACATAGCCAATAGTGAGGCCTACTGGAAGTTTCAGTCCAACAACATCCAGAAGGCACTCTTTGCCCACTCCTGTTTTTATAGCAATTGTATAGTTATGTTTTTCAGCAATAGATTTTAAAAAAATCACATCTCACTCTGATGTGGGATTTCATATTACTTTGAATATGATTATTCTGTGCTCTGATTAGAGTACCGCAAACTGAATTTCAGTCAATGATTTCTAATCTAAATAATCACAGTCTGGCAGGATGTTGGAGGTTTCCAGCTGGGAGAATTCTTGCAGAAGACTTGGCAAGTTATTCTTGTTTGGTTCCCTTCATAAAGCTAAAATGCTTTTAAAGGGATAGTGGAAGACTTTAAGGATCATTTGATGGGCTGGTGTTCATATGCTTAGTCATGTAGCTCAAACAGTCATGAAAGTTCAATGCACACAGCTGAAGTTTACTAAACTTTGAGAAAATGACATTCCATGGCCTACAGCCTTTTGGGTTCTGGAACATATACAAGACCATCCAGAGGTCATCAGTGACGTGAAGCAGCTGCCCCAGTTGTTTGGAATGTTTGCGGTCAATAAACTCATTCATAATAAGAAGCTCAGCACAGCTCTCCTGCAACTGAGTAAGATCCGTATTATCCCAAATTTCGAACATTAAACTCATACATGTTGCTCTAGGAATTAAAATCTGTCAAAGCATTTCACTTGCTTCAGCCTGATAATTATTGAGATTAGGTATAGTGGTTTTCATGTTTTTCTGTATAACATAGCTATATTAATGGAGGGTTTCCACAGTTCCCACTTATGTATTTTTTGGGGGGGGTGGGTGGGCGAGCGGGGTTTTGATTAAACACTTGATTAACCTTCATATTCACTTAAAAAAATCTTAGGAATTTATTTCCCCCCCATGCAGAATAAAACAACAATAATGCAGATAAAATGGATTTTAAACATAAAAAGAAAATTGCACAGACACACAGAGTTTAGAAAGGCAGGTGAACAAAAATGTCACACATGATTTCAGAACAATTCATAGATATTCTGTGGTTAAGTACAAACTTACCAAAACAATATGTCTCCTGGAAACCCATCTTAACATATGGTACAAATTAAAACCATATTTCTGTAGCCAGGGAGATAAGATAGAAGACCATACACTGTGATTTTTCTCCATCCTTTGCTCCCCCATATGTTGAAGCATGAGATTTATTCCTTCCTAGAAAATGTTAACTTTGTTCAGTTAGTACTGCAGAAGGAGAACTCTGCTTAGGCAGACCAAAAGCCTACCAAATCCAGCACTGATCAGATGCTCATCTAGCTGGCTATGGATATACACCAGCTTTCTTTTGAAGTGAACTGTGAATAGAAAAGACTGACACAGTGCTGATCTCATTGGAGAAATCTCATCAGTTCAGTCACTTTTGCTTCCTGCTAGTTCCACTGAGGATGAACATTTGTCTTGCTGCTCTCTTTGAAAATAAATGCTGATAAGATCCTTTGCAATGTGGTTTTATTAAGAGAGGAAACAAGGCTCTCCAAAAAGGCTTAAAAGGACAATTAATGTAAAACAATGCCAGAAAGTTCCTCCATGCCTTACAAGAGGGTAAACTCCACTGTTTATAAAAGCATTACCAGCTTAATTTATTAAGTATTAGATCTTTATTTCAGGCCTTGTTTATATGTTCTACTCCATGGAGACAAGAACTATATTTGATATTTGATGTGTTTGCTGGTGCATAAGCACTTTGTAACATTTTAGGGTAGAATAGGTTATTCTGAAAGCAAAATACACATTCAAACTTCGAAGAGAATCAGTCGGTCTGATTCAGTTTGGAAATGGATGTGGATGACTTCAAATATGAACAGAGAAAGAACTCAGTAAAATCAATTAAGCTATGGATTAACTGGAAGATTTACCAATGAAAAACAGATGTTTAATCAATTTTATTTTTTCTTATGAAAATGGCCACTTTCAGTGACTATTCCTCTCTGGTGGTAAAATTTTACTAAAAAAAAAAAAAAAAAAAGGAAAAAAAATAGAAGATACATTTCCCTTCTTCTTCCAAAGAGAATACTATGGTTGGCATTTTGTTCATTAATTACAAGATTGTAAACTGACTCAGAGCCAGCCTGGTGTAGTGGTTTGAGTGCTGGACTTTGACTCTGGAGACCAGGGTTCAATTCTCAGCTTGGCCACTAAACCCACTGGGTGTCCTTGGGCAAGTCACATTTTCTCAGCCTCAGGTGTAGGCAATGGCAAACTTCCTCTGAACAAATTTGGCCAAGAAACCCCCATGATAAGTTTGTCTTAGGGTTGCTATAAGTAGGAAATGACTTGAAGGCACACAACAACAAACAACAAGCTTATACTTATGATCTTGTAACCATTTAGGATTTATGTTTATGGTTGTTAATAACAGAATGTGACCCTCCCCAAAACCCATTTTTTCAGCCTAGCACTGACTCAGCAGTGCTTCAGATTGGGGTGCTGGAAATTATGTCTAGAGCACTTTCCTAGCCATGGGGCACATTCAGAGAAACAGTTGTGGTGGAACCTAGAGGGATCTCTCCAGCTGCCTGCTCTCAGCATGCTCTTGACCAGGAAATGCTACAGACATCATTTCCCAGAGCTCCAACCTACATTGCCTCAGAAACCCTTGGGTTGGGGTGCGATCAGGCTTAAAAGGTAAACGTTTTTGAAGGGAAACGTTGGCACTGTCAGACAGAACTTTGTCCTTGTAGTTACCTCTGATGATGAAGGATAGCCTATGGCTGAAATCATGTTGGGTCATATGCATGAGGAAGTTTCCTTACACATCTGGTTTTACTTTTTAGTCACTGCACAACAGCCATATTGAGTTAATGGCTGCAGAAGCCGTTCCACAAGTCAAGTCATTGCACTTGCAGTTGTGAATTCTCCAATGATGCATAACTATTTATTGGTGCCTTTTACGTACTACTTGATTCACTGGGGTTGCAAAGACAGCTATTGCTCATTCCCCACTGCACAATGAGACAATAAACAGGCACAGGGGCAGACACACAACTATTATTTATTATTAAACTTTATTTATATAGCACTGTAGATTTAGACCCATTTAACTCGCATCTTTTTGAGGCTGATTTTTTTCCAGTTGGTGTCACCTGGTGTGGGTGCCCAGAAAAGGCTGTGGAGGGGGATTGCCCCATCCTCTCTCCATCCTGCTGTCTTGCTCACCCCCCACTTATCCAGACCACTACATGGGGGGGGGGGGGCGGGCAGTGCTGTGGTCTCTGGATGGCCTGTTTAGGAACTGGCACAACTACTTGGTGAGCAGCCATGCCAAACCCTAAATAAAAAGCATGCCACCCAGCACTGGATGGTCTCCAGATGACCTATTTAGAAGCCAGTGTGGCTATTGGGTGAGCAGCCACACCAGACCCTAAATGGAAGGCACCCCCCCCCCAGCAGTGGCCACTGCTGGGAGAGCAGTGCTGTGGCCTCTGTATGGCCTGTTTAGGATCTGGTGTGGCTGCTGAGTGAGCTAGAAAGGGAGGCAACATCCTTTCTTCCTTACCCAGCAGCTGTGCCAGTACCTCCAGGTGTGCCACATCACCAGGTGCACACCCCTGGGGTGTCACCGGGTGTGGTCCTCACTGCTCACACTCTTTAATGACACTCCTACTTCCTAGTATTTGAAAATGGTGACATGTCAACTGGCCTTCAATGGTTGTTGTTGAGGAACTTTTTTGAAACTTTATACACTAGACAAACGAAACACTGCAGAAAAGTTCCACATTCTTCCAAGAAACTTGATTTTTGCTTGAGGTCGTAGTTGTGAATTGACTTAAACACTTTTGCTAAGACTGTTTACTGATGAACCCAATCTGTTTCATCTTTGTAGTTGCAACTCTAATCTAAGCTATAAAAGTTAAAAACAGTGATGATGACAACAACAACAGAAAGTCTTTGAAGGAACACATCAGGAATATAGTGACCGAAACCTCTTCCTAGGATTAACATTTACTGGTCTCCAGATGCAACTTTTTTCCATTAGTCTCCTTTTGGAGAGTGATGAACCATCTTGGAAAATGTATTTCTGTTGTACAGTAGATAAACATCTTGTACTGACATTTTGAGGCTCTTCCTTCTGTCTTTTAGATAATGTTGTAAAAACAAAAATTCTCTTTCAAATGTTGCCTGTAGTTCTTAACCTGTGAAAGGTGAAAATAACTGGTATACTTGTTTAGCACTGTATGTATGAGAGATAGGAAGGAAACCTTTTGGCTGTAGCCTCATATATAGGAAATGTGTGATGACCAATTGTCCCATAAATTATTAAGTTTTCAGTGCCAAGGTAAGATGAGACATTTGATGAGATTTGATTCTCCAGTTTTTAGTATCAGACCAGTTGATTAATTTGTCCCATAACTGAAAGAGCATTGTTTTATTATTTATTATCCATAATGGGAGTAGGAATCTTATAGCTCTCCAAATGTGACTGAACTGAAACTCCCAGAATTCTTCACCATTGGCAATGCTGGTTAGGGCTTCTGGGAGGTGTAGTTTAGTGACATCAGAAAGGCCAAAAAGAAGAAAAGACCAGCAACTACTATATTTCAGTTACCTGGGTTTTTATTTATTTTTAAAATATTTATTTGAAATACTTAATTGTGTATTTAATTTATCAATTTCAACCAAGGCATTTCTGCTACACTTCTGAGGTGTCTTTGAGTCTTAAAGCAGTATAAGTGAGGTATAGAGAAGAAGTATTATTTCTTTGGCAAGTGTCTGGCATTCAAATTGAATTCAATAGACTGTAGTCTAATGTCTCCATAACAAATTTTCTTTTGTATGTCAGAATTTGAATGTAAGGTTTAATATGGATATCTAGCATGCTGTGTATGCCAGAAGCCTGGTTTTATATGAAAATCATTTGCCAGTAGGTGCCCATTATTTTGAGTGAGCTAGCTGTACTTCTAGGACCAGATTGCAAACCTCTTCATGTGTTAAAATCACAATCACAGCTTTGGCTTCTCACATGTTGGTTCAAAATCCCTGAAAATTCTATGTAGAAATTAGTTTTTTTTCTCCTTAGAAGTATGTTTCAAAGTTCAAATACACTGGAGATAATCTCATTGATTCCAGATGGTGATGGAACAGGATTGATTTATTGTTCCATTTCAGAAAGAAGAACAGGACAGCTTTATTGGGTCAAAACAATTGTCTTTGTAGCACAGCATCTTGTTACGTGGCCAGTTCTGGATGCGTCTGAAGAAAGTGAAAAATTGTTAACAGTGTTTCTAAAAGTATTCTAAACTGAGATGCCATATTTATGATGCCACATTTATGATGCCATAAGCTAGACATAAAACACAAATTTTGCAATTCACTTATATGGTTGCACTATTGTATCAACCACAAATCCCACAAATGATCTGAACTGTAAAGATTCCTCCACCTTGGAATTTAACTCTGAAGCATTGACCTTGTAGCACTAGCCACCTCTGGGTTCAGATGGAAGCGGGACATTATGCTGTGTATTCAGGGTTTGCTTCTGTAAAAAAGAAAAGAGTAAAATCTATGATAGTCACAACATTTACAAAGTTTAATGAAGGTGTGTATGTGTGTGTGTGGTGGGGTGTGTGTGCGCACCTTTAAGTAAACTATTTCTCTCCGACTCTACTGCCAAGATCCTGGTCCATGCCTTACATTCAGCTGCACGCATTATCACTTCCGCCCACTGCTCTGACCATATCTCTCCTTTGCTGGCATCCCTTCACTGGCTACCCTTCCCTTTCTGCATTCAGTATAAGCTCCTGCTGTCCACGTTTAAAGCCCTCCATGGGCTGGCCCCTCCTTACTTATCAGACCATCTTTCTCCTCATCTTCCCACTAGGGCCCTCTGTTCTGGTAGTCAAGGTCTACTGTCCCAGCCCAGGATTTCCTCTGCCCCATCTCAGATTCGCCCCTTTTCACCTGCTGCCCCTCACTCCTGGAACCTTCTTCCCCTGCGAACAAGAGCCATCACTTCTTTAACCAGCTTCAAAATGGAGTTGAAGACCGTCCTGTTCAGAGAAGTGTTCCCAGGCCTTGCATAATTGTCGCTTGCCTCCCTGGACGAAGATTAACCATCCATTATGAAGCCAAGCCCTCCCTCCAGTCCATCTGCCTTGGTCTAGGCCTCGGAGGTAGAGAAGAACTGCTGGACCTCATCCCCTTTCCCTCCACCACTCCCTTCTCCTTTTGTGTGGTGTCTTTTTAGATTGTAAGCCTGAGGGCAGGGAACCGTCTAATTAAAAAGACTGTATGTACAGCGCTGTGTAAATTTACAGCACTTTATAAATAAAGGTTAATAATAATAATAATAATAATAATGAAAAATGTTGAGATTAGACTACTGCACTTTTACAAGGCTGTAACAGGAGTGAATTCTATTCCTTTTAGTGATAGCTACATCAGTGTAAAGTAAAGCAAAGCAAAGCAAAATATGTGCTTTCAAGTCACCTGTTGACTTCTGCAACCCATTAATTTCATGTTTATTTTTAAAGCAAATAATATGTTTTCCTCTAGCATTTCCTGACAATCTCTTTTCCAAGTACTACCCAGGGCTGACCCTGCATAGCTTCAGGCTACTTAGTCTCATTAAAAATTACATAGGAGTGTATATTTTGCATATTGTTCCAATGAATGTAATCAGGTACATGCAGGAAAGGCTGAGCATCACTGTAAATAAAGGCAGGAACCATAACCCAGTAGCAAGGCACACATTTGAAGGCAGAAGTTCCCCTGTTCCATCCTTGGTACTTCTCATAGGTAGGGAAAGTTTCCTGTATGAAATTTCAGAAAGCTGCTGTACGTCTCTCTTGAGGCACGTAGCTGGGGGTATCAAAGCATCTTCCTCTGTTTGATGTTATAAAAACATTGGATGTAAGGCTAGCAAGAAACCAGAAATTCCTCAGGCTGTTTCAGTGAACAAATACATTTTCCAATGAAAATTTAACCATTTGTCAAGTATAGCACAAGAAATTGTATAATTTGACACCATTTTTAAAAAGTAATAAATAAATAAATTTTCCATTAAAAATACATGAGGGATGCTGGAGGAATCTGATTCATATTGATAGGATTTTTTTTTAAAAAAAGGCTGGTATTTTAAAAAAGTTTAGCACCAAATGTGACACCCCAAACAGTAAGTCATTGCTTGCACCCCAGCAGTATCAAACAGTTCAAACCAGTGTTGCAATATCCTTTATACCTTCAAAACCACCTATAGACAAAAGAGACATATTTACAGTGTGGTCCTTTACATATTTACTCAGAAGTAAATTCTGGGCTTCACTTCCAGATACGTGGCCATAGGATTTTTGCTTTAACCTTTGTCTCCTCCTGAAATATCCCACCTGCTTAAGCTCAGGCTGTGAGACAAGCCCAACTCACAGTTATCTAAAAACAAAAACAACAGAATACTTATTTACTTCAATGGAACATCAAGATGGATCGCATTGTGGTTTGGCACATTCAGACACAATGGAAAAAAGACTGGCTGCTCTCCAGTACAAATTTGGGCATGCTTAAGTGTACTGTGTGGTGTTCATCTGCAATCCTGTTGACGGTTGGGATGTTTAAAATGTATCAGAGGCAGTTGGACATATGTAGCGTCACTATTTCCAGGCCTGCAGTCACTGTTGTTATTCATTCCAAGAGGCATATATTGCATCTCATGGTAGTTTTCAGTTGAAAACGTCAATGTGGGATATCAGTCTTACTGAATGATTAAAAAAAAATACAAAGGACCCTTCTGTCCTATTCAGGTGTTCTGCTTTAGGGTATAATGACGCCAAGGATCATAATGGAAGCAGGCGTGGATCTGTTGCTTGTCCTCTTCTTCCTCCCTCGCATCTTCATTGTACCCCGAGGCAGATTGCCTTGCTAGGGTTTACATGTGAAAGAATAATGAATGGTTTACAAGGCAAATGCAAATAAATACAAATTCAGAAGCATGAAAGATGTGCATTTAAACATTTGCCACTTAGATAAATTTGAGAGATATGAAGTGTTTATTTTTAGACCACACCCTTTCTTATTTCTCTTTATGGGCTGTATGCAAGATTTTACAGACTGCAGAATTGTCATGGAATGTTTCTGTTGCACATTGTTGTTATTATGTGCATTCACGTCATTTCTAATTTATGGCGAGCCTAAAGCAAAACTATCATGGGATTTTCTTGGCAAGATTTGTTTAGAGGAGTTTTGCCATTGCCTTCCTCTGAGGCTAAGAGAGTGTGATTTGCCCAAGGTCACCCAGTGGGTTTCATGCTAAACTAGGAATTGAACCCTGGTCTTACAATCCATAAAATATTGTATTCATGATTTTACAAACTGCGGAATTATCATGGGTTCTTTTTTTGGAAGTGACCACAAGGGCCATCCAGTCCAGCCCGCTGCCATGTAGGCATTTACTTTAATAAATTCTGCTTTTGCTTCATCCATTCAGTTATATCATCTCAGTGTTTAAGGTTTGCTTCAGAATATTACAGTGAAATCCCCCTCCCCGTCAATGGAGCAAGGATTGGGATTAGGCACAGATCTCTTCTGCTGGTGAAAAGTTTCTCAGAGATCTGCTGACAGAAATTTTTTGCTGGCTAAAATCAAATGTCAAAAGAGTGTGGGGAAAGGGGAGGAAGGAAGGGGGAATGAAGAACCAAGTTGTGCCAAATCAAAAACTCTTCCATCCAGGGATGCAGCTGTGTTGCAAACACAAAGTTGGGCCAAGACAAAACTAGTCCTAAATAATTTCTGACACCCCTAGGTTGGATGAGGCATGAGGATGAAGTAATTCAGCACAGTTTCAGTTGACCTAGGAGATTATCTCACCCAGAAATCCTGCTGGGATAGACGCGGAATTGCAAAGTCAAAACCAGGTGTTATTGTATGCAGCTGCGGCCGGGCAGGTGCAACCTGTATGCTGCCCGGACCCCAACCACGCTTATCCAGCGGCTTTTCAAAAATATATATATGTAAACAACTACATACAAAACATATCACAACAATAAAACAAAATGAAACAATTCATCTCACAACTTTGAATTGTGTTGGGGGGGGGTCTCCTTCTTGGGTTCTGTTCAATGTAAGTGGTCATTTTAAAGTCCAGTGCTGTCTTTGTGTAAATGTAGTCCAGAATGTCTGACCAAAGGTTAAGATGAGATGGAGATTGCCTTCTCTTGTTTCTGTCTTTGTTTGTCGATGAGTGGGAACCATTTGTCTATGAAAGATCCTGATTTTGGTTGTCCTGTGTAACTTGCCATTCTGTCTGACAATTTTTCAAGTAGCCACAGGTCCCATACCTTTTCCCATCACTTATCTAAAGATACCCCCCCTGTTTCCTAGCATCTGGCAATTTCTACACGGGTTGCTGTAATGAGGAAATCTATGAGGTTTTTATGTTTCAAATTTGAATTTGTGCCTACATATACTGATAACAAAAGCATTTCTGGACATAATTTTACTTCTTGGTTGATCAATGAAATTTGTTCAAGTACCAATTGCCGAAATGTGTTTATTTGGGGGCAGTCTAACCACATGTGTAGAAATGTGAAATTATCATTACAAACACACCAATATTTGGAGGAAACATTTTTAACCATTCTGGCTAGCTTCACTGGAGTCAAGTACCACTTGTGTATAATTTTCAAGGTGTTTTCTCTAATCAGTGCTGATATGGTTTTAAAAGGTGTGGAAGACCAAACTATAATACATAGCAAAGGATATTCAAAAGTGGTATTCCTTGCCTAAGGGAATCAGATCCTAGATGGTAGTCCATAAAAACGTCAAAGTATATTTCTGCTAGAGAGCCAGCATGATGTAGTGGTTTGAGTGTTGGACTATGGTTCTGGAGATCAGGGTTCATTTAGTTCCCTGCTCAGCCATGGCAACCCACTGAGTGAGCTTGGGTGAGTCACACATTCTCAGCCCCAGAAAACCCAATGATATGTTGTTCACCTTATGGCTGTTATAAGTTGGAAACAACATGAAGGCTTACAATAACAACATACTTCTGCTCGCCCTTGCAAGTCAGAAATGATTTGACATCATAGAGATGTTTTATTTCAATGGACAACAAATCAGTAATGAATAGGTTATGTCAGTGATGGAAAACCTTTTGGGGACCAAGTGCCCAGACTCAAAGGCGTTCTGGCACCAGGTGTTACCTGATGCCAGGAGTGGAACTTCTGGGGGTAGGACCTCTGGGGGCAAGACATCCACCTTCTGGGGCCAGGACTTCTCCAGAGACAGCTAAATGCCTGGTAGATTGGGCAGGGTGGGGGGAAGAAGGACAGCTGTTCCTCCTCTTCCCCCATCCTGCTGTCTCTCTGTGTGCCCTCTAAAATGGCTTCACATGCCAGAGAGGGCACACATGTCATAGGTTCACCACAACAGGATCAGGAGATGGGCTAAAGTTCAGTAGCTGAGGAGGTCATGCTCTTTGTGTAGCCTGTCTGAGCTTCACTGGAACCTGGATTTTCTAGCTAAACAAATCTGAGGAGTGTGGCTATAAAAGTGCTCCTTCTGAGGCCTATCTAGATGAGGACAAACTAATGTAATACCAAGTTTTTACTCACAGCCATTGTTGTCCACAGAGAGGTTCTTCAGCTGCATCTACAGGAAGAAACTACTGAATTGTATAACTCCACATAATAAAAAATGTGGACACTCAGTTATGTAGATTATTTATGCATCTGTGGAGCAGCACTCAGGAAATAGAAAACCTTCCTTGCTTGTTGTTTTGTTTTAAATACAAAACCAGACAATTCTCCTAAGGATGCAGAATGTTTTCATTCATGAATTAGGACTATACTGCTTTGCTGAGATTCAAGGACATTCCTTTCATGCTTTGGGATGTGGACTTGGTAATTTGAAGCAAATGATTTTTGCAAAACAGTTAGGGACTCAGGCTTCTGCCACTTAGTCCCATGACAGTATAGGCATGAGATGAATCTCCACTTTTTCATACTGTTAATAATTTTGCAAGGCAGAGAAACACATCAAGCCTGTACACTGGTACCCCGGGATACGAATGCGCCGCCTTACGAAATTTCCGGGTTACGAAAAAAATCCATTCAAAAAAACTGTTCCAGGTTACGAAGGTTATTTCGGGTTACGAAAAATTTTTTGGTGCTTTTCGGCGCTATTTCACACGAAATCATGGCTTTTCCCCATTAGCGCCTATGGCTTTTTCGGCTTACGAAGTATTCCGGGTTACGAAAGCGGCGGCGGAACGAATTAATTTCGTAACCCGGGGTACCCCTGTATATGAAACTTACATTTGCACTGAGCTCATCAGCATGTTTAAAGATCTTAACAGTTTCCACCCAAGTGGATATGGCCTCATAGATCTACGTGACTAATGGAGGCATGCAGTGTTTATCAACCACTTTGTCACATTACAGAAACAACTCATTAACTGAGAAGTGTTCCATGGAATATTTAGTTGATTGATATGAGATGAATCCTACTTTTGAAAGTCCTTAATGAAAGCAATACGTAGTTGAAGCACAGCATGCTTCTAAGAATGGGAAAAAAACCTTTTATTATGGAACAATTCTGTTGGTAACATGTAATATTTAAAATTAGACATTGTACTGACCAGTCTGCCTTTTCAGGCTTGGTTCTAGATGTGTTTCGGAAGAAATCTTCAAAAATCTTTCTGGTGCATCAACTCATGCGGTCATGGATATGAGATTATACTGGATAGGATTTCCAGATTTCACAGCATGGCCCTGAATCTCAGGGCCTGCCCTCTCCAGATGAGGTATTTGCTGCCTCTGGAGTAATTCAAAATGACACTGTAGGATTGCTGCTTTGTGGTTACTCCCACCTTCCTCAACTCTCCATAATTGCTTGAAGCCACAGTACAGTTTCCTTTCTTGGTATGATGTTTTTTTTCTTCAGCTCTCTTAGCCACTTCTTTCTTTTATTCTTAATTTCACTTCTCTCTCCCCCATCCCCAACTCCTATATATATCACCATCTCCCTCTTTCCCAAGTCCCTGTCCCTTGTTCATATTTTCCTTTTCCTTCTATTCTCACTTCATCTTCATCTTCCTCCCCCTCCCGCTCTTCACCTCAATTTTCCCAAGGAAATAGGAAGACATAGGCAAATGACCTCTGCGTATTCCTTGCCTAAGAAAACCCTATGAAATTCATGGGGTCACCATAAATTGACATGTGGCTTGAAGGTACATCCATCCATCCATCCATCCATCCACAGTCAGCCCTCCTTATCCATGGATTCAAACATCCATGGTTTGAAAAAATTAAAAAAACTATATAAATTCAAAAAAGGAAACCTTGATGTTGCCATCATATAAGGAATACCATTTTACTATGCCATTGTATTTCATGGGATTTGATCATCCTTGGATTTTGGTATCCATGGGGGGGGGGTCCTTTAACCCAACACCAGTGGATACCAAGAGCCCACTGTATTTATATTCATCCTGCTTTTAGGCTGGGGATAAAAATGAGTTACAAACAAAACCAAAATACAATAAAGCATTTATAGTTTAAAAACATTTAAAATCAATATTAAAACAGTATTAAATTCATTCATTCATTAAGAATGAAAAACAATTAAAACAATTGGAATAGATTAACAGGAGCTCTCATCCTGCACATTTGCCTCCATTGCCATTTTGGCCCTCACATGTGTACAAGTCATGTATGAGGTTCAAAAGGAGTTATTTGTATCATGTGTATAGAGTTTCTAGGTATCCCTTATTATAAAGAGGTCCCTTATTTGAGGGCCTGAACCCTAGTCTATTATCAGTCCCCTATTTTAGGAGTGTCCCTTATTTGGGGGCTGGACTGAACAAGACATCAGAAATCCTTTAACTGGAAGTATGAGACTGGACTAAAAATGTAGTTAACTGCTTAACAAGCTCTTGTGCTTTTTCAATTTGCTTCAAGATGGACATGTTGATTTATATTAACAAATAGAGGCTGTAATTATGTATGGCGCAGCATAGCACAGTAGTTCCATATGTAGACCTACGCTAGGCTGAGACATATCCAGCCTTTGGACTTACTGTACACAAGTGATTCCCAAACTTTGGTCATCTAGGGGCTCATTCCTACTTAGAGTATAGTCTAATTCCTGATTCGGCTCTCCTGCGCATCGGTAATCTATTTCAAAAGGTTCCTCGTTCCCATTATAAAGCAAATCTTTTCCTTATTGGCAGTGAAATTGCTGTATTTTTGCATGATTGTCATCCCCATTTGCGCCGTTCATGTGAATCATCATGGCAGATTCCTCCCCAGCACCACTGGGGCTAGCTGCGGTGCAGCACCAGCACAGGGAGTGTGTTGAGAGGTGGCAAGTTTCAAAGCCGCCCTCCACACTCCCCCAAAACACCAGGCAGCTACAGCTGAGGACACTGAACTGGAAAGCACTGGGGCAAGCAGCGAGGGCCTTATCCCTTTTAAATCCTCATGGGAGCTTGGCTTGGGCTGCATCCACACTGCAGAAATGATCCAGAGGAGGAAGAAAGGAAGGGACCTGGGAGAAAGAGGAGAAGGAGGATGGGAGGCACATTTTTTTTGGTTTTTGTACTTAAAAGTAATCAAAAAAATGATAGAATGGTTTAGCAACTACTTGCCTTGACCAATCTATCAATTTTTTAATTACTATTCTTTATTTTAACCCCCCCCACCCAAAACAGAAAAACAGCACTGTGTATGTGTGTGAGAGAGACATCTCTGGAGAGGGATGGTAAACACTCCTCTGCCGTTTGTCCCTCCCCTCAGAAAGAATCAATTCTGATATGTCGTTCCCACTAACGCAACTCGCTTCAGAATTGATTCTTTGGAAAAGAACCACTTTGAAACTATTCTCTGGAAAACCCGAGGTTTTTTTTTGCATTTGCCCCACTTTATTGCCACAGAAATGGATTGAATAAAGATAGAAATCGATTTCAAATGAGAACAAAGGTCATACTGTATATCCCGATCTGCGATTTGGTGCAAATTGTAGTGGGAATGACCCCCTGATGTTTTGGATTTCAGCTCCCAGAAGCCCCAGCCAACTTGGTCAATTCTGGGACCCTGAATCCAAAAGATTAGGAATCACTGCTGTACAGTCTCTGAAGGGTGAGGTAGGGAGAATATTGCAGAAGCATCTAGTTATATCCCCATAGCCACATGCAAAATGATTATATAATTTGCTGAAGTCTGCTCAGGTCCTCCAGAGGTTTCAGTGGCTGAGGTTATCATTTTGCATCTGACTACAAGGACATATTCAGATTCTTCTGCGATACCTCCCGCTCTCCATCAGTTATGGAAAGGCTGGAAGGGGGCTGGGCTTCAGCAGATCTACAGTAGGCTGTGGAGACTTTCTTTGGTCACTGTGGAGGGAGGGAGGGAATACCAATCTCCACAGTGACCAAAACTAGACAGACACAGGCATAAGGTTAACTTATACCTGCATGGACACTTTCAGTGTGCCAGCTACTTTGCTGGTAGATAAAGCTTCACTCTTTAAATATCAAGTGGCTTCTTTGTATTTCATTGTTGGACTGTCTATTATGAACACATGGCGGACATATTATTCAAGCTTCATACATCTGTTGATAACTATGTGGTTTAGTATCTTTTCAGTATATGCAAGTGGTATATGCATGGATTTACAAAAGAAAGATTAACAGGGTATTTTTCTACTCTTTGTAACACTTTCCTTTTTCTTGCTGTAAAGAATGAGATAGGTAAGCACTACCTATCCTAGGAAAAAAATATATTGCAAGCAGTTTTGCTTATGAATGTAAGAAAACCCAGTGTCAATTCAGAGCTCCATAGTATTAAAAAAAACAACACAGTTCTAGATACAATCTATCAGTCTTCTGCCAGGTGAATTAAAATCCTATGTCAGTCAAAGAAACTGAAATGTCAGACACAAGTTTTGGAGAAAGGTAAAATCAATGAAATTCAAAATCAGGGAATAAAGAGTAGCTTCACTGTTGTTGTTATTGATGTGTGTCTTCAAGTAGTTTCCAACTTATGGTGACCTTAAGGCAATCCTATCATGGGGTTTTCTTGGCAACATTTGTTCAAAGGTGGTTTGCCATCACCTTCCCCTTGAGGCTGAGAGCATGTGACTTGCCCAAGGTAACCAAGTGGTTTTCATGATCATGTGTGAATCAAACCCTGGTCTCTAGAATCACAGTCCAACACTTAAACCACCACACCACACTGGGTTCACTGAGTACTCTTCATTTAAGAGCAGAGCTTGATAGTACTTCTGACATTAAAATATGCTTCTGTTCTCACTCCAGGTATTCTTCTCTGTGTTGAGACATAACGCGTTGGCCACATTTCTGAAATTATTTACTCTAGAGTAGTTTTGAGCTCAGAGTAAAACATGCTGTACTTTACTCTCAGTGATGCTGTAAATTCATAGGCTACAATTGTTCACACTTATTTGGGAGAAGATAAGCAGTGGATTCATCAGGCTTTATTTACTGGCATGGCAGGCATGGATAGTTGTCTCTTTGAGTTTCTCAGATGCTAAAAAAATTGGAGCATAGCAAAGATTTGATCTATACAGCATTCAAGATAAATGGTCTTGACTATGGGGAATTACATTATTAAAATATGCATGAATCAGTCAGGTCTGGATTTTGCAATAAAATTGGCCAGATGTTGTATTTACTTTCATCACCCATAAAATATACAATAGAGGAAAATACCTGATGCACCTTTTGTTCTTCGTTTGCAGGGACCAATATGGTTTCTGAATATATTTTAAAAACAGTTAATTTAGTATTTTACGTAAATGATTAGCATGTGGTAATCACATTAATATTCCAAATGTGCTTCTGATGCCTTGGGAGTCTGGAGAATATCTTTCTTTTGCCCTAATGGCTGTTGGATCGGGCCTTTAAATACTGGAATAAATGGCATGACAGTTAAACATTGCTGTTTATATTCCATTTATTATGCACAATTCTTCTACCATGTAGTCATAATAAGGACTTTATAATAGCATAGCCATCATGAAAAAAACCTGAAAGTAAAGCCATACACTTACTAAAAAATGTATGCAGGTAGGAAGCTCAATCTTGCATTTTTCAACTATCAGGTTCATTTTACTATTTGGTTAGGCAACTTGTTTATTATCTACTCACAGTTATATTAGGTTAGCATTGAGAAACTCTTGTCTTGAACTGCTATATAGCCAGACTTCTATTAAAAGGGATCAGCAATAGTGATGCTGGCTTAGTGGAAGTAAACTTTTATGTGATGTAATTATAGCATGGCCTACTAAAGTTTTTAAATTTTTAAAAAATTAATAAGAGAATCACAGAATCTTAGATATGGAAGGAGTCACAAGGGCCATCTAGTTTATCCTCCTATCATGCAGGAATACCCAATTAGAGCACTCTTGAAAGATGTCCATCCAACTTCTGTTTAAAGATTTTTAAGATCTGTTTAAAGAAGGAGAGTTTTCACCCTCTGAGGCAGTCTATTCCACTGTTGAACTGTTCTTAAAGTAAAAATGTTGGTCCATATTTTACATCATCACTCAGTTATGTATGCATAAGTAACATCTCCTGGATTGACCTACCTCAAACCTACTTTACCGGGCAGCAGCTGCTCTGAGTGCAGGAAGTCGGTTCAGGTGGTGATGGAGTGCAAGATGATGCCATCCCCACCCTTCTCCCACCAGTGAGCAAGGCTGTGGCAAGGACTTGAGACAGGAGTACTGCTTTTGATTGTCTCAGCCTCACTCACTGGTGGGCAAGAGCATGGAAATGTCTTCCTCCAGCACCTCAAGGGCCAGCTGAATGCACATCCATCTCTTGGAGCTGCTGCTGCCTGGCAAAATATATCACAGAAGGACATTTGTGACTGTGACAGTAGTGCCACAGTGCTGGAACTATGCAGAGTTAGTGAATACAGAGAAGTTATGGATCAAGGAAATGGCAAACTTCTTCTGAACAAATCTTTCCAAGAAAACCCCATGATACAGTTGCCTTAGCGTCAAAAACAACTTGAAGGCACCCAACAACAACTCCTCCTCTAGATTATGAACCTGGAACTACAATATAGAAGGCCAGCCATTCTTTGTAATATTTTGGTACAATATCTTGCAATTTGAATCCATTGGTCCATGGTCCGTCTTCTATTCTCTGGAAAAGTAGAAAACAGGTTGACTCTATGTTCTACATTACTATCATGTCATGGATGTGAGAGCTGAGTAGTTAAGAAAGAAGACAGAAAGAAGATAAATTGTTTCTGAGATGTGATGCTGGAGAAGAGCACTGAGGATTCCATGGACAGCCAAAAAGACAAACAAATGGGTCATAGAACAGATCAAACCAGAAATCTCCTTGGAAGCCAAGATGACAAAACTGCAGCTATTGCACTTCAGACACATCATGAGAAGGCATGACTCATTGGAAAAAACAATAATGTTAGGGAAGGTGGAGGGAAGTAGAAGAGATGAAGACCACATGCTAGATGGATGGACTCTATCAAGGAGATTAAAAAGAGATTAAAGAGAGAATATTGTATGCTCAGTTTGAATACAAACTTTTATGAGAGTAATGAAATTGCTCATTTTGTTGGGTTATGTTTCAGAATTATATCCCACCTTTCATTCAGGGAATTTGAAGTTGTGTACTTGGTTTCTTTCCTTGTTTTAAATCTCACAGCCAACAAATCCTGTGAGGTAGCTGAGTGGAGAGGAGTGTTCAAAGGCCACCCGTCATGTGGCTGAGTGGGAGTCTGAACCTGGATCTTCTCAACGCTGACTCAGCGATCTCAGCAATAAACCACACTGGCTCTAAAATGAACACAAACCACTCAGGGGAATAAGAGTCAGATCTTTGGTCCATTTAGTTCATTATTATTCGGTAGTAGCACTCTGAGGTTTTAGACATGAGATTCTTTCACCACTTGGAAGTGGCAGACATTGCACCTAGGATAACTGCACCAGATAATTATAGCACTATGATTCCACTTTAACTCTCATTGTTGCATCAGTTAACTCTTGGCCTTTGTAGTTTGGTGAAGTACTGCAGCAGTACTTCTTAGGCACTTTGCTATTGGAGAACAGCATTTATGTTTTTCCAGGGTGCCTGGGACTGGCATTAGATTTATGCTCATTGGATATAATTGCTTATTTCTTTCCTGGAAACCTCCCAGAGACTGGCAGCCAATGTTGCAGGGGCTGGTCCTGGTTCAGGGACCACCCATATTCTAAATTCCTCAGAAAACTACACATCCCATCATTCTATACAATAGAACCATGGCAGTTAATGTGAAATCATTGTACTGTAATTGTGTGAAAGGGCACTTAAGAGTTTTTGCATACAGAACATATTACATACCAGTGAGCTACAGTCACTAAAGCATTCTTCTCTCTTATTTGGTCACTCATAAAAGGGCTAATCCAAAGGTAGTCCTTTTTAGAGTAAGTTTCAATGTTAAGTATGAACTTAACCCTCCTAAAAAAAAGCTAACTGTAACTAAATTGTTCCCTTAAATTGAGTGAGGTGTGGGCATCTGCAATACCTTTTCCAAGGTCTGCTTGAGGTGAGCAGCACGAGTCACCATAAAGAGCACAGTTTGATGAACCTCTAAAATGTAACACATTTACAGTGATTTAAAGACGCAGTGATACATATACCTAACTGCAAGCAATTACTACTGAACTCAAGGTATTTTTTTTCTGAATAAACATGATGAGCATCCCCCCCAACAAACAGTGGCCACAGAACACCAATGTCCTCCTAAGAGAGGACAAAATGTCCCTCTTATATTATTTCCATATTCTGGAAACATGTTGACATTTGTTGCAGATAGAAAAGTCCATTGGGACAAGTCAGTACAAACAATTGAAGACAGGTGGAGAACAACTGATTATGCATATTTAAGTATATTGAAAAACCCTAAACTCTTGGCAGTAATATAAATGGCATGAATGACAATCAGAGAAAGACCCAAATAGTAATTCCAGTTTGGAAGTCTTTAGACGTAACTTTAGAAGTGAGCAGATGGTTATTTTGAGTGAGACATGTCCAAAATGTTTTGCTTTGTGGCGATGCTTTGGCTGAATAGAACTGAAAACACTTGAAATTCTTTCTCTTCATGTAGGGTTCTCAGATCCAAGTCTGATCCCAGACCAAATTTTGCCCTAGGTGACTTCTGCTTTCAATGCTCCCTTTTCAGATGATCTGTTTTTCAGTGCAGTGGGTTGAAGTCAAACATACTGCTCTATTCACAGAGGATGTTGCAATAAACCCAAAGTTAGTTCCTTCGAAAGTCCACTGAAAAGATTGATTTGAAGCCCTAGCAATAAAAGGATGAAGTAAGTGTGTGTGTGTGTGTGTGTGTGTGTGTGTGTGAGAGAGAGAGAGAGAGAGGGGGGGGCGGCGGCATTGCATCTACATTGTAGAAATAATGAAGTTTGACACCACTTTAATTGCCAGGGCTTCCCCCTACAGAATCATGGGATGTGTAGTTTTTTTTAAGCAACAGCATTCCTTGGCAGAGAAGGCTAAAGACCT
The DNA here is from genome assembly GCF_019175285.1 of Sceloporus undulatus. NCBI lineage: Eukaryota > Metazoa > Chordata > Lepidosauria > Squamata > Phrynosomatidae > Sceloporus > Sceloporus undulatus. Next base: position 126,254,399 of record NC_056522.1, on the reverse strand, counting down.
TGTAAATCCTACAGACCTTATCAGTGAGCTGCCTTGGGCCCCTTTCTGGGAGAAATGAGCCATAGAAACAAACAAGCAAACAAACAAATGAACTGCCAAATTACAAATCCCATGATTTCATAAAATGTAGCTACAACATTTAAAGAGGTTTTAAACTGCATTATTTCTACAGTGTAAATGCACCCAGAGAGAGAAAAAAAGAGAGAATATAAAAGACCGGTTGTTGGAGGAAAGAATGCTGCAATTTTATCAGCTGCAAGAGCTTTGGCATAGCACAACGGATCCATGCATTGGGCGGCCCACCTGCCATTTTAAAGCACCATCTTCTAGCCTACCTCCTGGGAGGCAAATCTGAAGATACCTGCTAGCTGGGGGGCTAGCTGGGTATTTTCCTGAAAGCCTTTATCATAAAGGAATCTCCAGTTTGGGGCATGCAGTCTGTGTTTTCCCTAAATGAATCTACCTAAAGCATCAAAGTTGTGACAATACAAAGAACAGACAATAGCTAGTAAGAATGGGCAATTCAGATATGTGGTGAGCAAGAACATTAGTATGTGAACAGGTGAGCATACAGAGAAGAAGGGTGAAGAAGTTTGTGTTCAAGTTGCTGAATGCTTATTTTTGTGTTTCCCAGTTAGGCTATATCAGAGAGTTCCTGTTTCTGATCTGCCCATAAACAGAGACTCCAGTTTGGTCAGCAGAGCATAAGCATCCATGGAGGATGGAGTGATGCTCCACCTCTTCCTCAGCATGTGACTCCAGCAGGAACCAGAAAAAACGCCCCTTCTTGACTTCATTACCATGCAGGAGCACAGATAAGGGTCCTCAGTAAACTGGGACTTTCCTGCTTGTTGAATGGCATCAATGCCATTGCCAACATTTCAAGTGAAGATAGTTTCTACTATTTGCTTTGACTGTTGAGCTTGTAATGGGTGCTGCTGAGCCCAGTACACAGGTTGCAAGGTTGAGATTTGCTCTGTATTCTTCAAACAGTTTAAGCCGGACTAGCAGTGTTGTGTCTCCCATCACCTATGTTGTATGCCTGGACTCTGTGCCTGCCTTCCTTTAGTGCATACTGTATGTGTGAGACCTGTTGGAAGCAAAGAGGCATCAATGGCTGTATAAAGTGGTTAGAGAGAAATGGGAGTCTAAATAACATCAACCCTTTGTTTCACTTCTCAGTATCTTTCTTTGGTCTATGTACTCAAGCCTTTTGCTTTCTTTTATCCTGCAGAGGTCCCTAACTCCTTCTTCAAGAAATTAGTTTCCTTGTTTCCCTTTATCTGGGAAGAGAGAATCTTTGGGGCTCCAACTCTAATAATGGCTGCTGCTTTACACCCATATGAGAGGTGGTGAAATATATTTCATCTGTCTTCTTTCCTAGCATAAAATGGTTTTTTCCTACCCAACAAGATTATCCAGAGTCATTCCTACTGTTTCTTCCAGAAGCTTGTATTGCTCTGCTGCACTCTGCCTAATTGTTGCTGCTGTGTGAGCATTCATGGGATTTTCATGGCAAGATTTTTCAGAAGGGTTCTGCCATTGCCATCCTCTGAGGCTAAGAAAGTGTGACTTGCCCTACGTTACCCAGTGGGTTTACATAGGTGAGCAAGGATTTGAACCCTGATCTTCAGAGTAATAGTCTAACACTCAAACCACTAGCCCACACTGTCTCCTACTTAATATAGATATAAAATATTCCAACAAGACCATCTAAAACAGCCCCAATGATAGGTTCTCATTATAATGTACAAAGATAAAACAATAGATGTATAGTGTAATATAGTATAGACATATAGTGTCTAGATCAAGGGAAGTAATAGTGCCACTGTATTCTGCTCTGGTCAGGCCCCACCTGGAATATTGTGTCCAGTTCTGGGCACCACAATTTAAAAAGGATGTTGAGAAACTGGAGCATGTCCAAAGGAGGGCAACCAAAAAGGTGAAAGTTCTGGAAACCATGCCCTATAAGGAACGACTTAGAGAGCTGGGGATGTTTAGCCTGGAGAAGAGAAGGTTAAGAGGTGATATGATAGCTCTGTTTAAATATTTGAAGGGATGCCATATTGAGGAGGGAACATGCTTGTTTTCTGCTGCTCCAGAGAACAGGAGCCGGAACAATGGATGCAAGCTACAAGAAAAGAGATTCCACCTCAACATTAGGAGGAACTTCATGACAGTAAGGCTGTTAGACTGTTGAGCACACTCCCTCAGAGAATAGCAGAGTCTCCTTCCTTGGAGGTCTTTAAGCAGAGACTGTATAGCCATCTGTCGGGTATGCTTTGAGTGAGATTTCCTGTATGGCTGGGGGTTGGACTAGATGGCCCTTGTGGTCTCTTCCAACTCTATGATTCTAATACAGCATAAAAAACCACAGTATGATACCAGTCTACAAATCTGAGAAGAATACACAACATCACCTTAATTAGTTAAAGTGTGTACATCAATGACCATCGAAATGCCTCGGAAAATCTACACTTTCCCAGATGTGGACATGGTGGAGTGGTTGGGTGAGATTAAAAGACTTGAGAAAGCAATGAGTAAAAAATGTTTTGCTTCTTGCCTAATAGATTTTGTGGGAAGGGGACAAAATTACACTCTGTCCAGTGAGAGTGGCAATCTGGCAACCTTCTCTGTGGGAATCAGGAAAAGAGAAAATAAAAAGAATTATTGGCATTTGGTGGAAAAAGCAAATAAAACTTCTGGAGCTGATTGCATTTTTTTTATTTTCATTTTTCCAAAATTGTTTGTTTACGAAGGGCCTGACATTTTATGGCACCTGATAAAGCTGAGAGAGAGGGGTGTGTGTATGTGGAGGAGGCGGGGAGTATTTTGCAGCTGTTCATCCTGTTGTCACATCCAGAGTCCTCTTGCACAATACAGTCAGTGAGGCATCTTGCTGGAACAGAATGGACCCTGCAAATAAATCCAGGTTTTGGCAAGCAAATTTACAACAGAAATATTCAGTTGATTTTAACAGTTTCGTGGCAGATGAATATCTGAAAAAGGACCCATATATGCATAGCAAACACTCCTCCCTATGGATGTAGAAGTGGTGAATACAAGCAAGAACCATTTTCTCAAGAGATGCTGGTTGCTGACTGGTGGCAAGGCATTAAGGAATGGCCCAGGTCAAATTCTTTAAGAAAAACGTACACTAAACACATGGGTGGGATGGTTTCTGTCTCCACCTAGTCATTGTTCTCCCCTGTGGTGGGGCTGATAACAGGAATTTGCTATGAGATTTTTCTTGGACCACTCTTGGTGATGATACTCTTCCATATTCCAGAGTCACTTGGGTAATTGATACCATTGTGAAACAGCTCTTAGATAGTTGTATGGATAATTCATTTCTTGATAGTTATGGTTATGGCCATGCTTCCGGGCAGTTGTAGAAACTGTAGTTCAAAAACGTAATATTTCCAAGTTCTGGATTTTTTTTTCTGACATGAATCCTGAGCACACATACTCCAATGCTCTAGATGTCACCTGCCTTTTATGGTGTTCTGGATAGAGCCAGTGTGGCATAGTAGTTTGAATGCTAAACTACAACTCTGGAGACTAGGGTTTGATCCCCAGCTTGGCCATAAAATCCAGTGGGTGACCTTGGGCAAGTCACATGCTCTCATCCTCAAGGGAAGGCATTGGCAGATCTCTGAACAAATCTTGCTGAGAAAACCCCTTGATAGGGTCACCTTAGGGTTGCCTTAAGTTGGAAATGATTTGAAGGCACACAACACACACAAAAACCTGATGATGGTTTTAGCCTTAAATTATTCAAAATCTTAAATCATTGAGTCTCTGCCTCTTTAGAAGGATGACTTCTATTCCATGTCAATTGCTAGATTTTGTTAATACCTGGAAATAGGTCTGACCGGAAACAAGTACCATTGAACTCAAGGCCAGAGGGGGAAGAGGGATTAGTTCAGAGTATAGATGGTAGGACACATTAGCCACGTATTACATTTTTCTTTCAAAGGTCGAATACAATGTAGGGATCTAAATACTTTATAATTTATCCTTTCATGGAATGTTGAATAATTACTGTAGTTTTCTCCATGATGTGGAAGAAAATGAATATTTTTGGATAGTATTCTCCTTGTATTCTAATGTCCTGAAGTGCTCTGAAGAATATTTCTGCACACAAAAACACATTTTGGAGGGCAGAAACCCCATATTTTCTGTACATGTTTCCTCCACAGACGAGTATCCAGTAAAGGAAGCAGAAAAAGGCCACATGCTTCTCTGCACAGAAAAATTCCCCAGAATACTTTGGGGGCATTGAAAATACTGGGATAATTTGTGTGAAAGCTTTGTTTCTCTATTATTCTTCCTGAAATATTTCCCTGGCGGCAGGGAAACTCATTTTTTTCACCAGGAAATGAATAATGGGGAATATTCTTTCCTTCCACAATTGAAATATACTACTACTACTACTACTACTAATATTTATTATTTCTTACCCACCATGGGAGGCAGGGTACAATGATTAAAACAGAATATACAATGTCTGTTAACCCATAAACCAGTAAGAACACATAACTTCAATTTACAAGAACAAAGATTAGTACATACTAAAACAATCACTCTATAGTTTAAAATTAAGAATTTTAATGTATGTATGTACATATGGATGACACCTTCTTGGTTATACAGTCGGCCCTTCTTATACACAGATTTTTTAAACACGGATTCAAGCATCCACGGTTAGAAAATGTTCAAAAAAAGTTTAAATTTGAAATATCAAACCTTGATTTTCTATTTTTTATAAGAGACACCATTTTGCTATGTCATTATATTTAATGGACCTTGAGTATCCACGGGGATCTTGGAACCAAACCCCAGCGTATAACAAGGGTCCACTATATAATCATTGTTTGGCTGAGCTTTAAGCTTTTAACGGTCAATCCAAATACAACACAAACTCTTGCTAATAGTTCCATGTGTATTTCTTTCTTGAAGAATTGCTAGCTTCTCAATCATAGTAATTTCCTGCTAGCCCCATGACACCTTATAGTATTTAAATGGGAATTTAAACCTTGCTGGAATTTTGTTAGTGCATGTTTCTATTTATCTCAGTGTTTTCATATACCATTCTGGAAGGCTCATGGTGAAATTTCATTCTGGCCTAAGAAAAATAACCTTCAAAACAAATAATACACACACACACACACACAGAGTGTATGTATATATATTTCAACTATTGATTGTATTTGTATAGACTAAATACCTTGAAGGAACCAGATTCCAACTGGTCTTGGAAGCTAAGCATTCAACCTAGTTAGTACTTGGAGGAGAGATTGCCAAGGAATACCAGGTGCTGTAGGTTGTGTTTCAGAGAAGGACAATGAGAAGTCACCTAGGAGGATTCCTTATGGGGTTGCCATAAGTTGGCAGCTGAATTGAAGGCATATACACATACATCGATTGTTTTGTCCCCCTCTTCCCCATATTTTCCAGGAGAACTTGAAAGATTTCACAACACACTCATATACTTCTAATATTTTACAGTCCAATTGGAAATAGTGGCAAATTGCTTATGAATGTATATGAAAAGTAGGATAACCCTTTCTGCCATTTCATTTTGCTGCCGTTCTTTTAAGATTGCACCCAAGGCTGGTGCAGTCACTTGCTTCCCTGCATTAATTCCCGCCTCTCCCCCCCCCCCCCTCTGCCAGTGGTGATGATTTCACTTAACAGTCAATTTTATTTTTTATGTGTCTCTCAGCAGGACTTATCATAAAGAATTATGATCTAATGCTACACTTATATGGAAAAATAGCTATTAGCAGAGTGAACTGCCTTACTCTTTCATTCCATTTGGGGGAAAAACATTGTGGAACATTAGCTTCCTTAACATACTTCTTTAGTAGCCAAGGACAAAAGACACATTTAAAGAAAACTTACAGAACTGCATGGTTGGATCTTGGACCCTGTTTACACCTAAAATTGCTAGGATGAAATTTAAGTCTGAAACATCAGTTTGTGGAAGCTGCCCCTTTTGGTGAGCTGATTTTAATCAGATAATGGAAACTAGAAAGAAGTGACAACCATCCAACTGAGAGCAAACAGTAGTAAAGTAACAGATGTTAATTAAGTCCATGTGTTACACAAATCAATCAGTAATATAAAACAAGCAACGAGCAATTTTAAAATGAAGGCAGGGATTCTACACAACTAAGTTGGCTAATTTCCTTTCACTTCAGCAGTATTTCAACAGCCCACCCATCTGTGGGACTAAAAAGGAACCTTTCGATGAATAAATTGTGGGGAAATCAAAATCTAGAACCCCAAATTTAGAGCAGCTTCTCTTGAAGTCTTGATCACACTACCATTCTGCCTCATTCATTGAATTTCACAGAGGTATCATGTAATGTTGTTATCCCCAGATAATCCTCCTTTGTTTTTCTACTACTTCTGTCATTTCCCCCCACCCCATAGTACAGAAAACTCATTGAAAAAAAATAGATGGACTAGACATTTCATGTCTTGTCATTCCTTGTGTGAAGAGCTCTCCACAAATTGCAAATAATATCAGGTAGCATCCAACCCACCCTCGTTTTCAAAAGATCTCCCAGGAAATGGTTCTTGGAGTCCCTATACACCGGGCAGTGTAAAAGATAATGCACTAGGTCTTCCACCTCCCCAGAACTACCAATACATAAATTTTATGTGTAAGGGATCCCATTATACCTTCTCTCTAAATGAGCTGAAGGCATTGTCTGAAAATGGAGGGCAGTAAAGGCTTTTCTCAAAGCTATAAAAATTAAATCTTGAAAATACTGTTGGAAATATTGTTCCCTCTTTATAAGGCTGTACCATGGAGAGAATGATTGCTGTTGGTTGGCAAGCAAATTTTCAAAGGAGTGCGACTCAAAAGTCCTATCTCTGTCTTGTCTGGCTATTTTCAAAATAGGAAAGGGATAATGCTGTCCTAAAGTGAGCCCATCCACCCTTAGCAATTTGCTCAGTTATGCATTGTTTTGCTAAATTACCATCTTCCAAGCTCATCAATCTTTTCCCATTGAGTATAACTGCTTTGTGGATTCTAGCCTTGATAAAAGGGAGATCCACTTCCAGCTTTAGCGATTAAGAGAGTACTCCTGGAGGACTTTACTATGCAATGAGTAATTGAATCAGGAAACAAAATGATTTGTTTTGACAATTTTATCCTATCCGGATTTCCTCTGGAGATAGTCAACTAAGACAGACATGGTGCCAAATCGTTTGCTTTCTTTTAGAAGTGGTGTCTTATCTGATGACTGCTTACCTATCTTATATGTCATCCAGTTTCCTGATTCACTATTGCAAAGCTGATTCCTTTCAAATGTTATCACATCATGTGGGTCAGTCATGTAATGCATACTGTCTGCATCCCAGCTGTTGCTCACATTTCACTTCATTGTCTTTCAATAAGGTTTGTAAACCCTAAAATTTGTGTAGCAGGTACTTTTGAGTATGTAATTGAAGTGATACAGCATTTGGCAATGCGCCAAGTGGAATTCAAACCTTACAGGATGCCTTACATAGGCCTTACCGAAAGCTGTTTGGAGACTGGGAAATACCCAGCTTCCTAAAACTTGATTGCACTTTGTAATTTTGCAACTGTAAGATCTTTTACATTCAGTTTTAGGATGCCGTGTTTTACTCTCATGCTCCTCTTGTGATGCCTGGAAGCCCTTTGTAATTTTCTAAATGATGTGGTACTCAGGCAGCTTCCTGGACGTTGTGTGCTCTGAAATCCCTTGGAGTGGTGGCAATGATGGAGAAAATGGATGCAACACCCACCTCTCTGCAGGCCCTCCAGAATATTGTGCATAAAAATCATAAATGAATTTCATCTTTAAATTTAAGTCCTATCTCCAAGATATGTATTTGCATTATGTATATGCAAATATGAAACATATGCAAATGAACCCTGAGCTTGCACAATATTTTATGACATTTTAGCTTTTCTGATCAAAATGTCATATACTACTGTTTGTCTTAAGAATTTCCCCCCAACAACTGAGCAGTAAGCTTGTGGGAAAGAAACTGGAGGATTTGGACAGCCATGGTGGGCCAGAACTAATGACTTCAAAGGCTGTGTTTGGCCCTTGGGCCCCATGTTACTCCCAAGGACACAAATTGCTATGCTGAATAAATTTAAGAATGTGGGCATGCAGAGTAGAGCAACATTCAGCACAGAGTTACTATCCAGAGTAGCAACAACTACAACAAGACAAAACTAGCAAGCCCCACTGAACCCAAGGGACTTATTTCTAAGTAAACATCCACAAAGGTTTGCTGCTAGAGATTTAGAGACACACTTCCCAAAGATCAAGGAATTTAATGACTATCTTGCTAAACATGGCTGATAGCTACAGGAATGGTCTGCAGCTGCAAGGAAGAAGAAACATGTAATGCAGAGTGCAAATAAGCAAGCAAACAGATGCAAGTGTCTCAATACATGTGTGTGTGTGTGGTGTGTGTGTGTGGGGAGCAGTCAATGGTAAAAAAAATGTGGTGCAGCTACACGTAGAAGCAGCAGTCGACATTACCAATCATTAAAAAAAATTCAATGTCTTCCATATTTACTGATGCCTATTCCTAAATATTTCCAGCATTAGGTTAGCATCTGACTAAAACTTATACAGTGGGCCCTTCATATCCACTGGAGTTTCGTTCCAGGACTCACCCATGGATACCAAATCCATGGATGTTCTAATTCCATTATATACATTCACATACTATGATGATGTCCCTTATATAAAAGGGTAAAATCAAGGGTTGCTTTTGGGATTTATATTTGGTTTTAATATTTTCGAGCCATGAATGGTTGAATCAGTGGATTAAAAACTCGTGGATATGGAGGGCCGACTATAATTGTAAAATATAAACTATGGATTAGATATAGAGAGCCATGACTGTAATGCCATTTGAACCCACTGCAGCTGCCTGCATCCCCATAATCAGTTCTGAGGGTCATGAAGAGACTGTAAAGGGCAGTGTGAGATGGGGCATGCGATGCTATAGGAGGATGTGGGACTTGGCAAAATTTCAGGGCAGGTTTTTCAAGATCTCTTCTGCAGGAGATCTTTTACTTCAAGCCATTGATAACATCTATATTTAGCTATCCTTTGCAATCACAGGTACACTCCAGCTTAACCCTGCTTAGAATTTAAATGTTTTTTTCATTCTTTTTAATTTTTATACCAGTCTTCAATGATCTAATGCTGACATTGATGTAATGTTGGCAGTGCCATTTATAGTGCAGTGATGTAGAGATCTGAGTAAGACAGAAATCCATGAAATGAAACTAGTATTTCTAGACAACTTCATGTGTGTGTCTGAAAAATGCATAAAGGGCAAAAATCCTTGTATTGGCGTCCAGTGAAATGGAGTTTTGGCTTCAGTAGTGGGAGTCTGGTATGACTTTCTAGCAAAATGGTGGCCCATAGCAAATAATCTCAACCTTATTTCTTGTTCTGTAACATGGAAATAATAATGACCTGCATGAATAGATGGTTTATAGTCCTTATGTAGAGGTCACTTACCCTGAAGGTATCAGATTTCATCTGATCTTACAAACTCAGCAGCGTCAGCCCTGGGTAGTACTGGGATGGGAGACTGTCAATAAATATCAGGTGCTGTAAGTTGTATTTCTGAGAAAAAAACTGGCAAAACCACTTCTGACTATTCTTTGCCTGAGAAAACCCAATGAAATTCATGGGGTCACCCATGACAGGTCAATTGAAGGTGAGCATACACACAGTCTTTATATACTAAACTAAAGTCCACCTATGGGTTGTGCTGATAACATTGTATAACTTTGCACCTGATTGCACTTTGTAATTTTGCAGTAAATTAGTTGGGATCCTTTCAGACTTGTCCTTATTAGAAAGGTTGAGTAACTTTAAGATCTTTGATATTTAGTTTTAGGAGGCCTTGTAAATAATCAGCTAATATAAAGTACTTATTGTCTGATGCCTACTATTTGTTCCTCTTGGCTTCTTGTGAAATATTGTTATTCTGTTATTAAAAACATGCAAACAATAATCTCATATAAATTCTGGAAAAGAATCAAGTGCTCCTTGATTGGGAAACAATTTTTTGTATAGTCTGAGACAGTCAAAATTTAACTTTTGGAAAGAACTTGCTTATAATGAAAACCAAAAATTGCTGGCACTTAATTTTATTTCAAGTATGTGACTAGGCCAATAATGGGAAATAGGAGATCTGAAAACATCAAAAACATAAGATCTAAGAGTATTTGATCAAAGAACACAATAAAATGCAACAAATAAACTCCAACAGCTGCTAGTGTAGGTGTGAAAAGACTTACCATTCATTGAAGCAGTGATTTTCCATTCTACAAGGTGTATCACGTGACTGGCTTAATATACAGTGTATATCTGGGGAGGGATTTGGGGGGGGGCAAGACTTCCTTTGGATGCTATGTGGGGTAGACCTTCCCAGCCCCAATACATGATTGTATGTTTTATGAGCAGCAGCTAAGGAATGTAGATGGCAATTCTATTAACTGTTGTATTAGTTATTCATAGAGCATATCTGCCGTGTATACATTTAATGGAGCGATGTACTGGAGAGCCCAAACCAACTTGGATGTGATGCTATGATATGGTTAAGGTTTATGACAGTAAACTTGTACAGGCTACTGAGCTGAATCACTTCCTTTTCTTTCTGGTGATGGAGAGAAGACTAAAAACATTCTAAACTAACCTACAAACAGAGGATTATACTTTGACCCCGTATCTGCAGGATTGGTAACTGCAGTTTCACGTAACCTGTGTCCAGGAACTTAAAAGGTCTTTCTAGGTATATGGAGGTCCTCCTATGGTCAACTTCTGGCAGAAATATTGTGTTTGTCATTATCCATTTTGCTATCTACAGGAAACCTGGGAATGTAGTTCAAGTTCATCTTTATTATGGTCAAAGACCAGCACAAATCTGGGAATGTATCCCTGATAGATATGGGAATCACATTGTTTTTTTTTTAAAAATCATGGTTTGATCTGAATTTGTTTAAACTAATAGTGATTTAATCCAACACCAGTTCCCTCAACATTTGGATGTGATTCACTAGTATGTTCCTTGAATATGGGGATAACTTGAAATGTGAAAATGAAGGTTTCTAATCTCCTCAGAGCTGTTCTAATGAGCAAGAAGGAAGCTGGAAGTCTGAGACTTATTCAAGTAGGACTAAACAATAGTTAGGCTTGATGCCCCCAGAGATGTCAAACATAGTTTACTAGGCAGAGTAGCACATGGACTATGGAGACCCAGTTTCAAATTCATGATCAGCCATGAGGTCCACTGAAGGCCCTGTTATTTTGTAGGGAGAAGATAAACCATGTGTGCCCTAATAGTTTTCATATCATTGCAATGATAAATCTGCTATAGGCTTTACTATGAACTGTAAATGAACTATTGAGGTTGTCGAACTCTATGACCCCAATAGCTCCAACACCTTGGACTAAGACTGACAACTCTCCCACTGCACAATTAAAGCCATTTGACACCACTTTAACTGTCATAGCTTCATCTTGTGCAATCCTGGGAGCTGTAGTTTGGTGACATATTCAGTCTGGTCTGTCAAAGAGGTTTTGTGTCTCACCAAACAACTACAAATCTCAGGATTCTGTAGGATAGATCATGTCAGTTAAAGTGGTGTCAGACTGCTCTATTTCTGCAGTGTGGACACACCCTTGGAGTGTTTATAATGTCCCATTGCCATGGAAGCTGTCAGCCAACACTGTATATATGCATCCTTATGTTTACACTATGCAACAGTTCACATTTCAGCATATTTATAGTGGCCATTATTTGAACAATGCCATCCTCATTTTGGACCTAACAGCACATCACAGTCATGTGTGTCACAGTCAGGGGGGAAACGCCAAAGGAAGGAGGCAGTAGATAGCTTAGATGAGCCAAAAGCAGCCTGGATAATACATTTAATGACAGTTTTAGGAGAACTGGCAGGGAAGGGGCCAAGATCAGAGGACCATCATAGGAACTACAAAGGCAGTCTGCCATTAGGAGAGTGTTTCAAAATCAAGAGAAATACAGATTTAGAGAGAGCAGAGTTTCCCAAGTTGGTAAATCTATTTTATTTCCAGCATGTGGGGGTAACATTCCATAACTGCTAAGCTGGGATCAGTGTCCTTGGATAGCTGCCAATAGGGGAAGAGCACAGATTTTATTGCTCCGAATCTCTGTTTCAGTCCAAGTTACGCTCCAGCTCTTGGTATGGACCTTGCACTACTTTAAGCGTCCAAACAGAATGTTTAAGAACTTGGGATAATCATAAAATTTGAAGGGCTTTTGTGTCTATGGCATATTAATACATGCAAGGTGCATAGATATGGCTTAAGAATCAAGTTAAGGATAATTTAGTGTTTATAGTATCATTACACTCCTACCTGCTACACTGAAGTGACAAATGTACGACTGCTGTATTTAAATATCCCAACAGTAGCTTGGGATATCTTCTTAAGCCATGAGCTGTTTAAATTTTAATCTTTAATAGTAAATTTCCAAGCAGATTCTGTACTGAAGACCAGATCTTTTCAGGAGAGTCATCAAAGGAAGAGAATGTAGAGAATTAGTGTTTTGCATGACCTGGAAGGGTTTGTGGATGGTTTTTAAAATGGTTTTTAAAATAAAGAATGAAGTCTAATTAGACAGGTATTTCTCAACCTCAGGTTGTGGGAAGAAAAGTCGTTGTCCTACATGCATCAAGGTCTCATTTCTTCCATTGCATTTTCAGTACAAGAGGAGTGTGTTGTTCAGTTTCCATCTGTACCCAATTCTGCTCTCTGTCACAGATGACAAATACCAGACATTTTGTGCAAATAGTATTAACAGAGACTTTTATGTATGCAATCACATGCACGTTCTCTTACACAACTGAGAATGTATAACCTAATATAACCCATGGTAATGCATGCCATCTGTTTTACTGTCACCTAACATGCAAAGGTACATGTTAAAATCCTCACTAATAGGTGACTAATTACAGTGGTGCCTCGGGTTACGAAATTAATTCGTAACGCGGCCGCTTTCGTAACCCGAAAAGCCTTCGTAAGCCGAATTGCCATAGGCGCTAATGGGGAAAAGCCGCGATTCCGTGCGAAAAAGCCGAAAAAAGCACCAAAAGTTTTTTCGTAACCCGAAAAAACATTCGTAACCCGAAACAATAATTCCCTATGGGATTTTTTCGTATCCCGAAAATTTCGTAACCTGGGTATTTCGTATCCCGAGGTACCACTGTACTAATATTTGCAATGGACCATTAACAACAACTCATTTGTCTGTAGCTTCCTTTAAGTGACCAGGAACTTATTTTGGCAGCTGTTTACGCCAGATGCCTTATGTACTATCTGGATCTTTGAAAATAAAATAGCATAAATGAAACTCAATGATATACATGTTTACTAGGAACAATGGCTGTCTACTAGATGGGGCTCAAATGTTAATTTTGCCCATTTTGTTTTTCGGTATTAGGCTGAAGGTTAAAATATTCCACATATTGCCAGTGAATCAAATCCAGTGGGGATGTGAAGGTTACCACTCCTATATGACTTTCTCTACTTTCCTGAAGCAAAAAGCAGAAAAATTCTGCTCTGATGGATTATGATTCTTGCCCTCCATTATTGATATTGACATTTTTCTTTCTGATAAGAAATAAATTGAGATCAAATTACACATATCTTTTCTGTTTTGCTCCTGCTTACATTGCTTCTTTTTTTTTTTTAATTCTAATTTTCTGATGATTTCCAGAACATCTCCCACACAATAGCATTGCTCTTCTGCTTTGTCTTGGATTATTGTCACACACTCAGCATGGTCACTGGTACAGTGGGCCCTCCATATCCATAGATTTTTGTATCCATGGATTCAATAATCCATGGATTCAAAATATTAAAGAAACACTACATTCCAAAAAGCAAACCTTGATTTTGCCATTTTATATAAAGAACAGCATTTTGCTGTGCTGTTATATTTGATGGAATTTGAACATCCACGGACTTTAGTATGCATGGAAGGTCCTGGAACCAAATCTCAGTGGATACCAAGGGCTCCCTGTATTAACACATATAAGAATCAGCAAAGTAATCTGTGGTCCAAAACACACTGCAGAAATAATCCAATTTGAGACTGCTTTAACTGCCCTGACTCAATGCTGGGGAATTCTGGGAACTGTAGTTTTGTGAGACATTTAACCTTCTTTGTCAAAGAGCTCTGGTGCCACAATATACTAGATTTCCCAGGATTTCCTAGCACTGCGTCAGGGCCATTAAAGTGGTTTCAAACTGGATTATTTTTGTGATGTGTTTTGGATCAAAATCATACCTCTCTGAGATAATTCATTTTACTGTGTAGTAGTGACTGTGTAGGAATATGCCTTCTTTTTTTTGAGGAAGGTACTATGGGAGATGTTGTGTTATCTGTTTCAGTCTGGAGTATACTCATGCCCTATGAGACTTGTGATTCCAAAATACAGTGGACCCTTGTTATCCACTGGAGTTTGGTTCCAGGAACCCCCGTGAATAACAAAATCTGTGAATGCTCAAGTCCCATTAAATACAATGGTATAGCAAAATGGTGTCCCTTATATAAAGTGGAAAAATCAAGGTTTGATACTTGAAATTTATACTTTTTAAAAAATATTTTCAAGCTGTGTATGCTCGAATCCATGTATAAGGAGGGCCAACTGTACAATGCACTGTGGATATTCTCTTTCCTCTAATCCTGCACTGAGTCAGGGTATAACTTGCCACTTATTTGCATACGCTCAGTTTGCTTATCAAATGTAATACAATATTTCTGCATATGTAAGGGGGCAATGCAAACCTGAAAGTACAAACAAACTGTGCAAAACAAATGAAGCAGCTATTACTAAAATAACAAGCGAAGTTTCTGCCAAAATACTTAAATCACAAGATTCCCTTTAAACCTGCCATGGCGTTATAACATTGCAATACAAGTTATCAGTACTGTTTTTAGTTCCCTTGATTGCTTTCAGGTAGACCATAATAAAAAAATTTGGCCTCTAAATACAGTATCTGGATAATCTATGCTGTCATCTCAAATGTTGTTCTAATTAAGGAGAACCACTTATAAGGGCTTAAGGCTGACATTATAGAAGGAAATATTTTAAAAATGCAAAAATTCCCTTGCCTGTAGAAATGATAAAATCTAATGGTCCCAGACTCCCAAAGGTTTCCTGTTAGCAGAAAGTAAAGAAGAAAGGGGGAATTTGTTGTAATATATGCTATTCCTTTGGTGAACCAACATAATTGGATATGTTTAGCTTTATTTTAAAATGATAAACAATTAAAAACATTTACTATGTTTTTTTAAAAAAATCCAGACTATTCATAATTGGTAAGGTGAGTTTCCCAAGACAAGGGTCAAAAAATCAAACCAAACCAAACTGTGAATGGCCCATGACACAATCTACTTATAGGTATCTAATACCTATAACACTGAATGCTAAGATTAGGATTGTCCAAATCATGTACAGATGTGAGAGCTTCACAGTGAAGAAGATAGAAAGAAAACCAACTCATTTCAGATGTGGTGCTGGAGAAAGATGCTGAGGAGGATATCGTGGACTGCCAAAAAGATAAACAAATGGGTCCTAGAACAGATAAAGCCCAAACTCTCCCTGGATGCCAAGTTAACTAAATTAAGACTGCCGTAGTTTGACCACATCATTAGAAGATGCTAGGAAAAGTGGAAGGCAGCAGAAAGAAAGGAAGACCACACGCCAGATGGCTATATTCAATCAGGGAACCCATGCCCTGAGCCTGCAGGGCCTGAGCAGAGCAATAAAGGATCTTGGAGATGTCTCCTTCATAGAGTCTCCATGAGTCGAGGTCAACTCAAGGGCAGCTAACAACAACAACATGTTAATCCATATATAATCACTGGACAATGAAACTTCATAAACTGTAAATCTATATGAAGATATATAAATCTATATGAACCAAGCTTCTGTCGGTTCCTCTGTTTGTTATCACATCACATGCAAATGGCTGGTTGACTCTTCACCTTGATTCGTCACTCCTGATGTAGAATCAGGTAAATGCGACAGTCAAGAGCGCTTGTTATCAGCTTCGGCTGATACTCCAGCTGCACTCTTTCCTGAAAGTAAGGGATCTTGAGACTGTTGTCCACGTCCTGGTAACCTCACGTCTAGAATTCTGTAATGCGCTCTACATGGGGCTACCCTCATATTTGGTTCGGAAACTGCAACTAGAACAGAATATGGCAGCCAGAGTAATTTCTGGAACATCTAGGAGAGACCATGAAGGTTATCGCATCAGTGCCTGAAACGTTTCTATTCTGTTCCCAAAACGTTTCAAGATGTAACGTTATGGGAACGGATATTATCGCATTTGAAAATGTAAAGCGTTCCGAGAACGTAACGGGAACACAATTTACCGCATTTGTCCTTATAGGAAGCGTGATAAGTATGAGAACGTTTCAATATTTGCACATGCGTATTTGTAACAGTGTATTCTTGTTCATGAGTACCACATACACAGAACAAAAGGCTTTTACAAGGAGATATTTGTGCAAACACAACCTAATCTTTTTATATACAAGATACATATAGACACACACACACACACATGTATACACACATATAGTCCGCAATCTATTATACATATATATATATATATATAATATATATATGCATATATATATGTATATTTGTGTGTAATATATTTATATTTATATAAGAATATTTGTGTAATATTAATTTTTAAAATATGTATATTGTATATATATTGTATGTATACTTTTAGACACCACACACACACACACACGCACGCACACACACAACACATATATATATATATATAAATGTTATACATATACATAAACATAGGGTTGCCATCCCTGGGATCTCAAAACTGGGAAAATGTAGGACAATGTTTTTAAAATGTAGCACTTTTAAAAAAAATTTCCTGGCCAGGAAATTTTAAAGAAGGTCCTACATTTTTAAACCTTGTCCAGGGCCAGAGAGCTGGGGAGACAGCCTCTCTCAGCTCCAGCCAGGCTTGGAGGACTCTGCAGACGAGGAGCCCCAGCCAGGGCCAGGCTAGAGCGGGGAACAGCCTCTCTCAAGCTCCAGCCAGGCTTTGGAGGACCTGCAGACGAGGAGCCCAGCCAGGGCCAGGCTAGACTTGGGAGACAGCCTCTCTCAAGCTCCACCAGGCTTTGGAGGACTCGCGCAGACGAGGAGCCCCAGCCAGGGCCAGGCTAGACTGGGGAGACGCCTCTCTCAAGCTCCAGCCAGGCTTTGGAGGACTCTGCAGTAGAGGAGCCCCAGCCAGGGCCAGGCTAGAGCTGGGAGACAGCCCTCTCTCAAGCTCCACAGGCTTTGGAGGACTCTGCAGACGAGGAGCCCAGCCAGGGCCAGGCTAGAGCTTGGGAGACAGCCTCTCCAGCTCCAGCCAGGCTTTGGAGGACTCTGCAGACGAGGACCCCAGCCAGGCCAGGCTAGAGCTGGGGAGACAGCCTCTCTCAAGTCCCAGCAGGCTTTGGAGGCCTGCAGTCGAGGAGCCCCGCCAGGGCCAGGCTGGAGCTTGGGAGACAGCCTCTCTCAAGCTCCAGCCAGGCTTTGGAGGACTCTGCAGACGAGGAGCCCCAGCCAGGGCCAGGCAGAGCTTGGGAGACAGCCTCTCTCAAGCTCCAGCCAGGCTTGGAGGACTCTGCAGACGAGGAGCCCCGCCAGGGCCGGCTAGAGCTTGGGAGACAGCCTCTCTCAAGTCCCCCAGGCTTTGGAGGACTCTGCAGTCGAGGAGCCCCAGCCAGGGCCAGGCTGGAGCTTGGGAGACAGCCTCTCTCAAGCTCCAGCCAGGCTTTGGAGGACCTGCAGACGAGGAGCCCCACCAGGCCCGGCTAGAGCTTGGGAGACAGCCTCTCTCAAGCTCCAGCCAGACTTTGGAGGACTCTGCAGACGAGGAGCCCCAGCAAGGGCCAGGCTAGAGCTTGGGAGACAGCCTCTCTCAAGTCCCTGCCAGGCTTTGGAGGACTCTGCAGTCGAGGAGCCCCAGCCAGAGCCAGGCTAGAGCTTGGGAAACAGAATGCAGGGAGGGAAGTCCTTTCAGCCAATCACACAAGGCAGAACATGGGAACAGAAGTAAGAACGGATTACATTACCGCTCTGACATTTCGTTGGACCGTTTTAAAAACGTTTCCACAAGCTTGGATCACTTTTCTATCCGTTCCCTCCGAGGAACACATATGGAACACTTTGAGGGGTGTTAGAACCGATGGGAACCCGATGGGGAAATAAACGTGCGGTAAAGTTGAAAGTGTTCTGTTCCAATCGGGTTCCAAAAACGTTCCGGAACGCGATGCGATAAACTCCCATATTACCCCGGTTTTAAAGTCCCTCCACGGCTGCTATAGTTTTTGGGCCCAGTACAAGGTGTTGGTTATTCCCTTTAAAGCCCTAAATCCCTAAATGGCTTGGGTCCAAACTATCTTCGGGACCACTTTCTCCCTATAATCCTCCCCACACTCCGCTCCTCTGGGAGAGGCCTACTTCAGCCACAAAATCAGGCTCTCAGCTACCTCCCAGAGGGCATTTTCCATTGTCGCCCCCAGACTGTGGAATGGCCTGCGGATGAGATCCGTCTACTTACATCCTTAGAACGCTTTAAAAGGCTGTCAAGACGGATCTCTTCTGGCAGGCCTTCCCAGAATAGAGACCGGCCTCAGGAAACTCCTATGATAGATACCGCTACTCATGTGTTTTGACCTTTGGGTCAGTTTTAACTTGCAGGTTTATTCTTTATTAGATTTAATTCCTTTTTAAGGGGGGGAGGGTACTAGGGATTGATATGTTTTGCATTTTTAACTTGTTAGCCGCCTCGATTGTTCTCGAGGGGCGGGATACAAATATTTATTTATTATTATTATTTTATTATTATTATTATTATTATTATTAGAGGATGTGTTTGTAATGGACTGATTTAAAATATAGGCTAAGTTGTGTACACTAGGGTTACTGATCCTGGAAAATGTCTAGGGAAAAAATCGAGTTGCAATCAATGGACACAAATAGGACACTGTTTCCTTGAACACTGGGAAAAAAATTACCATTCCCAACATCAGAACAGTTGGAATTTTCATCAAATTTGGGAATGATTGATGGAAAAGTCTGACTTATAGGCTATGAAGTATACTGTATATACTTGACTATAAGTCAACCTCAGGTATAAGTCGAGGGAAGGTTTGGGGGGCAAAATTAATGGATCTGTATGATCCATGGATAAGTCGAGGGTTAAAACTTAATGGCATGTAATAAAGGACGTAAAGGATGATGCAGAGGAAATATGCCAAAGAACTTGAAAATTTGACAGGCATAACGGTTTGGCTCATCCTAAATGCTGGAAGGATGAGAGAGTAAAGTGGATCCATGCTTCGTTTTGGTGCTGTCCAGATGGACTAAGCTCTTGCCTTCTATTCAGAGAAAGGGGAGGCATATGAGAATTAAAGTACAGTACTTATATTGACCCATGGATAAGTTGACCCAGGTTTTTTTTGGGTCAATTTTTGACTAAAATTTCTAGACGTATACATGAGTATATACATACATGAAATACAATTGTGGTCCCTGAGACACCACAGTTATTATTTTATCATACAAATCAAATGTTTGGTGGTTGACTGGGAGGGCAGTCCTCTTAAGATAAACTGAAACTGATTGCAACAAGAGGACCATTTGAGGTTTAAAGAGATACACAGGATTAATCGCGTGTGAACAAGAAAAAATGGATTTTACTGCACACCAACGTGTCCTCAAAACGGCCCCATTCCATCACCCACCATTTTGCTCCACTGGAACTTTTCTGTCAGTCAAAGACCGCACAAAAAATCTGAATGGAAATGTCTGGAGAAGGGTGAAGGAATGGGGCCATGGATGACACTTTGGTATGTGGTAAAATCCGTTTTTTTCTCGGTTGCGCCAGCCACAAGCAGCCCCGACCTGTGCCTGAATGCTTTAAAAAACTACAGGAAAAGAGACATTAGGGAGGACTTCCTGACAGTAAGTGATATTTGACAGTGGAACACACTTCATCAAAGTGTGGTGGAGTCTCCTTCTTTGGAGGTCTTTAATGGAGTCTGGATGGCCATTTGTAGGGGTGCTTTGATGTGAGTTCCTGCATGGCAGAATGGGGTTGGACTGGATGGTCCCTTGAAGCTCTTCCAGCTCTATGATTCTGTGATCTACTGAGCAATATTCAGTACTACTAGCTAGTACAAAACAATAACAACTGATTAGCACATAGTAATGTCCACTTATTCAGTACATCATCTCAGCTGAAACATGTACAATTAGTTTTCTCATTTTTGCCTTTTAAGTACTCTAGCTATGATTAAAACAAGACCCTTACATGGGCAAGTGGCCAAACAATCCCACAAAATGTTTGGCCGGTTACTTTCTTTCCCTCCCCAAATCATATCTAAGCTGTGTTGTGCTTTGGAACAAGTTTGACTGACCATAATAATGGCTTAGTCAAAACACCAGGAAAATAATTTAAAATTCAGTATAAAACAATAAGAAAGGCATGCAGAAGACTTCACTGGTCCAAAGCTAAAATTTCAGCAATGCAAATCTTACCATTTGTGATGACAGATAACATAAAACAGGCAACCTTAAGTAATGGAGAGATGAGCAACTTATTTCAACTTCATTAAAGGCAAATGTACAAAATAATAAAGACAACTCCTGTACCTCTAAACTTTTAATAACAACAGAACGCTCCTGCATTTTAATCTTCAATTTTAAAGTACTGTAAAACTGTTTTTAGATCCTTTAGCAGTCATTTTCTTATTGCTTAACTGTTCACTTTGGTTTGTAAAAAAAAATTGTTTGTACAGCTTGAAAAACAATTTGTTCAAGTTGATTTTATTCGAGGGTTTTTCTGGTAAGATTTATTCAGTGTAGAGAATGTTGGCATTGCCTTGCTCTTAGACGCAAGAATGTGATTTGCCCAGGTTTCAAAGGCTAAATGTGGATCTGAACCATGATTTCCTAATAGTTCAACACTCAAAACACCGCAGTATGTTGGCTCTATTTGTAAAGTGTATGTGTTGGTGTGCTTCAAGTTGCTTCTGACTTATCAACCCTAAGAGGATGCTATTTCTCCGTAAAATTCATTGAGAGAAAGTTTGCCATTCCATTCCATTCCATCATTGCTTTCTCCTGAAGCTGAGAGCATGTGACTTGCCCAGATCACTCAGTGGGTTTCATGGCTGAATGGGAATCAGCCACTGGTCTCCAGAGTGTTAGTCCAACACTCACTATGCCATGCTGACTCCTATTTGAAAGCACCCAACTTATTTTATTAGACACCCAACTTATTACAGAAAGGTGAGGAAAAACCAAACAAAAACTAAGGGAATAAAAAGAAAAAAAAGACATTTGATCAGACACCTAATTGATTCAATCCTCATCAGCCATGGAAACCTTGAGCAAGTCACATTCTGCAGCCTAAATATACTTGAAATGTATCATTAAATAAGTGATTTCAACTACCCTCCTATGTCCAATGAATGAGTAAAGGGAGAGTGAAATCGCACTCACGACTGTACCTGTTTTTCTCCAACACATTTCCTAGCTGATACAGGTACAATATTTATGTCTCTCTCTCTCTCTCTCTGAAGATTATCGCCTGCGTTCTGAGAACGTTCCATATCATCACGTGATGAGAACGTTCCTGGAATGATTATACCGCATTAGAAATCAAAACGTGATCAGAACTGATCAGAACGGCAGTTTACCGCACTGCGATTCCTTTTTTGAAAACGTTCTCAGAACGTTTGCTGTATTACGTTTTGTGGGCTGTGTCGATGACGTCGCCACTCATGGTTGGAGGCTCGGGAGAGCGCTGCCCCAGGAAAGAGGAAAAGGGAGGCTTGGGCCATGGAGCTCGCCTCTCTGAGTCCCTGAGTTACTGAAATCCCTCACCTCCCTTCCCCATAGGAATCATTCCAAAAACGGAGTTTAAAATCCTCCCAGATGCAGACCCAAAGGGCTCTCCTCTGCTCCTTTTAAACTCGTTTGATTGGATTCTATGGGAAGGGAGGTGGGGATTTCAGTAAGCTAGGACTCTGGCCGGGAGAGTGCTTCTCAGCTCACTGAGAAGTCTTCCCTCCGAAGATCTCTTGGGAGGAAAGAAGGCAAGCCCCTATAAAACCTGGGGCTTCATATGCTGGCAATTGTGAAAAAATAGGATAAAACCAGTAACTTGAGGGGCCAAGGGCAGAGTCCCCTCCTTGGCAGCCTGGGCATTAAGGGAGCTCACGGAGGTCCCTTCAAGCGAGGGAAAGGAGAGGACTGGGCCAAGGCAGAGCCCTGGCAGCCATTGCAGCTCTAAACCAGTTAGAAAGAAGAGTCCCTGCGTCATCCATTCCCCTTTTTGGCAGCTTGACACCCTTTTGCTTTGTTGTGTGCATGTAATGTGCCTTCAGGTTGTGAGCTTCCCTCCCCGCTTTAACTCTTGTCGGCTCTTTGCTATGGAATTCTGGGAGTTGTTTGCTTGCTTTTCTGTGGTGCTCCAAACAGAGGCTTTGTGGGTTCCCTCTTGAGGGAAGGAGGAGAAGGTCCGGGGCATCCCTGCACCCTGCCTCCTGCAGGCTGCAAGCACAGGAGCCCCGCTGGACATGACACCAAGGCCCCCCGCAGAAGCAGCCAGACCCTCTCCCTCTTGCTCTGCCGGTCCCCCTTCCTTGAGGAAGGAGGACTCCTGGAGGTCCCTTCAAGCCGAAGGAAAGCAATTGCCAGGGAGGGGACTGGGCCAAGGCAGAGCCCCGGCAGCCATTGCAGCTCTTTTAAACGGTTAGAAAAGAAGAGTCTCTGCTGTCATCCATTTCCCCTTTTTGGCAGCTTGACACCCTTTTGCTCCTGTGTGTGTGCATGTAAGTGTGCCTTCAGGTTGTGAGCTTCCCTCCCGTTTAACTCTTGTCTGGCCTTTGCTATGGAATTCTGGGAGTTGTTTGCTTCGTTTGTGTGGGGCTCAGA
>NC_056522.1:126159899-126231318 GCF_019175285.1 Sceloporus undulatus | reverse complement strand
TGTGTGTAATATATTTATATTATATATAATATATATATTGTATATATTACATATTTAAAATATGTATATTGTATATATATTGTATGTATACTTTTAGACACACACACACACACACACACACACACACACACATATATATATATAAATGTTATACATATACATAAACATAGGGTTGCCATCCCTGGGGATCTCAAAACTGGGAAAATGTAGGACAATGTTTTAAAATGTAGCACTTTTTAAAAAAAATTCCTGGCCAGGAAATTTTAAAAAGAAGGTCCTACATTTTTAAACCTTGTCCAGGGCCAGGCTAGAGCTGGGGAGACAGCCTCTCTCAAGCTCCAGCCAGGCTTTGGAGGACTCTGCAGACGAGGAGCCCCAGCCAGGGCCAGGCTAGAGCGGGGGAACAGCCCTCTCAAGCTCCAGCCAGGCTTTGGAGGACGCTGCAGACGAGGAGCCCAGCCAGGGCCAGGCTAGACTTGGGAACAGCCTCTCCAAGCTCCACCAGGCTTTGGAGGACTGCAGACGAGGAGCCCCAGCCAGGGCCAGGCTAGACTGGGGAGACAGCCTCTCTCAAGCTCCAGCCAGGCTTTGGAGGACTCTGCAGAAGGAGCCCCAGCCAGGGCCAGGCTAGAGCTTGGGAGACAGCCCTCTCTCAAGCTCCACAGGCTTGGAGGACTCTGCAGACGAGGAGCCCCAGCCAGGGCCAGGCTAGAGCTTGGGAGACAGCCTCTCCAGCTCCAGCCAGGCTTTGGAGGACTCTGCAGACGAGGACCCCAGCCAGGCCAGGCTAGAGCTGGGGAGACAGCCTCTCTCAAGTCCCAGCAGGCTTTGGAGGCTCCTGCAGTCGAGGAGCCCCGCCAGGGCCAGGCTGAGCTTGGGAGACAGCCTCTCTCAAGCTCCAGCCAGGCTTTGGAGGACTCTGCAGACGAGGAGCCCCAGCCAGGCCAGGCAGAGCTTGGGAGACAGCCTCTCTCAAGCTCCAGCCAGGCTTTGGGAGGACTCTGCAGACGAGGAGCCCCAGCCAGGGCCGGCTAGAGCTTGGGAGACAGCCTCTCTCAAGTCCCGGCCAGGCTTTGGAGGACTCTGCAGTCGAGGAGCCCCAGCCAGGGCCAGGCTGGAGCTTGGGAGACAGCCTCTCTCAAGCTCCAGCCAGGCTTTGGAGGACTCTGCAGACGAGGAGCCCCAGCCAGGCCCGGCTAGAGCTTGGGAGACAGCCTCTCTCAAGCTCCAGCCAGACTTTGGAGGACGCTGCGACGAGGAGCCCCAGCCAGGGCCAGGCTAGAGCTTGGGAGACAGCCTCTCTCAAGTCCCTGCCAGGCTTTGGAGGACTCTGCAGT
The DNA here is from genome assembly GCF_019175285.1 of Sceloporus undulatus. Taxonomy (NCBI): domain Eukaryota; kingdom Metazoa; phylum Chordata; class Lepidosauria; order Squamata; family Phrynosomatidae; genus Sceloporus; species Sceloporus undulatus. Next base: position 126,229,981 of record NC_056522.1, on the reverse strand, counting down.
CGAGGAGCCCCAGCCAGAGCCAGGCTAGAGCTTGGGAAACAGAATGCAGGGAGGGAAGTCCTTTCAGCCAATCACAACAAGGCAGAACATGGGAACAGAAGTAAGAACGGATTACATTACCGCTCTGACATTTCTTGGACCGTTTTAAAAACGTTTCCACAAGCTTGGATCACTTTCTTATCCGTTCCCTCCGAGGAACACATATGGAACACTTTGAGGGGGTATGTAGAACCCGATGGGAACCCGATGGGGACATAAACGTGCGGTAAAGTTGAAAGTGTTCTGTTCCAATCGGGTTCCAAAAACGTTCTCGGAACGCGATGCGATAAACTCCCATATTACCCCGGTTTTAAAGTCCCTCCACTGGCTGCCTATTAGTTTCTGGGCCCAGTACAAGGTGTTGGTTATTCCCTTTAAAGCCCTAAATCCCTAAATGGCTTGGGTCCAAACTATCTTCGGGACCACTTTCTCCCCTATAATCCTCCCCGCACACTCCGCTCCTCTGGGAGAGGCCTACTTCAGCCACAAAAATCTAGGCTCTCAGCTACCTCCCAGAGGGCATTTTCCATTGTCGCCCCCAGACTGTGGAATGGCCTGCCGGATGAGATCCGTCTACTTACATCCTTAGACAGCTTTAAAAAGGCTGTCAAGACGGATCTCTTCTGGCAGGCCTTCCCAGAATAGAGAACCTGGCCTCAGGAAACTCCTATGAATAGATACCGCTACTCATGTTGTTTGACCTTTGGGTCAGTTTTAACTTGCATGGTTTTAATTCTTTATTAGATTTAATTCCTTTTTAAGGGGGGGGAGGGTACTAGGGATTTGATATGTTTTGCATTTTTAACTTGTTAGCCGCCTCGATTGTTCTCAGAGGGGCGGGATACAAATAAATTTTATTTTATTATTATTATTATTATTATTATTATTATTATTATTATTATTATTATTATTATTATTTAGAGGATGTGTTTGTAATGGACTGATTTAAAATATAGGCTAAGTTGTGTACACTAGGGTTACTGATCCTTGGCAAATGTCTAGGGAAAAAATCGAGTTGCAATCAATGGACACAAATAGGACACTGTTTCCTTGAACACTGGGAAAAAAATTACCAGTCCCAACATCAGAACAGTTGGAATTTTCATCAAATTTGGGAATGATGTATGGAACAGTCTGACTTATAGGCTATGAAGTATACTGTATATACTTGACTATAAGTCAACCTCATGTATAAGTCGAGGGAAGGTTTGGGGGGCAAAATTATGGATTCTGATATGATCCATGGATAAGTCGAGGGTAAAACTTAATGGCATGTAATAAAGGACGTAAAGGATGATGCAGAGGAAATGATGCCAAAGAACTTTGAAAATTCTGACAGGCATAACTGTTTGTGCTCATCCTAAATGCTGGAAGGATGAGAGAGTACAGTGGATCCATGCTTCTTTTTGGTGCTTCCATGATGGACTAAGCTCTTGCCTTCTATTCAGAGAAAGGGGATGGCATATGAGAATTAAAGTACAGTACTTATATTGACCCATGGATAAGTTGACCCAGGTTTTTTGGGTCAATTTTTGGACTAAAATTTCTAGACGTATACATGAGTATATACAGTACATGAAATACAATTGGTGGGCCCTGAGACACCACAGTTATTATTTTATTCATACAAATCAGAATGTTTGGTGGTTGACTGGGAGGGCATGTCCTCTTAAGATAAACTGAAACTGATCTGCAACAAGAGGACCATTTGAGGTTTTAAAGAGATACACAGGACTTTATCGCGTGTGAACAAGAAAAAATGGATTTTACTGCACACCAACGTGTCCTCAAAACGGCCCCATTCCATCACCCACCATTTTGCTCCACTGGAACTTTTCTGTCAGTCAAAGACCGCACCAAAATACTGAATGGAAATGTCCTGGAGAAGGGTGAAGGAATGGGGCCATTTTGATGACACTTTGGTATGTGGTAAAATCCGTTTTTTCTCGGTTGCGCACAGCCACAAGCAGCCCCGACCTGTGCCCTGAATGCTTTAAAAAACTACAGGAAAAGAGACATTAGGAGGAACTTCCTGACAGTAAGTGATATTTGACAGTGGAACACACTTCATCAAAGTGTGGTGGAGTCTCCTTCTTTGGAGGTCTTTAAATGGAGTCTGGATGGCCATTTGTAGGGGTGCTTTGATTGTGAGTTCCTGCATGGCAGAATGGGGTTGGACTGGATGGTCCTTGAAGTCTCTTCCAGCTCTATGATTCTGTGATTCTACTGAGCAATATTCAGTACTACTAGCTAGTACAAAACAATAACAACTGATTAGCTACATAGTAATGTCACTTATTCAGTACTATCATCTCAGCTGAAACATGTACAATTATTTTTCTCATTTTTGCCTTTTTAAGTACTCTAGCTATGATTAAAACAAGACCCTTACATGGGCAATGTTGGCCAAACAATCCCACAAAATGTTGGCCTGTTACTTTTCTTTCCCCTCCCCTAAATCATATCTAAGGCTGTGTATGTGCTTTGGAACAAGTTTGACTGACCATAATAATGGCTTATGTCAAAACACCAGGAAAATAATTTAAAATTCAGTATAAAACAATAAGAAAGGCATGCAGAAGACTTCACTGTCCAAAGCTAAAATTTCAGCAATGCAAATCTTACCATTTGTGATGACAGATAACATAAAACAGGCAACCTTAAGTAATGGAGGAGATGAGCAACTTATTTCTAACTTCATTAAAGGCAAACTGTACAAAATAATAAAGACAACTCCTGCTACTCTAAACTTTTAACAACAGAACGCTCCTGCATTTTAATCTTCAATTTTAAAGTACTGTAAAACTGTTTTTAGATCCTTTAGCAGTCATTTTCTTATTGCTTAACTGTTCATCCTTTTGTTTGTAAAAAAAAATTGTTCTGTACAGCTTGAAAAACAATTTGTTCAAGTTGATTTTATTCTAGGGTTTTCTCTGGTAAGATTTATTCAGTGTAGAGAATGTTGGCATTGCCTTGCTCTTAGACTGCAAGAATGTGATTTGCCCAGGTTTCAAAGGCTAAATGTGGATCTGAACCATGATTTCCTAATTAGTTCAACACTCAAAACACCGCAGTATGTTGGCTCTATTTGTAAAGTGTATGTGTTGTGTGCTTTCAAGTTGCTTCTGACTTATGGCAACCCTAAGATGATGCTATTTCTCCGTAAAATTCATTGAGAGAAAGTTTGCCATTCCATTCCATTCCATTCCATTGCTTTCTCCTGAAGCTGAGAGCATGTGACTTGCCCAAGATCACTCAGTGGGTTTCATGGCTGAATGGGAATCAGCCACTGGTCTCCAGAGTTGTAGTCCAACACTCACTATGCCATGCTGACTCCTATTTGTAAAGCACCCAACTTATTTTATTAGACACCCAACTTATTTTATCAGAAAGGTGAGGAAAAACCAAACAAAAACTAAGGGAATAAAAAGAAAAAAAAGACATTTGATACAGACACCTAATTTGATTCAATCCTCATTCAGCCATGGAAACCTTGAGCAAGTCACATTCTTGCAGCCTAATATAATACTTGAAATGTATCAATTAAATAAGTGATTTCAACTATCCCTCCTATGTCCAATGAATGAGTAAAGGGAGAGTGAAATCGCACTCACTGACTGTACCTGTTTTCTCCAACACATTTCCTAGCTGATACATGTACAATATTTATGTCTCTCTCTCTCTCTCTCTGAAGATTATCGCACTGCGTTCTGAGAACGTTCCATATCATCACGTGATGAGAACGTTCCTGGAATGGATATTACCGCATTAGAAATCAAAACGTGATCAGAACGTGATCAGAACGGCAGTTTACCGCACTGCGATTCCTTTTTCTTGAAACCGTTCTCAGAACGGTTTGCTGTATTACGTTTTGTGGGCTGTGTTCTGATGACGTCGCCACTCAGTGGTTGGATGGCTCGGGAGAGGCGCTGCCCCCAGGAAAGAGGGAAAAGGGAGGCTTGGGCCATGGAGCTCGCCTCTCCTGAGTCCCTGAGTTACTGAAATCCCTCACCTCCCTTCCCCATAGGAATCAGTCCAAAAACGGAGTTTAAAATCTCTCCCAGATGCAGACCCAAAGGGCTCTCCTCTGCTCCTTTTAAACTCAGTTTTTGGATTGATTTCTATGGGGAAGGGAGGTGGGAGATTTCAGTAAGCCTAGGGACTCTGGCCGGGAGAGTGCTTCTCAGCCTCACTGAGAAGTCTTCCCTCCGAAGATTCTCTTGGGAGGGAAAGAAGGCAAGCCCCTATAAAACGCTGGGGCTTCATATGCTGGCATATGTTTGAAGAAAATAGGATAAAACCTATGTAACTTGATGGGCCAAGGGCAGAGTCCCCTCCTTGGCAGCCTGGGCATTAAGGGAGCTCCACGGAGGTCCCTTCAAGCGGAGGGAAAGGGAGAGGACTGGGCCAAGGGCAGAGCCCTGGCAGCCATTGCAGCTCTTTAAACCAGTTAGAAAAGAAGAGTCCTCTGCTGTCATCCCATTTCCCCTTTTTGGCAGCTTGACACCCTTTTGCTTCTGTGTGTGTGCATGTAATGTGTGCCTTCAGGTTGTGAGCTTCCCTCCCCGCTTTAACTCTTGTCTGGCTCTTTGCTATGGAATTCTGGGAGTTGTTTGCTTGCTTTTGTGTGGTGCTCCAAACAGAGGAGCTTTTGTGGGTTCCCTCCTGGAGGGAAGGAGGAGAAGGTCCTGGGCATCCCTGCCTCCTGCATTGTGACAGCACAGGAGCCCCACTGGACATGACACTAGAGACCTCCGGAGAAGCAGCCAGACCCTCTCCCTCTTGCTCTCTGCTCTGGTCTCTTCTTTCCCTCTCTTTCCCTGCTTTCCTCTTCTCTTCCTTGTCCCACCTTTCCTCCCTTTTTCCTCCCTTCCCTCCCTCCTTCTTTCCCCCCTCACACACACACACACCTTCCCTCACTGCAGTCACTCGCCTGCCTGCCTCCCTCCCTGCCTGTCATTCTTTCAGCCAATCAGGAGATGGAGGAATGAGGGAACGGATTTGAGAACGGATAAGAATACTGCACACACTTCTCTTGGAACGTTTTCATCACGTTTCAGCTCTCTGGGAACACATTCATATCTGTACTCTCCTGGAACACATTTGGAACACATTTAAATGTTCTGAGAACCCGATTGGAACACATACGTGCGGTATACTCAAATGCGTTCCGTTCTCATCACGTGATGAGAACGTTCTCAGAACCCAGTGCGATAATCTTCTCTCTCTCTCTCTCTCTCTCTCTATATATATATATATATATATATGCAGAACTGTACTAGTCTAGGATTCCTCTGTCTGATAGAGAGCCCCAGTGACTTAAATGAACAGTGTATGATGAGGAATGTAATAAAAAGAAAGACTGAAAAGTAAGGAAGGCCATGAAGGGATATGAAGTTAAGGAAACATTAAGGGCATTTTATGAAACAATAAAGGGAGCCAATTAGTAGATTTTTTTTTAAAAAAATCTTCCAATGTTATGTCTGTATATATTTATTAACAAGTTCTGTTACTGTGATGCATACTGAAAGTGGGAAGAATAGATGTCCAATTGCTTGTGTATGGAAAGGTAAAGAAAGCCTTCTCATGTGCCCACATCTTCAAAATGGAGGTCTAAAGTTCTTAGACTTTAAATTAAACCTTCAGATTTATTTCTATTCTGTCCTGATAAACAGCTGTTTTTTTTAACCCTGGTTAAGTTAAACAGCTTAGGCTGATGAAAAGCATATTATATACTTGCAGACAGAGTTGTGTTTGAAGCTACTGTTAACATTTTTGTTCACATCAGGAAGACTTATTAAATAGCACCATATACATTTATAGGCAAAGGGATGCCAGGTTTACTGGAGTGGTGGGGCTAATTCTATATAGGAATAACCAAGTAGCTGTTCAAAAGTTTAGGAAAGACCCTGAATTGCCAATTAATTACTTATTTATTTAAAGCTTTTCTGCACTGCCTTTGAGAAGAGTAGCTTACAAAACATGTAGCATGATAGCTCTACACATGAATTACACTCTAAATTTAACACATGACACACAAGGAAAAAGGGATGACCCAGCAAGATAGAAATGTTTTGAGCAATCTGCTGGTAACCAACTCTGGCTGTACTTCGCAAACGAAGATTCAGGAAGGACTCATCCCGCGCTTTCTACAAGCGTGTTGATGACTAAAAAGGCTAATCTGAGATAAACAAGTCCGGTTGTAGAAGGGACAGCAGAAAGTCTCCTTGGGTGATGTTTCCGGCTTGTGGTTCTTTCTGCGTTGGCGTTTCTCTTCGAGACTCGTTCGGCGTGAGCTTTCAGAAAAGGCTGCAGCATCGTGGATAGTGCGTCTCCATGCCTCCCGGTGCAAGGCCAGGGTGGACCATTGTTGGTGATCAATTTGGCCGAGCCTGAGATGTTGTTTCAGGGAGTCCTTGTATCTCTTCTTTGGGGCTCCCCTCTTACGCTATTAAGGCAGAAAGGCTGCAGTATCTTCCCTTGCAGTTGTTGCTGCAATTTCAAAGCTATTTTGTTTTTTAAACAGATTGAGTCATAGAGTTGGAAGGGATCAAAAGGGCCATACATGCAGGACAACAGTTGACCCTTTTGTATTGTCCATAGCATACACCTTTCAAAGTATGCCAAATATATGTTCTCCACACCTCCATCCAATGACCTGCACGGAAGGCGACCTTGTGCCATTAAAAACAAAGGCATGTTTGGCTGCTCTGCTTGATTTTGGAAAAAAGTAGTAAGTGGGTGGCTACTAGGGGTGCCATATTAGGACTATCCCAGGCCCTGAGATTTGAGGGCCCAAACCAAAGACTTAGGTTTTGGCTTATGATCCAAGCCAAAATGCAGAAAATTTTACCAAAAGGTTTTTTTTAAAAATGGAAAAAAATCTTGAGCCAGGGCTTTTTCTTACTTGGATTTTTAAATTTAGAAATTAAATTGAGAAAGGAATTAGTCAACTATGCTGATACATGATAACAACCATAAGAATTCTCTTGGCTAAGTTTTGATAACACCAAATATTCCTATGAAGGAGGACTGGATTTAAAAACTTGTGGACATAGCAGAAATGGACAAAATGACATAGATACTTGAAGGTAAAGCCAATAGTAAATGCATGAAAGATTTGGATAAATTTGGATTGGTTCGCCACAGGGCGGTATACAAATAAAATATTATTATTACATTTCAGGATTACTTGAAACAAAGATTTGATGGTTTGAAATTATCTGGGTTTGTTGAATGGAGAGTTGATTTATATTATTCATGAGAAGGAAGAATATGTGACAAAAGAATTCACAGAAAGATTGAAATTTTTAAAAAGTGGTGAAAATGAATCATAGGCGCTGTACAGACAGGCACCATGGGGCGGCGTCATTATGTGCGAGGGGCGGCGCTTCCAGACACCCCTCGCCCCTCGCATGTGACGAGGGCGTCAAAATGGCAGCGCCCTGTACAGATGGGCGCCGCCATTTTGATGTGATGGATGCTTAGCATCTGCACGTTGCAGCGCCATTATGACGCCGAGTCCGCCATTGGCGCACTGTGGTGTCATAATTGTGTCGCAATAAGAGCCCGCTTTTTGCGGATTCTTTTTGCTGCACGAGGGAGCTGTGTGGTTTTTCCACTGCGGCTCCCTCGCGCAGCAAAACAAGGCGCGGATAGACCATTGGTCCCACAGGGATCTGTTCTGGGCCCAGTGCTATTCAACATCTTTATCAATGACTTGGATGACAGAATTGGGGGCATACTCATCAAATTTGCAGATGACACCAAATTAGGAGAAATAACTAATACTCCAGAGGACAGGATCAAAATTCAAAATGACCTGTATAGACTAGAAAGCTGGGCCAAAGCTAACAAAATGAAATTCAACACGGAGAAATGTAAGGTACTTCACTTAGGGCGGAAAAATAAAATGCACAGATATAGGATGGGGGACACCTGGCTGAATGAAACTACGTGTGAAAGGGATCTAGGACTCCAAATAGACCACAAGTGGAACATGAGTCAACAGTGTGATGCAGCAGCTGAAATGGCCAATGCAATTTTAGGCTGCATCAATAAAAGTATCATGTCTAGATCAAGAGAAGTAATAGTGCCACTATATTCTGCTTTTGTCAGGCCCCACCTGCAATATTGTGTCCATTTCTGGGCACCACAATTCAAAAAGGACATTGAGGAACTGGTGCGTGTCCAAAGGAGGCGACTAAAATGGTGAAGTGTCTGGAAACCATGTCCTATGAGGAACGACTTAGGGAGCTGGCGATGTTTAATCTGGAGAAGCTCCAGGAAAAGAGATTCCACCTCAGCATTAGGAGGAACTGCCTGAAAGTAAGGGCTGTCCGACAGTGGAACACAATCCCTCGGAGTTTAGTGGAGTCTCCTTCTCTGGAGGTCTTTAAGCAGAGGCTGGATGGCCATCTGTTCGGGATGCTTTGATTGAGATTTCCTGCATGGCAGAGGGTTGGACTGGATGGCCTTTGTGGTCTCTTCCAACTCTATGATTCTATGATTCTAACTACTGTTATAAATATATGTATAAGTGATGAATATGTAAATATTTGAATATATATTTATATGTTCATTTTTGTTTGCATGGAATGTGTATTGTTGTATGAATATGTTACATTACCAAGAAATAATGAATAAATATGTGTGTGTGTGTGTGTGTGTGTGTGTGTGTATATGAGAGTGGTTAGAGAAAGCCATTCTCGTGTTTAGTGATGGAACTGTCACTGACCCAGTCACATCTTGGAGTCCAAAAATAATTTGTAGCATATTATTTTCAATTGCCCAAGTCTTATACTGTATATACATGATAGATGTGGAAAGTGGAAGTCAACACAAAGTAAATTTGGCAGGAACAAATTCTAAACTTACTAAGTCTGCACCTTTGTGTAGAAAAATGCTTTCCACTGTGTGTTATGGAACTAACAGGTACCTATTAAAACACAGTAACTATTATGATCTTAATTTAGATCTCAGATGCCTTTAGCTTCATTTTAAGAACATTCTTTTTTGGCCCCTCAGAAAAATACTTCCTTATGAAACTCAAATTCCTTGGAATCTTTTCCAGGAATGTCTGCTAGAAAAGCCTTGCAGTGAAATTCTTTGTCTTCCAGTATTGCTATATGCAGGTGACAGGTCAACAATGAATGGTTCTACATATCAGACAACTTGCATGGGTACAGACATGCCACTGTGATTTGCAGGCAATTGAAAGCATTTAAGAGATTGTTTTCCTTGGAACAAAAACTGTCAGAAGGTTTTATACAACAAGTTGGCATGCTTCACAGGTCATTCATAAACCTCGACTGAAAGCCTTGCTTTGCAATCAACTGAATTTGGCATAAGGATGAAACCAATGGCCCAGCTAATAAATAGGTTTGTTACATCTCTAGAGCACAATGAAGGAAAGGCTCCCAAACTGTGAATGTGGGGTGGGGAAAAATATTTCACAAAATATTATCAGGATGGAGGGAAGTGGAATTTGCCAAAAGCTGAGAGGGTGCAGAAAGAAAATTTCCTGGGATGATGATGATGATGATGATGATGATAATAATAATAATAATTTATATCCCACTTCTTCAACATGATCGAGGTGGCTTAAATCAATAAAACACATAACATATTGAAAATAAATCTCATTGTCCCTCCCTTACCAAATTCACATATTTATAATACAATAAATTTTCCCCAGAGGACCTAAGCCTGCGAGGTGGATTATATGGAAGAAGGTGTTCCTGTAATTAGGCTGGACCCAAGCCATGTAGGGCTTTAAAGATCATTACCAACATCTTGTACTGTGCCCAGAAACTAATAGGCAGCCAGTGGAGAGATTTTAGAATCAGTGTAATATGGTCACCTCTTGATTTCCCAGTGACCAATCTGGCTGTTATATTTTGAACTAGTTGAAGTTTCCGAACTAGGCACAAAGGTAGCCCCATGTAGAGCGCATTACAGAAGTCAAGTCATGAGTTTACCAGCTGTCAGGTCCCCCAACTCCAGGAAGGGTCGCAGCTGGCGTATCAGTCGAAGCTGATAATAAGCACCCCTGGCTGCCGCATCTATCTAGGTTGACATCTGAAGGGATAAATCCAGGAATACTCCCAATTTGCATGGATTGTTGTTTTCTTAAAAATGTATGCTCAGCTAATATTGGAAGAAATTCTATTTTTACTTCATACTGGTGGATAAAGGAAGTAGGGGCTAAGAGAGCAGAGGACTGGAATTAGGAGCCAAGCCCTTTGCTTCCTTCAACGATATTAAAAGAACATCATTATAACAGCAATAATAAGCAAGTATGTCCATCATACTTTTCAACTGTCCCCATTTGGCAGGGACACTTCTAGTCCTGATTTAGTCTTCTGCTGTCCCACCTTTCAGCTGCTTTTAAAATGTTCCATTTTCTCTCCTCTCTTCCCACTTTCTTCTCAGCTTACTTCAAATGTTGCAAAATGAGGCTGTATCTGGATGCCAGAAATAATCCAGTTTGTCATCACTTTAACTGCCATAGCTTTATGCCTGTAGATCCTGAGAACTGTAGTTTGTCATGGTGCCAGAGCTATTTGACAAAATAGGCTAAATGTCTCACAAAACTACAATTCCCAGAATTCCTTAGCATTGAGTCATGGCAATTAAACTTAATTATTTCTGCAGTACAGATGCAGCTTGAGTTTCAATTGCAAAAGTTGTTTGCACTCCATTAACTCAGCAAAGGGGAGAGGAGGGGGCACAGTCTTGACCTTATGCATTATTCCTCATTTAGGATCTTTGTCATCTTGACCACACTCTGATATTGCTTGGTCACACATGTCCCAGTTAGGAGAGGCTACAGTAGTCTGATTTTTGTCTGAGCTTTCCAGGAAGGGCAAGATTCTGCTCCCTATCTTTTCCTTTCCTCTCCTCCCTGCAGAGTTAATTGATGCACTTTCAATTCCATTTGCAGCCATTGAAGTAAACAGAGGACAAACAGGGAAAATGAGTGGAGGAGAGAGAAACCGGGACATTTTAAAAACAGCTGAAAAAGTGGGACGTCAGAGGATTAATTGGTACTGTCCTGCAAAATCATTACTGTTGGAGAGTATGAAAACTTACTCAAAAATTCAATGAGTTAAAGGAGCTTAAAAGTTGACAAGTACATGTATATTTAAAAGAAAATAAATGCCAGATAAGCAAACAAACCAGGCTCCAATGCCCACCAGACGTACTGAACAAAAGCTCCCATTACTGTCGTTGATGGTGGGTATTGTTGTTCAATACGTTCTGCAGGGCAGTAGGTTGGGCAAGACTCAAACAGTTTTTCCAAATTAAAGACTTTGAAATACAAACAATCTGGAAGTGAATCCCCTGTGGGGGAAGCCCCATTTATTTCATTTTGGTTTGTGCCTTTTGTTATTTTTGATGATGTCTCTTTTCCTCTGCCAGTGAAGAAAATGGTCAAGCTTCATTTGGAAATACTCATAGCATGTCACTAATTAGACTGAAAGTATCATTTTCCCAGCAGAAAAGCCATTAAAAATGGTTCTACGCATGGGTTATTAGCTTCAGGATTTACATCTTGGCTCCATCCCAGAGTTTCCAGTCACATATACTTTCTCTCCCATGAGCCTCCTTTCAAAACATAACCTGGAGAAGAGAGTGCAAACAAATTGCTAATCTGTTGGCTGACTGCTTTATATGTGACACAAATTATTTTATGAGACATCTCAAACCATTTACTAAGTAAGTATGAACTTGGCAACTGGGAAAGCAAAGATACGATCACATAGATTGACAACACGTTGGAATAAGACATTTATTTTGATTTTAATTGCATACTTTCCTGGAACCTCAAATAGTATTTTTATTTTTTGTTTTTTCAAAAAAACTAGACTCCCCTCCCCTCCAAAAAATAGATTACAGACAGAGCTGAAAAAGAACGAGAAGAATCTGGAATCATCTGCCCTTTTACCCTAGGCCACTAATCACCAAAAAAGCTAGTTCAAACATATTTGGTAGTGCCTTTAGAAGGCACTCAAGCTCAGATCTTTTCCAGGGAAAGAAATTCCCCTGAGAAGCTCTTGTGCACCTGAGAAGGTAGAATGATATTCTGCATATCTGCTGTTCAGGTTGACCAGGCTTGTCAAGGATTTCAATAAAAATAAATTCAGTGAAAAAAAATATTCTAGGCAAAATCCAAGCAAGTCACAAACAAAATGCATTCCTTGCATTTAATTTTCCACTTTAAAACAGCAATGCAATAGTCCAGTGGAACATAATCCAAAGTAATCCTATGGCCTAGGGAAATAAAAACTTTATATAAACCTACCATAGTCCTAGAGCTCAAGGGCCATAGAAAAGACTGAATCTCCACCTTTGATGTTGGAAAACAATCTAGGATGTGAAAAATCTCTCTGTCTTGACCGGAGTGAAATTCTCTGAATCCTGCTTGCATTGTCTTCTTGCCCTTGGTGAAGACTTTGTGTTGTTTCCTTTCACTAAAATTTGTAAACATTTGTTTTAAGCCTTTTTCACAAATGTATTTTGTTTGCACATATTTTGTGTATTGACAAAAGTGTGTTTCTCCTTATTCCTTCCATTATGCTCATTTAGACTAGTCATATTTTAAAATCAGTTCAATATTTGTGCACACGCTATTGCCCTGACCTGCCCTACAAGCATCCCAAATGTGCAAATGCTTGAGGTGAGATGTATATTTTCTTACAAAGCTTGGGAAAAGTTGAAATGTTATTTTTTTGTGATTGTCAAGCTTAACAAAATTTCTTTCCAACCCTAGAGACAGCTTGATTCCCCTTCTCTCCCCTTACATATTTTTCCCTACCTCTCTGATGATGGCAGGAAGGAAAGTCGGTGGATTGGGTATATGATATGGAAAGAATAGAGAAGGTCCTTTCAGTCCCACACAACTGCCCAACACAGTAGCAGGAGTGGGGAATTTCAGACCATCTTAAGAGCACGTTAGACTGTTTCCTTCCCATTCCTCACAATGTAAAGGAAATAGTTTTTAAAGGAAACGGTGGGGCAAGCAGCAGTGAACAACAATCCTCTCTCCTCTTTGCAGTGAACAACAATCCTCCCTCCCTCTAGTATTGATGGAACCTGCCAATAGTATGCCGGAACCCATCAACAATAGAACATTTTCTAGGTTTTTATGCAAAGGAATAGAACTGACTGAGTTACACTGGAATTTGTAGGCCATGATCCTAAGTGGTACAGAATTGAAACAAATCATGAACTGTGACAAAAGCAATTCATGTAAAACCAGACCAACAATGATGGGAGCATCAGGGCAATATTAGAATTCCTTTTCATTTCTTTTTTTAAGAAGAAAAGGGACCTTAATGAATAGGAGGTCATCACATTTACTGTAAAGTGACTTATCCCTGACGGGATAAAGTCACATTTAAATTTAAAAATGGGTATTATTGCACACACTCCCAGCCAGGTGAGTGCAACCCATCTGCAGCCCGGATCCCAGCCATGCCTATCCAGAGGCTTTTCAAAAATGGGAGCTGCCTAAAAATGGGAGCTGGCTATTTTTCAAAAGCCTCTGGATTAAGTATGACTGGGATCAGGGCTGCAGATGGGTTGCACTAGCCTGACCATTGCTGAGTGCAATAACAACCGCTTTTAAGTTTAAACATGACTTTATCCCATCAGGGATAAGTCGCTTTAAAGTAAATGCTGTAATCTCTTTAGACTGTCCAGCAAACAATGATCACCAATTAGCAGACACTAATCATGTTTTGCATATCCTCCAACCCTGAGGAGGCTATCAACAACAGAATAATACACAGATTAACATGGGAATCACTCCTCATCACCCAGGGTCACACAGTATATATATACCCACTCTTTTCCAGGTTAGCATTCTCTGAAGATGCCAGCCACAGATGCTGGCGAAACGTCAGGAATAAACTCTTATAGTACATGGCCACATAGCCCGAAAACCCCACAAAAAACTATGATGACAAACTGTTTAATTCAGCAGTGTGGATACATTCTCAGTTTCCTCTACTTACAGTGCCTGACTTTGACAAAGGATTTCTCAGAGCCTAGCATTTGTAAACTACCAGCGCTTCATGTATCATGACAACCTTTTGGAGAGGGGAGTTCTGTGGGTTTAAGCAGTACTTAATTAGAAGCACTCCTGCCCACAGTTTTTCCTTAGAGCTGGATCCAGTAACAATGCCCAGCTGCGAGCCTCCTCCTTTTGAAAGCTGAAAAATAGTTTATGAAGCATGGAAAACCCTTGCCTTGAAGCACTGAAATAAAAAGGCTAAAAAGGGAACATTTAATACCATTGGGAGACTAGCTAAAGTACAGTGAAAGCCCTTTTCTCTGTCCAACAGTTGCTGCAATAAATTCATATTTTCTAAATGAGTTCATCAGAATTATTCAGGATTAATTGGAACAAGCTTCTATATAATTATTATGAGTTTCAGGCTAAAATATTATACGCTATTTTCCTGGACAATGGCCATTTCCTTCTACAACTTGAATATATATATATATGTGTGTGTGGAGAGGGGGGGAGGCTTGCATTGCTTTAAATGTCAGTCCATGTATGTTGCTGGGCTGAAGTAAATTATGTCAGGTTACAGAATTTCATATGATGCAATGCATTAACATCCAATTGGCAACATGCTGAATAAAAAGGAGGAAAAATATTTCTCTCTTGAGAGCAAAGGCAGGCGTGACATTGTCAAAAACCAAGATATATAATGTTTGCAACTTTGTATTAGTCATGCATGGCCAGACAGTTAATGCCCTTCATTTACCTGATTCAGGCTGCATCTGCACTGCAGAAATACTGCCATTTGACACTGCTTTAACTGTTATGGCTCCATCCTACAGAATCCTGGGATTTGTAGGATTTTTGTGGGCACCAAAGCTCTCTGCCAGAGAAGGCTAAATATCTCACAAAATTACATATCCAAAAATTTCATAGCATTGAACCATAGCAGTTAAAGTGGTGTCAAACTGCATTATTTCTGCAGTGGATGTGCAGTCTCAGATGTTACATAAGGAAAGAAGGAGTGAGAACTCTACAGTTGACAAAGATAAAACGTCTACCATGTTAGCTGTGATCCTAGGCATGAAGGGTGGTTACATGAAGAGGAGGGACTTTATCGCATCCACTTTTTTCAACGTTATGGGTATGGGAAGAGGATGCTCGTGTGTGCGCATGACCACCCCAAAATGGATTTTACCGCACACCAAAGCATCCTCCAAAAGGCCCCATTCCATCACCCGGCGCCAAGCAATCCCCATTTAGTGCTGACAGGTGCCATTTTTGCCTGACAGGTTCTGTCAGGTAAAAATGGCGCCTGTCAGCATTGAATGGGGAGGGCTTGGCGCCGGGTGACGGAACAGGGCCTTTTGGAGGATGCTTTGGCATGTGGTAAAATCCATTTTGGGGTGGTCACGCACGCACACGGGCGTCCTCTTCCCGTACCTTTAATGTTGAAAAAAGTGGGTGCGATAAGGTCCGAAGACAGGGCTCTTGTACTTCTAATAGTTGCGTGAAAGAATGAATGCAAAAACTGTGCTTTGCACAACAAGCTATATTTCCTGAAATTACCAGCTTCTCATGACAGTTAAACGTACAGAAGCCCTGCCTTCTTTTTTATGCAGCCGTGCTATAGATATGTTTGCTCAGAAATCCCATGCATGTTTGTGTTTGTTGAATAACTGAGATGCTAAACAGACCGCCCCTAAGGGGTGGCCTGCAGCTGCCCCTTTCGGCACCAGACTGGGGCCGCAGCAACTGCATGCCACGGCCCTGATCTGGCATTTCCGTGGCGCAAAAAGGAGCTGCAAAAAGCATCTTTT
The DNA here is from genome assembly GCF_019175285.1 of Sceloporus undulatus. NCBI lineage: Eukaryota > Metazoa > Chordata > Lepidosauria > Squamata > Phrynosomatidae > Sceloporus > Sceloporus undulatus. Next base: position 126,214,108 of record NC_056522.1, on the reverse strand, counting down.
TTTTTGTTCCATGGAAACGCACCTTTGCCATTGTGGTGGCACCTTCTGGCATTCCTTTTGGTGCTGCGAAATCTGGACACAGTGCCAAAGGAGAACCTTAATTCCGCCCGCTGTGTGGTCAGATGTACAACATGATGGCAGAGTCGGGGCAGCGTTGGGGCGTGTGTTGTGTGGACACCATGCCCTCACTCTGCCCTGAGGCCTGCGTTTATCACCAGTGTGTGAAGGCTGTGAGTCCACTAAGAAAAAGTGGGTAAACTAAATTTACTTGATTACAAAACAAGGCTGGGAATGGGGCAGCCTTGTCAGTACTGTTGGATTGCACATCTTAGCAGACTAGCCAGCATATAGCCAATTGTGATGAATGTGGGGAGTTGCAGTCCAACAGTATCTGAAGAACTACATGATTCTCATCACTGTTATGAAAGGCCAAAATAATAATTAGAAAAGCAGTCAAACACAGCTTACCTTTTTATATATGAGAAGCTCTAGGTCAAGGAGCCACTCAGTTGCTGAGCATCCTTCCCTACCCTTGTGCCCCCTATTTGTATTCTTAGGTTTTCTACAAGCACAAAGGGCATTTAATTAGCCTTGCCTCTTAAAATGAACCATTGTACCTCCTGAGTGCTTGAAAACTCTCTAAGAAAAAAGTGACTCTTCATTTACTCATTTTGTGTGTGTGTTCTGATCCTCTCTAACCATTATGTCAATAGTGTGCTCAGATGTATTCATTACTTACTCCCAGTTAAGTGTGCATAGGATTGCCACCTACAACTCCTAACAAAAGATTAATAACCTTTAAATATCAAAGCACTTTCTTCCACCATTTTGTTTCACTGCAGACATCTGTCCTTTTCTTCCCCTTTGCTCTTGACATTTCCTCAAAACCTCTCATTTTTAATGGATTATGTGAGAATGAAGAATTTCCATTGCATGTGGAATGTAATGTTTGTCTTTGTAGGTTACAGCTAGAAGGAAAGCCTTGAGAATACTGAAAGTTGGGAAACATCTAAGGTTGCCATTCCAGGAAAGGTATTAGCGGATACTTGTGTAGGCAAGTTACAAGGAACTGTGGCTTCTGTAGAAACTGAAAGTCATGCCAAAACCAACAGTGACTCGGGCTGTAAAAATCCAACTTGTAAATTTCTAGACATGAAAGCCCTGTACATAAATTCACAATATTTTAATGCATGCAGGTAGTTGATGTCAGCACATGTCATGTATCTGATGCAAAATACTTTTTCCTGCTTGGGTAACTTTGTCACTGTAGAAAGGCATAGCCAAGGCCATTTAGTTGAGTGTTATTAGCCAGGTGTCAGGAAAGGAAAAGTCTGTAACCCTAAAAGGTGTTTGCGTTTTCCAGTCATGTGTGTTACTTTGTTATGTTGAATTGTTCACAGTATGGGTCATTAAAATCTAAGATCTGCAAATAGTTTTGGAATGTTTTGGAGAATGACATCATTTAATAATATGGCATTAATGCAGTTTATGCATTCTTGGCCTACCATGAAATAATGAGATAAGACAAACATGTCCTCAACCATAAGAGAAACCTGCCCTCAACTTCTATACATGAGGTTGATATATAGTCGAGTATGTACAGTATGTGGAGTCTTCAGTAAGAAGGCTATCAGAAAATAAAAATATTGAACAAGCATCATTCATAACAAATATATAAGGTGTTTAACAGTAATTTATTTATGACTCATCAATTGCAAATGCTGAGATACCTTCCATTCCATTATATCAGTTACAACTGTCTTTTGAGGCCCTGCTTTGTATATTGCATTTATGGATGTGGAAAGGGGTCTTTTTAATGCCAGTGTCATGACAGTTTAAATCAATTTCAAGAGAGGACTTTTCTTTACCTTTTTGGCAAGCAATTGAGATATTTTGTTCAGTAGGCTTGTAATGTGCTTCATTTCTAGCTGTTAGTTTTACTCTGGAATGAAAATTCTTTTTTAATGTATCAAGAATTTATTGTAAACTGATTTGGGAGCTCCTTTTACAGCCAAAAGAGAGACATTTTTAATTTTAAGAAAGGAAGAAAGTAAATCATTCAACCATTTTGATTTTCAATTGTTAAGACTCTAGAGAATGATCTTTCTATCAGCTTATAAAATCCGACTGTTCTATATTTTTCTATGTCAATTACATATTATATTTTGGCAAGCTGAAAGATGAAGTCTTTAGACAAATTCTTCAGAATTCAAAACATTTTCCATTAAGGCAGAAATATATCTGAATTTTAATGTGGATCAAATTATGTAAAGAAAATGGTATGTTAGTTTTCTATACTAGTTATCTCTGCTTGAGTGCCAGAGCTGATGGAATACTAGAAGATATATTTGCATGCCATGGTATCTAGGAGAAAAGTATTCTAGGAGAACAGTGTATTTTTGTTGCACAGTTGAGAGCAAGGAATCTAATTCACCAGTAAGGCAGTTTGCCATCTGTGACAAGGCTATGGGGGACACTGACTTTAGTGTGGAGATCCCTTCTCCTTCCCAGAAGCATGCACAAATTTTCATGGGTTTTGTGTAAGGATAACTTATCAGGAATGGAAAGGATGGGATCTGCTCTCTATTAGACATTGAAATCAAAGACTTCATTCTGGTTTGGAAATGAGGAATATATTTAGTCCCTTGCTAACTCCCTCAGCATTTAGGTTTGAACAGGTTTTTCTCTTATCCATCTAGGGTTAAGAAGGTAATAATTACCATTCCTGAACAGAGAGAGAGGGAAAACTAGCCTCTGTCAGTGTGATTTAGAAATGACTCCAACACGGGGGATCCCAGGAAGTAAAGAAGAAAGAAGAGACAGTGATGGAGCTGAGGCATTCTTATACCCTCTCCCCCCCCCCCCCACCATTCCCTTCTCCTTGTGGGTCGTGTCTTTTAGATTGAAGCCTGAGGGCAGGGAACACATCTATTATCCCCTCTGTTGTTAGGCCCCCGGATTCCCAGCGATTGGGCGGCATATAAATAAATCCTATTATTATTATTCTTCATGCTGTCAAGGGGTGCATTGCATAATCAAAAGGCGTTTGATGGTTGGTTTTCTCAAAGATTTATTCTGACTACCCCAAGACGTCTTGCACAAATTTTGATGTTTTAGTGATTTTAATATGATTTTATAATGTTGATATTGTATGTATATATTTTATTCTTATTATTCTTATTTTTGTTGTTGTAATTTTTTACTGTTGTAACCTGCCTCAATCCATTAGAGAGGCGGGATAAAAATAAAATTTATTATTATTATTATCCCGAGGACATTAATATGAATTGTCAGTTGATTTAGATTTGAGACAATCCTTTGATGATTGGACAGGAGGGGCTGTAGGGACAACAAAAGGTAGGACATAGGGAATGATCAACAGTGGTTTCCTTTTGTTACCATTGCAATAGAAAGTGCAAGATCGTGGGGGAGGGAAATATGGGTTGTTTAGCAAACCCATCAAGGACGTCATTAGGGGTGTATGGGCTGCACTAGGTGACACCCTAAGGGTGACACCACTGCTCCCTAAACATGTGACTTTTGGCAGAAATGGGCTGTGGAGTTCACCTGTGTCCCTTTAAAATGCAGAAGGGACAGTGATCCAAAACTAACTGCAGAAACAATCCATTCTGAGACTGCTTTAACTATCCTGGTTCAATGCAAGGGAATTCTGGGAACGGTAGTTTTGTGAGACATTTAGCCTTATTGTCAGAGAATTCTGGTGCCACAATAAATTACAATTCCCAGGATTTCCTAGCACTGAGCCAGGGTAGTTCAGGCAGTCTCAAATGGGATTATTTCTGCAGTGAGTTTTGAACTAGTGTGAGTGAGGTGAACCTCTGTGGGAAGAGAAAGGAGAGGCCCCAGGTTTTTTTTAAAATATTATTTTTTAAAAAATAATATATTTAAAAATACATAAAATAAATTATTTTTCAAGTTTATTAAAAAACTTAACATCTTACAAATTTTTCGCTTTAATCACATGATACAATTTACATGTAAATATATTTAGGCTCTATGTATGTTATTGTAATTTAAAGGTATGATTTTATCTTTTTTAATTTATGTCACAACTATTGCCATTACATTCAGTGATATCCAGAATTATTAAGGTGTAACATTAGTACAAAAAACTTAACTATAAAACCCCATATCCAGAGTGAGGGGTGTAGGGTATGCTCACACAGAGGCGTCACTAAACTACAAGCCCCAGAATTCCAAAGGAGGCAGCCAATGCAGTGTAAGTGGAATCATAGTGCTATAAGAGTGTAGTGTGATATTGACCAGTGCTTATGAAATGGCATGATAGTGCTTTAGAGCAGCTTTGCCCCAAAATAGGCAATACAATAGTAAAGAAGACTTTAAAAATGGTAATGGGAGCTGTAAGTGAACATTAATACCAGTGACTATGTGATGCTAATTATATGGTCCTATATTACCATATAAATAAGCAGAGCTGACTAATTTTCAGTAGTGAGGCCAAACACGGTTTGATTTAATTCAGCCTGACAATCTGAGTGTTGGCAGACACAGAAAAAAAATAATGGCTAGCTAAACTCATTCCTCTTAAACCTTATTCACTTTGAATTTCGTGCATATTAACATAATTACAGGAAACATTCTAAAACAACTATGTTCCATTCAATTGGCTAAAACTGGTCAATTAAAGTGAAAATGCCCATCCTAATTTTAAAAAGCAAGAAAAGGGAAATATGATAAAACCAAGTGCAAAAAATATGAATAAATTACTTCTGTACTAAGATGGTTAAACTTAAGAAATAAATAAAGAACAACATCACAATTCTTTAAAGAAAAACATCTAAGGCAGTGGAAGGTTCTACAAAGGAAAGGCACAGTTATATTGTAATATTACGTGCTCTGCTTACAAATGAAGACCATATTCCACTTTGTTGTATGTTTTCTAGTTGTTTATGATTTATGATGACACTAAAGCGAACCTATCATGAGTTTTTCTGAGGCTGAGAGTGTGTGACTCACCCAAGATCATCTTGTGAGATTCCATGGCCAAGCAGGGAATCATTTTTCTTATTCTCAGGAAAGTATGCCTAGTGATTAAATATAGAATTTCAAATTACACCAGGAGCACAGTCAATGACTAATGTAATAAGAGGAGAAACCTCAGACTGAGCATTTATTTATTTTGAGATGTGGAAAATGGATGCACACAGCCAGGAAAATGTCACATGTTTTAGCTTAGTAGGCTTTTGCCTACAAAAGATCTTGCCTTTATCATAAAAAGCATCAGCAGGTGAAGCAAGGGAGACACCATGAGATCAGATAACACTATAAAGATTTTATAGGAGATGAAGCACACATGGAAGAACTGTTTTGGAGTTCCTATTGTTTGCAATTTTTTTGACTTCTTGCCAGAATAGAAGTATGTCATCTTATAGGATCATAATTGAAATGAAGGAAGTAGTAGTATTGATTATTCCATTAGGATTTGGAGCAGGAAGTGCCATGATGGAAGAGAAACACCTGGCCTGCTCCTCAGAGTCACCTCATCAGAAGTGTGACTCCTGGGTGAAAGCTTCATAGCAGGGACTCAGTAGAAAAGCAAACCATCTGTAAGATATGCTCAGGACATCTGAAAGACCCTGCTCCCATGTTATTCTAGAATAAATTGCCTTTTGACCCAAATCCAACACATCTTTTGTCTACAATAGCTGCAGAATCCTGCCATCTGATGCATTTTTCCAGTTCTTAGTTTTTATTTACATGCAGAACTAGCAGCCTTGAAGGGTGGGTGGGTATTTTTTCTGAATCAGTAGTTCTAGAATGACTCTACAAGCATGGTCACTAGTCTTGTTATCTGGAGGAGTCTGGGACTGGTAGTCTCCAAAGATAACTTTTCCAAGCTCTGACCAGAAGATGACTTCAAAACAGTGTGGTACATAACTTTTCAAATCTCATAATAGCTTTTTCACAGAGGTTTGTAAATATTATGATATATTTTGAATATGTACTAATGTTTGTTATGTCCTTGTGAGCTGCATATATTCCACTTAAAATGTTGTGGTCCAGGAGAATCCCAGGGTGAATAAGGAATTTGACACAAGTATCTGCATACATTTATTGTTTCCATTTATTGTATACAGCGAGCTCTGGTTTTCTGCTGGGCTTTAGTTCCAGGACCCCCTTGTAAATACCAAAATCTGTGGATGCTCAAGTCCCATTATATACAATGGTGTAGTAAAATGGTGTCCCTTGGCAAAATCAAGGTTTGCATTTTGGAATTTTTGGGGGTGGGAAATATTTTCAAGCCATAGATGATTGAACCTGTGGATACAGAGGGCCACCTGTACATTTATAATGTATTTATTTCTGTGTCATGTATATTCCAAATTTTGGGCACAAAGGCTTTCTGAGATTCTCACAACAATAATGACAAAGAAAACCCCAATACAGTCGGCTCTTCTTATACACGGATTTTTTATACACGGATTTAAGCATACACGGTTTGAAAATGTTCCAAAAAAGTATAAATTTACTTTGATGTTCCATTTTTTATTAGGGACACCATTTTGCTATGTCATTATACTTAATGAGACTTGAGCATACACGGATTTTGTTATACACAGGGGATCTTGGAACCAAACCCCAGCGTATAACAAGGATCCACTGTATCATTAAATTCAGATGAAAAATGACATGGATGAAATACAATTTGTAGTATTTTTTTTTTAAAAAAAATGGCCAAGTTCTGAAATTACAAAAAAAAGTTGGTGAAAATTTCTGGTTATGACAGAATGGTTGATTTCACTTGGTATGGAATTCCAGAATACAGATGTAACTCACATTTGAAAAGCTAAGTTGGGCACACCCTCATATGCTAGAATGATGGCACCTGAAGAAATGTTTCTCTAGATTATTTAATTCATGTTTGGGACAAACGTGAGAGAAGAGGGACATATTATATAGACTTGGCAAGCATTTCTTTATATAACCTACATTCAGGACATTGTTACATTTGAAAGTGGCACTATAGATCCAGTTCAGAAATCATACATGCACATTTATGTGCATAATTATTCATCATCAGGTCTTATTATATGGAAATGGCAACAAGATTTTTTTTTAGATTATGTTTAGTGTGTGGTAGTTAGCTTTATTCTTTGTCTTTAAATCATATTCTTTGTATCCAGATGGTCATCCTGTGCCAGACTCTGCAAAATGGCTCTCCATCTGTTCTGGGAAATTGTACTTTGAAGCTCTTAGCTCTGGAGCTTTTGCTTGGATTCATGAGAAATCAATAAACTATAGAAATGGGAATGGCATGGAGGTGAGAGCATAAGAGGTAGAAAGTGGAAACAGAAGGGTGGGGTGGAAGAAAAATGTGGTTTTCAAATATTCATGCAGCTTTACCCTCCCCTCCAAATCTCAAAACAGGGAAGGAAAAAAAAAAGGAGAGGAGTTAAATCAAGGATGGGAGTTTTCACCTTCATTCTGGTAAGGTACTTAATGTGGTAAGGTAACATAAATATAAATGTGAATTTTAAATAAAATTTTAAAAAAACCTCCTCCTTTCAGTGATTGAACCTGGACTTTAAAAAAGTATATTAGTAATTAATTCAATGTATTAATCTACGAAGATCTTCTAACTTGCCTGTTTCTGATTCCCAGATGCTGAAGCATTCAAAACAGTGGAAGAGACTTTAGTTTAAATATTCATGATTTTAAATATCCCCATGATGTGGGGGCTCAGTAGTTAAGATGCTGACTCTGACAATTGCAGGATTGAGAGGTCAGCAGTTTGAGTCTCGAGTGCTGTGGGATGGTGTGAAATCCTGTCAGAATTACAAAATTACAGAAATCACTTTAAAATCTAATAAAAATCAGATGATCACGGGCAGAGTAATAGCATAGCACAAATATCCATTGTGTACGGAGTAATCATTATGTGGTCGAGGATTTATTCTGGAAAAGCCTGCTGGAAGAGATCCATTTTGACAGCTTTTTTGAAGGCATCTAGGTTGGTAATTTGACAGATCTCGTCCGGCAGGCGATTCCACAGACTCGAAGTTATTTTTTTAAATGTTAGTATGAGCTTTTGTCGGTGTAATCTGACTTCTTCAGTTGCAGTACTGAATGGTATTAAGGCCTGAGGCATAAAGTATGTTAATATAGTTGTGGGAGTAGGATAGAATGTAAAAGGAACCAGAATGATGCAAATCATGACCATTGTCCTATATTTCCAAAGAGCTGCATAAGGTATTACAAGTCTTTCAGTTAGTATTGATATTTGAAAGCAATACATTACCGTCGTTTGCCAAAAGTCAGTTTGCCAGGGTTCAAAACTCTTTCTGAGAAGAGTCTTTATGAAGTAGCAAGGACTCTAGTATTAATATATGTAGTGCACAAAGAAGCCATTGTCTTTGGTCATATCTCTGCTAATGGATTTGTATTTGTGAACATAATTCAACCCAGCACCTTTTCTTTCATCTAACTTTTTTGTTCAAGGGTCACAACTTGTGTGTCTAGGAAGGTTGAAATGTTCTGCAACTGATTTTTGGATATTGCCAATTTACAAAGGTACAATCATCAAATTGTAGGTAGAGGAGAGGTATTTGTGTGCATATACTTAGGAAGTATTTTCCCAGGTGAGACGGATACTGTAGTGTCATGCAGGTGCCCAAGGCACTGCCACTGACTTGGAAGTATGTATTAGTCCAAGAAGTAAAGTAGTTCTGAGCAAGCACACAGTGGCAGAATGTAGTCGCTAGGTCTGCTGTGGTCTCATTCAGGATGGCATTTTTGATGACTTGTAGTCCATCATGGTGTGGGATATTGGTCTATATGGCTTCTACATCTATAGTTGCTAGGGTAGTGTTCTCTGGGAGGTTGTGGACTGTATTTTCTTCAGGAAATCTGTTGTATCCTTCACTTTTTGACCTAAATTTCTAGACTTATACATGAGTATATACAGTAGCTTGGAGTATTGATGGCATATATCCAGATATCCCAACAGCCAGGGTTTGAATGCATGAGACAACAGGTCTTCCTGGATTGTATTATTTGCATATTTTGGGTTATAGAAGATGTCAGAGGTAAAGCAGTATTTGTGGAAATGTTGTGTAGTCAAACATTTGAAATTCACGGCTCATCATTCAGAAACTAATGGCCTAGCTGAAAGATTTAATGAATGTTAAAGAATATAATTAAAGCATATGTGTATTATTGCTCATATTACTGAAATGACAAGCTGCAATTATTAATACTTGGAAAAAGCTCTTTGGGAGTTCACAGGGTTCTTACCATTTTAACCCAATGTTTGGCAGGGAGGTGAGAGATCTCCTGGATTTAATTAAAAAACCTAAGAGAGAGTCCTCAAGGAACAGACATCTGTCATTGATTATGTGTTAGAAGGAAATGAGTGATCATGGTGAACCTAGTGCATAAATCACATGATATTTAGACAGAGTAAGCAAAATAATAATACTACTATAACAAAAACACTTGGTGTAGAGAATATGAGGTGAGAGAAATTTTTTAGTCTTTTTTCTTGAAAGATCTTACAAACTTCAAGCTGGGTGGGAAGATCCTTACATTACCAGAGCATCAGAGAATTGTACAGCAAAGAATATCACTTATTTTAAGACATAGACTAAACATAATCAAAAATAAATATAATCTGTTTGAAACTTATACAAATGCAGGAAATCCACATCTAAAACATCCCTGACAGATGGCCATTGAAACATTGCTTTAAAATGTCAGATGAAGGAAAAGCCACCTCCTTCTGAGGTCACCCATTCTACCACCAAATAGCTCTTAACATTAGGACAGAGCTGCCAAGTTTTCAAACAGTAATATGAGATCAACAATGAAGAATTTCAGTGATGCAAGCATACTACTTACCTCAAGCTAGAGAGGTGAGATAAGGATATGGAGGTACCAGCTGAACTTTTAACAGATGGACTCCCCCCCTTCCCCCCAGCATTTGTTATGTGGTTAGTCCTACTATTTAAAAGTGATCCATAGTTTTTCATGATCTGTGCAAAGCCTTTGATATAGGCCCTTCTCATGCATGCAATGCAGAATTATATCAGTATACTACATATGAAATAGAATTCTGTGCTGTATATTAGCATGATATATTTAACTATGTAAATTATACACCATGCTATTTATTAGTATAATCATATATACTAATAATATGATATATGGTTGCATTAAATAACCAAATAAAACTGTAGGCTGGCATCCAATTTAATATTTATGAGATTGTAAACTGGGTTTATGATCTCATAATTTAATTCACATTTACGTTGGTTAATAACCAACTATGATCTCGCCCCAGCCTGCCTCATAAGCCAAGCACCACCGCAACCAAAGGGATTCCAAGGCCCTGCAGATTGGAGTAATTCCAGTGATTGGGAGAGCAGTGCAACTGCCATTCCCCATCACCCTTAACTGTGGTGCCTCAGAAACCTTTTGGCGGGGAGGGTGTCTGCCAAGTTTAAGAAGTAGTTTTTTGTGGGGTGGAGGAAGTAATATCAGTAGAAGCAGCCATGAGCTCCATCACTGTATCCAATACAGGATCTTAATCTGTTACACTTGGTTTGAAAAGTAACTTCATAATATTTTTGTGTGGGTCTGTTTAGGTGTTTCTGCCTTTCTTTTTGTAGTTCTTACAGCATGGTTAGCTCTATATAGAAAATAGTCAAAGCAGGTAAGGACTAAGGATCAACATGCATCTGATTAAACTGAGCAATATTTGTTGTTGCTTCCAAGTTATTTTTGACTTATGGTGACCCTAACCTCTGATAAGATTTTCTTGGCTAGTTTCTTCAGAAGGAGGCTGCCATTGCCATCTCTGAGGCTGAGAGAATGTGACTTGCCAAAGGTCACCTAGTGGGTTTTTATGCTCAAGTGGAGAAACAAACCCAATCTCCTAAACCACACACAGTTTAATGCTCAAATTACTACACCACACTGGCTTGGCCAATATTTATCTTTAAAATATTTTTGTGAATCTTCTCTCTCTCTCTGCGCTCTTCAAGCCACTAGTTTATTAAACTTCTTTAATATCTTTCTTCAGAGGAAAAACCATCAATGGAGACTGGTCATGAATTGGAGTCAGTATGCTAGGTATGAAGATTAGGATGCTCCTATTATGCTCATGTTTGAGAGTTTCTCACAAGCAACTAGCTGGCCATCATAGAGGCAAAATTCTAGACTAAGTAAACCTTTGGTCTGATTCAGCATAGTTCTTTTTGTCTTCTATGTTGTTGTTGTTATTAATATTATTATTATAGTTTATTTATATAGCGCTGTAAGTTTACACAGCGCTTTATTTAGTCATCAACCAAGATACAGATAAAACCTGCCTACGACATACAATCTAAAATCAAAAGCAGAAAAAATTATAAAATAACACAATAATACAATATGTAAAAAGACATAGCAAATAATAATAAGAATCAAATAACATGACAAATCACACTAACAACAAAAAAGCGAAGAAATAGATAGCAACATCTCTGCAACTGAGGCGGGATACAGACTGCCCAAAAAGGGCAGTCTGCCCGTGCCTTGTTTTGCTGCGTGAGGGAGTCGCAGCGGCCAAACCGCGCGGCTCCCTTGCACAGCAAAAATAACCTGCAAAAAGCGGGTTCTTTCTGTGGCGCCATAAGGACACAGCAGTGCGCCAATGACACACTCATGAAGTCCTTATGGGGTGTGACGTGTGGACGCTAAGCGTCTGTCACATTAAAATGGTGGCGCCCGTGTGTATAGGGCGCCGCCATTTTGACACCCTCATCACGTGCGAGGGATGAGGCACGTATGGGTGGTGCGCCCTCTGTCAACCCCTAGCATGTGACGGGGACACTGCAAAGGCCCATCTAGATTGGGCCTATATAATCTTATTTTGTATGCCTGGATTTTTAATGCCTACCTGGTGTTTACGTAATTTATGGGCTATAGATCTAATGATGATTTATCAGATATTTTCTAAGATATTGTGACAAGTACTTGGCCACAGCACTATGATTGTGACATAGTATTTGGAACAAACATAGCTGCAATTTATGTCTTGCACTTGGCTCTCACTCTTTATCATGCATATGAAACAGGGATAAAGTATGCTAGTAGATATATGCAATATATTACCCTAGTGAGGATGAAATACATTGCATCCAAATGAAAAGGACAAGTTCACTGTTCAGTACAAAATAATTTAGATGATTTAGATCTCATAGAGCTGAGTATGTTTAGTGTGGAGAAGAAAAGATTGAAAAGTGACATGATGACCATATAAATATCCAAAATGATGTCCTGAAGAAGATGGAGCAAAGACCAAGGACAGAGACAGCCTGGAGGAAGTATTTTTGTGTGTGTGTTGCTAAGGGAATTTAAATTTTATTTCCTGGACTTTATGACTCTTTGTCTCCCAAAATCCACGTGGCCAGAAGAAAGAGTGGCCAGATATTCCTCCATACCATCTTAACTAAACTACAACAATCCCTCCTCCCATCTTAACTAAAAACAGCAATAATCCTTTCACATAATGTAGGCCTGTGCCTGTAACATTGTCATTTTTCTTCTATCTTTCTTTCTCCTGTGTGATTTTTAACACCTTTGCCTGATGAAGAAGCCAGTGGAGCTTTGAAGGCTTGCAACTTGTATTTTGTGCATTTTGATTGGTCCAATAAAGGTATCACTGTTTTGTGGATTTTTGATGTTATTGTACTTTGTTGTATGGCCAGCATGGCTACCCCTGGATATACCTTTTAGTTAAGTATAGTTAAGTATAATCTCCTGGCCAGATTTCCTCAAACCTCATGGAAATGAAATTTGCCCATGCTCTGATTGCCGGCAGAATGCATATAACAACAACAACAACAACAACAACAATTTATTTTTATCTCTACTCTCCAACAGGATCGAGCCAGCTTACAACATCAAATACATCATACACTATATCAAATACATCATACACTATAAAAATATATCCAATTTTCCCTCCCTCCTAAAACACAATAAATTCCCCATAACAATAATAAAATACATTTACATCGATGGGCCTCTTGGGGTACTCTATATGATGTTCCATGTCAGTGTGTGACGAAGTGGGTTACTTCGGGAAGGTCTGTCAGAAGAGAACAGACTTGACAGCCTTTTTAAAGATTGGTGATTATATGGATCTCTTCCAATAGGCCATTCCATAATCATGGACTCCCGAAATTGAATCCTGGTCCTATCACAGGCCTTTTGTCTTCAAATCTACCATCCAAGTACAGTACAGCCTGGCTGCAGCCCATATCCCTTAATGTGCTTTGGCAAACATTTTTCAAAGTGAGGTGCTTTCTGACTTTGAAAAATGGCCGCTGAAGCACATTAAGGGACGTAGGCTGCAGCCGGGCTGTACTTGGATGGAGGATTTGGAGACAAAAGCCATGTGATAGGACCAGGATATAGCCAGAATTAGAATTCAACTCAGGAGCAGTAAGTCACTACTACTACTACTACTACTACTACTTCTTCTTCTTCTGTTTATTTATATTCCATCTTCCTCCCAGTACAGGGACTCAAAGTGGCTTACAAATCTAAAACAGTCCAAGTTAAAACCCTATAAAACATGCAAAATATAAGTTTAAAAACCAATTAAATAATTCCGACAATTAAAAAGATTACATTATTAAAACTTAATGCTTAAGTTTACGATAAGCTCCCACAGGACAATAAATGAGTTTGAATCTCAGGTAGCTAACTATTCCTTCTTTTCACTCCATATTTGTGAAAACAACTCTGAAACAATGTGAAGTAGAAGGCTTTGACGGCCAGCATCCATAGTTTTTTGTGGGTTTTTTCTGTCTATGAGGCAGTGTTGTAGAAGAGTTTATTCCTGACATTTTGCCAGCAGCTGTGGCTGGCATCTTCAGAAAACGCTGGCATGGAAGAGAGTGGGGTATATATACTGTTGGTTGTGAGGAAGCAATCTACATGTTAATCTGTGTATTGTTCTGTGGTTGAATGGCAAGGCCTCGGGGTGTCTATTTAATTAATGATCCATTGTCTGCTGAAAAAAACCCCTCACCCTGGGTGGTTTTCATTTGCATGGGCTTGATTTTGGTGTTTTGCAGGACTGGTAGCCAAACTTTGTTGAAGTTGTCCAGGTCTTTATGGATTTCAATGGCTGCCTTGTGCATTCTGACCTGATAGTTGTTGGCATGATCCAGAATTTCAGTGTTTTCAAACAGCATTTATAACGTCTTCTGCTACTGCTGATTTTTCTGGCTGACCCTGTGTGCAGTGTCTCTTGTGTTCCTTGATTCGTGTTTGAACACTGCATTTTGTGGTCCCTGTATAGCAGGGGTAGGGCACCCTTTTTGAGCCGGGGGCCGGGTTGCTGTCCCTCAGGCGACTGGGGGCCGAAGCTGGGGGGTGGAGCCTTCGGACCCTCCGGGGCGGGCCACGTGCCAGGGTGGAGCTTCCACCCTCTGGGGCGGGCCACATGCCGGGGTGGAGCTTCCACCCTCGGGGCGGGGCTGTTTGCTGGGGGGGTGAGCTTCCACCCTCCAGGGGCGGGGCCACATGCCGGGGGCGGAGCTTCCACCCTCCGGGGCCAGGCGCTCCCCATTTTTGCTGGCCCCTGACGGGGCCCTAGGCCCCATCAAGACCAGCAAAAAAGCTGGGGGGGGCCCGCCAGTGCTGGAGGACCCCCTGGAGGGCCCCAGTGAGGCACCGGGCCTTCCAGAGGCCCCCTGCCGCCCTGGGAGCCCTCCTGCCGGGCCCCAGGGACGGCAGCGGGCCCCGCAGAGGCCCCTGCGCCCTGGAACCCTCCTGCAGGGCCCCAGAGACGGCAGCGGGCCCCGCAGAGGCCCACTGCCATCCTGGGAGCCCTCCTGCAGGCCCCAGGGATGGCAGCGGGCCCCGCAGAGCCCCCTGCCGCCCTGGGAACCCTCCTGCAGGGCCCCAGAGACGCAGCTGGCCCGCGAGAGGCCCCCTGCCGCCCTGGGACCCGCCTGGAGGGCCCCAGAGCGCACGGCCCCGCAGAGGCCCACTGCCGCCCTGGGAACCCTCCTGCAGGGCCCCAGAGACGGCAGCGGGCCCTGCAAGGCCCACTGCCGCCCTGGGAGCCCTCCTGCCGGGCCCCAGGACGGCAGGGGCCCTGCAGAGGCCCCCTGCGCCCTGGGAGCCCTCCTGCAGGGCCCCAGAGATGCCAGCGGGCCCTGCAGAGGCCCCTGCGCCCTGGGAGCCCTCCTGAGGGCCCAGAGATGCCAGCGGGCCCTGCAGAGGCCCCCTGCCCCCTGGGAGCCCTCCTGGAGGGTCCCAGAGCGGTAGCGGCGCCCCAGAGGCCGCTATGGGCGCCGCCATTTTTTTGCCCAAAATGCGGCGAAGTCTCGCTCGACTCAGGGAAGGTCGCGCGAGACTTCGCCGCCATTTTGCCACCCAAAATGGCGGCGCCCAGTGCGGCGAAAAGCCGTGTGGCGGGCCGCCGCCCGTGCGGCAGCGGCAAGAGCCGCCGGGGCCGGCAGCAGGCCTTCGCGGGCCGATCCGGCCCGCGGCCGGAGGTGTTCGACCCCTGCTGTATAGACTGTCAGCCGTTGCATGGTACTGCGTAAATTTCTGTGGCTGCGAGAGGGTCTCTCCTGTCTTCGCTGAGTGCAGCATTTGCTTGATTTTCTTGGTGTTTGTAGACCATTTGGAGTTTGTGTTTCCAAACCAGTTTTCCTATTCTGTCTGTGACTCCTTTGATGTATGTTAAAATACCTTCCCTTTGGGTTGTTGTTTGTCTTCACTCCTATGGGTTTTTTTCCTGGGTCTGATAACTGAGCTGGAGTAACATTAGCCTGTTTTCAAACATGAATCAATGTTTAGCAGTTGTCTTAACACTTCTTTTTCAGACCAGCATGGGCAGCATTATCCAAGGTAACTTGTGCTTTATAAATTTATAGAGGGATTAAAAAAAAAGAACAGAAACCTAAAATTGTGGGGAATGATGCCATGCAATCCACAAAGAAGATTAAATTTCAGAATAATGCAACACCTCGATCTTTGTGGGCCATTATTTTCAAAGATCTTCAGTAAGATACAAACCTACAGCAATGAGTAATGATCTAAGTCTGAATACTTTGTGCCTTACTGGGCACTTTCTCTTCTTCTTTCTCTTCCTTTACAGATTTCTACACTGACCTCACATCCAATTTTGAAGGGACACAGGAGGGTGGAAGGTTCAGCAGCAGAACTATATTTCTCAGCTCTGATCTTTGTGTTTCATGATTCAATATGTGAACTGGAATATAGTTATCCTTCAGTTTTCACATTCTGAGATGTTGTGCTAAGCAAAAACTGAGAGATCTGTTCTTAGCATGCCATCTGGTATTTCCATGGTGGCATAGTCTGGCATTACTATCCCATGGGCCTTGGGTTGGGACACAAAGTTACTTGACTCCCTCAACTTTTCAGCCCTTTCCCCTCCATTCCAGACAGACAGATTAATGCAGAACTCCTCCACAATCTTATATGAGCTCCAGAGAGAGAAGAGAAGAAGGAAAGATACATATCCTTTCTACTGTGTGTGTGCTTGTGTGTACATACATATTATGGTACAGGGAGAAAAGCTGTTCATTGAGACAAGAGGGAAATTTATTCTATTGCTTTTCTTGGTGGGGTATTCAGTGCCAACAAATCTGATGTATTAACAGATGCTGAGCTTTGCAAGAGCCTATGCTTGGATGGAGTGATCTGAGTGTCGACTAGAATCATAGTCAAGCCTGAACTCTTTAAACCAATAAGACTCATACTTTGGTCATATCATGAGGAGACCGGACTCACTAGAAAAGACAATAATGCTTGGTAAGTAGAGGCAGAAAGAAAGAGGAAAGCCTGTTACAGATAGACTCAACCAAGGAAGCTAGCATCATGATCTGAAAGATCTGTGTAGACGAACTTGCATTCTCTTATTCATAGGAGTTTATTACATGGGGAAAATTAGAAGTTTAAAAGGGTTGAACCCACAGTTATCCAGCGTATTAGACATAATTGCGTAAAAAGTTTTTACATGACACTGCCTGCAAACTACTTAGATCCGGCAAGAAAGTGACATGGACCAGGAAATAAGCATTTTCAGGAAAATATTGAAAATTCATTTCCATTTCATTCATGAATTCGGGGTTGTTGTTGTTGGATTTTTTTGCACATTGCTGTAGGTGTGAAAGCTACTTGTGGTTTTTCACAGGATTCTCCCTGTTTTTGTGTTTGTTGCCAGATTTCTCATGGTTCTTGGGGTGAGTTTACTTCCAGTGCCACGAAAAGTAAAATAATGCTTGTCTGAGCCCGGCCACTCCTCCCTCTCTGTTTGTCTCCTGCTTCAGCTACACTGATCCCCAAACTGACCTCTTTAGGGAATTTGTATTTCAGTTCCCAGAATCCCAGGCTATTGGCCAGCATGGCTGAGGCTTCTAGGAGCTGAGGTCCAAAGTCAATTAAAGGGGGCAGTTTGGGGATCACTTCAGCCTTCCTTCCAAGCCAGGCTCTTAAAGAAACAGCTACTGGGCAAGACAGGGATAAAGTAAGCAATTAAGAGAAAAGGCTGCATTCCCCCTCGCTCTTTCCAGCGTCAGCCCCCATACAGGACTCTTAAAGTAAAAAAACTGCTGAGGGAAGGCAGGGACATACACACATGGATTTATTGCAGTCTATGTGTGAAATCATTTGTGCATTTAATCGCTTTTTCGGGATGCACATACTTTTATCTTATTGGGATTGAGGCACATTTGGTCCCATTGTTGAAAGCATTGCACTGTGCACACAAGTTCAGATTGATCTCACTTCTGCTAAGATATCAGCACTTTGCATGTATAACCATTTGTGCAATTGTGAGTTAGTAATTGGTACTTACCATTTTAACTTCCAATTTCCCCTGTGATAAACTAGAATCATAAAATCATAGAACTGGAAGAGACCACAAGGGCCTGCATAGGGTTGCCATATGAATGACTGCACTGCAGGGACCAGGGTTTGATCCCCACTCTTGGAAACTCATGGTTGGCCTTGGCAAGACACACTCTCTCAGCCTTAGAGAAAGGCAATGACAAATCTCTGAAGAAATCTTACCAAGAAAACCCTGCAGCAGGGTTGACATAAGTTATCAATGACCTTGTACCCATGCTGTTCATATAAATTTTGGATCCATGATACCCCTTGGATGACCCTGGCCAGGACTCTAGCTTGACCGCATTACTGGCAAGTGCGACAAGGACATGTTCACATGCCTTTGGAAAATAGGCCCATTAACATCTCAGAAGGTCTTGGAAGTCGCAAGAGGGATTATCTTAGCCGGAAGCGTAATGTTTGCTCTTTCCTTGGATGTCCTCGCCCTCCTCCTCAAGTTTGTTGTCCAACAACTTAAGTCTAGATATTATCGACCCAGACTCAGGTGAGAGAAGTAATTAAACCTTTGTTTCTCACCACTCTCTGCCTCAGCGATTTGGCCTATAAAGTCCCACTTTTTGTGCTCGGGCGCCATTTACGGGTCTATTACTCCCGTCAGTCAGACTCTGTTCTGGTAGCCGGCTTCTCTGCTCAAACCCAGGGTTGCGGAGAGGTGTCTCACTGTCCCCACACTCATTGCGTCCAGAGGGAATCTTACATTCTGGTAAGCTCACCCTTAGTAACGCCTGATTGTTCCTATTTTCCAACCCTTATTTTCTGAGTCCGAGTGTTTGTGTGAGGGTGTATGCGCAACGCATGTGTTTTTTTCCCCTATTTCAATAAATTAGACATCTAGTTAGTTATATCCGTCTCAGCTTTATTTATTGGGGTATCCCTGGTCTGCTCCGTTACAAATAGGGAGACGATCTCGGAGGGTCTTGTAGCAGCCCCTCTTGCCTATTTTCGGACCAATACATCACAATAAATTCCCCTAACGGCCCTTGGCTACAACATGCATCCCGACTGTCTAGCTCTTGTGGCTGGATGTTCTACTTCATCTCAGAATACTTCTATCTCTGAGTTTTCAACAGAGTCAACTGTCTTGCTTCAATGGGGGGGGGGGGAGGGAGATGGGCGAGGAGAGTAGAGGGGGTGAGGGCGGGAGAGGAGTGCTGGGAGGATGAGAGTAGAGAGGAGGATGATGATAATTTGAAGACAAGAACAGAGGATACGGAAGGAAGTATTGAGGATTTCTCCAGGATTATTCATAGACTTCTCAGCATGTGTGAAATACATTTCCTTCCCAGCCCAAGGCAACCCTTTCCTCAGGCATCTGAGATAAACCTCCAGGTCTTCGAATCTGCAGGGCCACTTTTCTCCTTCAATTCTATGTTGTCTGACACTTTAAAAACAAACATCACTTTCTTTTAGTGTTCCTAAAAAGATATTTCCCAGCTGCAGTTTCTTGTTTGTATTTATAAACCACATAGCTATTTTGTTTTGTAATTGCAATGGAAAATATTGCTGTTAGAATCTTTGGATTTCAAGGATGAAGATTTTGAATCATTAAGGACCCACACAACAATAAACACTTCAATTTCATCCAGTCATTAGGCAATACTCACAACCTGGCTTAATTCGCTTTTTAATAAATGTATGCAGAGGGATCCTGCAGCACCATTCAGGCTCACTGAGCAAAAGAAGTTGTAGCATAAGCTTTCAGACTTGGTCTACTTCCTCAGATGCATGGAGTGAACTGGTGACTAGAAAGGATCTTTATCATCCTATTGTATGGGTAAGGCGATGAGGTGACAAGTTCTGTTTTAATGATGCAAACAACAATCCATCAGTGATACTTTTATTGGCCAACCGAAATCCACAATATATGTGTTGCAAGCTTTTGAAGCTCCACGGGCTTCTTCATCAGGCAAGATGTTACAAAGCAAACAGGAGAAGAAAAACAAAACAAAACAATTGGAGATGTTAGATGCCTGCATGTTGTTTCAGTCCTTAGTAAAGATGTTATGATGGGGAGGATATATTTTGTGCAGGTAGGCTCCTCCTCCTTCTGGCCATATGGCAATAGGGAGATTTTCAAAGTCCAGGAAATTTAAAGTCAATTTGATTTTAATGATGTAAATTGCTTTTAATGATGTTTAATGATGATTATTGAAGGCCAAAGGCAGGAGGAAAGATGTTGCTTAAGGTCGCGGTGGGTGGATGGCCATATGAATGCTAGAGAGAGCTTTGGAATGTGGCATAGACAGACTGGTAACTCGAAAGGAGATATGATAATCTGTCCAAGAGTATCCTTGTGAGGTTGGAAGCCATTTTAAAATGTAGTATATCACTAAAATTGTATCGCTAGTTTTGCTGATACAGAAACTATTAATAAAAAAACACTCATGTTGCACTATGTTGCTACTCTCAGCAACAAAAGAGTGTCAACTTGAAGGAAAGCAATGGATAACTCTCTGGTCAGAACCAACTTTCTGGCTGGTGGCAATGGAAAGGAACCATAAATAGTGCTCTCCAGCAAAATGTTCCTCTTCCCATCCCTAGGCATCCTCATCTTGCAGCTGCAGAGACAGATAACTTTATCGCACCGGGTTCTCGGCCTGGCCTGGCAGGAAACGGAAACGAGTGGGGGATGGATTTTACTGCACACACCCGTCCCTCACTCGTTCCGTTCCCCCTCTCTTCCCTGCCCATTCCGTTCCAGAGGGAACACTTTTTGAGAACTGTTCAGAACAGTTCTCAAAAATTTCCCCCTCTGGAACGGATTAAGAACAGAAGAGAGGGGGAACGGAACGAATGAGGGACAGGTGCGTGCGGTAAAATCCGTCCCCCACTCGTTCCGCACTCATCCCTACTCCTTCCGTTCCGTGCTCAGAACGGAACAGAAGGAACGGAAGGAACGCAGTGCGATAAAGCTCAGAGTGATCAAGACGCTGGGATATATTTCTGGTCTTTCATTTTCTACTCTGTCCTGTGATTTTGATATCATCTTGCCTGCTGCAGAATTCTTGAAAACTCAAAAGCTCTCATCACTTTTGTGGCATTTTAATGGTCCTAATAAAGTCATTACTCATCTCTGATTTTTTTCCACCCAACTGATAGACCACATGGCTACTTTGGTTTTTTTGTTTTTTGTTTTTTAAAAACCTATAAATAATTTCTCTTTAGAGATTTTCCAGGCACCAAGGGAATATGGCGACACTGCTTCTCCTGCACATTGGCAACTCTGAGAGTGTAGCTGAGAAATTGAAGAGTTGCTCTCTGATCAGACATAATACTGGATTTGTCCATAAAAATGCCCCCTTTCATGTAAAAAATTGAAATGGATGAGTATTTTTGTTCTTTGTGGTATTTAGCTTTACACAGTAACTTCTTTTTGAATCATCCCATATAGGAAAGTTTTCTCACTCTGAAGGCATTTTTATTCATGGAGACTATGGTTTCCTTGGGGAAAGGGGAATGAAACATCTTCCACCTTACCATTACAGAATCTGTGCAACAACTAGAGGTTTGAACCAAAGCCCTTTGTTTTCTAAAGAAGTTGATATTCTAGTGGTAATTGTCCCCTGCTGACAACTTAAGGGTGCTAATTATCCCATTTTGGATGAGGAAAAAAGAGAAAAGTCTCTTTTCAACTTACTTTTTAACATATTTGTTTTTTGATGAATAAGTGAGAATAGCTCTGGAAGCAGAAGGAATCCTTCTGATCTAAGGAAGTGCTCAGACAAAAGCTTAATATAAAACATTTTGAGTCATTAAAGGGCCAAACTGTATAGAAAAAAAATACATATTTTTAAGTTATAAAGTTCCAGTGGAAGCACTCCAGATCTAAAACACATCACACTCAAGGAGCCAAGATGCTTTACAAGAAAAAAGCCAGAATAGTAAAGGCAGAACAAAAACCAATTCTGCCCTGAGACCCCAAGGAACCAGTCCCTGACAGAATTACATCTGTGGTTGGAACACAAGTTTGTGGAGCTTGAAAACTACAGTCTTACCATCCTCCAGAAAAGGGACACCCATTTTAATGAAGGCAAAGAAGAGTAAAGAATGAGACAGAGGAAACAAGACTCTGCTGTGTCAGGAAGGAAAATTTGTGGCCCAGCTTCTTGGGTTGAAACATATTGTCACATGCCTGTGGTACATATTTTCAGCTTAGCCTAAATTACTTTTGCAGAATTACTCTGCTCTCTCCATTTATTTGAAAGCACACTGTTTAGTTAAGCTGAAATCTCAAAGTTTCTGTGGAAGAATGGAGAGAAAAGTGTGGAGTAATGCAAATTTATTACAAATGTGTTTGGCCAAACTGTGTTAAGAATTATTCTTGTCATTTGCTCAGGGTTACATTAAACCAAAGGCTTATAAATGTGGCAATTAGGAGAGCATCACAAAACTGGATCATATGAAAAGCACCAGGGAAGATCTTTGATTTCCATTTTTCTTCCAGAGGAGAGCTAATTATTCTGGCTACTGTAAAGAATTTAAAATTTCCTCTCCCCACTCCTTTCCAATTTCCAGATAACTTTGGCTCTACCCAGCAGTTTTAACTGGAATGGACCAGAACCCCTTTATTTTCCACCATTTTCTGGCTCTGCTTGCAAACGCAGCAGCACTTTTCAGCAGGAGGCAGAGATAGAGCCAAGGATGTTTGGTTCATTATTTCCTATGTCACCTGCAAATACCAAACATGTTGTACTATGGCTGGATATTTTGTCTCATTCCTCAGTCCTATTTGAAGAAGCAAAATCTGCCTATCTTTGGAAATACAAGCAATGCTGAGCTCTAAGTATGGATGATGGGACAGTAAATCACAGTCTCATTGGGTTATGTGGAACTGTTACTCTCAAAAGCAAGCAGACAAATGCTAATGCCAAATTTTATATTATAGGTAGTCTCCAGCCACATGGATGCCATAGTATCTTTTGTTAGACAGGAAATCTACCTGGAAAAAGCAATGAGTAGGATATTTATAGCGCTTGCTTATGGGTTTTCCTTGCACATAAACATTGATTTCCTATTCTCCTAAATCTCCTTTGACAGTCATTTGCAATATATCAAAAGAGCCATTTGAAACAGCGCCTGAACATAGAAAGGTGGTAGAAATTCATAGCATAAAAATATAAGAGCTGTGTTATGCTGAATCATAACTCCAGCATACAGTAAGTCTAGCGTCCTTCTTATGAGTGCCTAACTAGATGCCCATGGACATGTCAAACATAGAACATAAGCTAAAGGCAATCTCCTTCTGTGGTAACTCAGCAGATGGCATTCATGGCTATGTTCTCTCAAATCCTAAAGATAGTGTGTAGCTATTCTGACTAGGAATCACTGATTTATCCCACACAAATTTGCCTAATCCTACTTCAAACTCCTTATACTTTGGATTCTTCATTCTTCGATCAAGTAGAAGGGGAAGGCAGGATGAGACTTGTGTTCCCACTATATGGATTCTCCTCCAGAGATGAATCAGATCCTCTTGGGGTAGATGGCACAGAATGACATATCACTCTAGGCGACCCAGGACCTCTGAGGAAAAGGGTTGAAGGAAGTGGGAAGTGCTTCCTCTGAGTCAGAGAACAAGTAGTCCCACCTCCCAGGCTGAAAGAGTACTAGTAGTCCAAACCAAGGCTGGTAGCTTCTGATCATCTGCGAGCAAAGACTCAGACTCCCTTGTGAACACAAGTCCTCCTCATTAGAAAAATGCCTAAATGTCTGTAGATAGATGGCTTGAAGGCATGCATGCACACACACACACACACACACACACACACACACACACACACACAAAGGCTGTTGTACTTTGGCCACATCAGGAGAAGGCAAAAATCATTGGGAAAGACAATGATGCTAGGAAATGTGGAAGGCAGTAGAAAAAAAGGAAGATGACATCCCAGATGGTTAGATTCAATCAAAGAGGCCACAGGCCAAAGCCTGCAGGTTCTGAGCAAAGCAGTGGAAGATGGGGGGGGGGGGGGGGGTTTGGAGATGACTCATCCATAGGGCTGCCATGAGCTGAGGTTGACTTGAGAGCAGTTAACAACAACAACATTTCCAAGGGCCATATTTTCTTTTTTGATGGAATGGGGAATCATTCTAGTCCTTGGATAAATGAAGAATGTGTGAAGATTGAGCCTCCCTCCCCCCTCATTTTATTTTAAGAAAGAGATGTGTTCATATGAACAGAGCCTTCTTGTTGGTCAGTACAAAACTCCTCATAATTCTGTCAGCTGGTTGACAATTTTTCTATGCATTATTGGCATCTGTGATATTGTTTTAGAGTGGTGAATTCATTTTAATCCCCGGAATGTTTGATTTTCCAGTGGCTAACTGTTTTGGTCTGCCAGGAAGGGCTGATTGATTGGACCACTCTAAGTGATGAGTCTGGCTCCAGAGCACAGCTGAGATCAAAATCCATGCGCATGGTACTGTTTCAGAAGTATATACATTAGGAGCTCAACAAACACAACACATGAGTAGAACAAATCCACCTTTAATTGTTCCCTTCCTTCTTTTTGGTGCGTTTTTACATATAGGAAGTGAACTATCAAGTTTTGTGTTTTGCCCTGACAGGGGAGAGAATGTGAATGCACCACAGCTATGCTGGATTTAGGTCACATTTGAAAGTAGGAAGAAGGAAGAAGCACTAACAGGAGAGTTTTATGATTTGAGAGGATTTTGTTTCTGATATTGTAGCCTTTAGATTTATTACTTTCGAAAAATACTTTAGTGGACACAGATGTTGCTGGGATTATTTTGGGTGGGGATAATAGACTTTCTTACTAATAAGAATGGGTATAACATTTATTCTCTCAGGCACTGATATTTTACACTCAACAGAAATAATGGGGTGGGGTGATCTTTAGCAAGTATTATCAAAATTTGAATAAAATACTATATTTATAGGATGAGTTAAAATATTTTATAATCCTGTTGCTACAATCTCTGTTAATGATAATGATAACAGAAATATTCCCAACTTGATCATGGTACTTGACAGGGCTCACTAGTATCATCAATACATTTTGCCTTACCAATAGAACCTTTGGTGGAACATATCCTTACACACTTGAAGATACAAGCTTTGATATGCAGTTATCTCATTTTAAAATCAATCTTTTTGCATATGACATATTTTGGAACATTAAACAAGATGATTTTGGAGAAATCTTGAATTCATCATTTCAATTCAGATTAGTTTTAGGTTGTATGACCAATGTTTTGATGCAGTCCATTGGAATGGATGTCATTTCATGAAAGTATTTATGATAAAAATAAAGTTTGAACATGACATAATTTTTTTCTTTTAGACAGGCAGCCCAATAAAGTATTTGAGAATTCAGGTAACAAATCACCTGGCAATTTTAGTGAAGTCTAATCATTGTAAGTAATTTTTAAATAATAATAATAATAAAAATCAAAAGGATTTTAGAAAGTGGGTGTCATTAAAAACTATTTCGAGATAAATATCAACCATTGAAATGAATATGTTTTTCTAAATATTAATGTTATTTTCAAAATTCTATTATAAGTAAAAACAACATTAATTTTGAAATGAGAAAATAGTATAGTTTTTCTGTGGGAAGTGGGAAAATCATGATTTACAACCCTCTCAAAATGTGTTTGTGTGATATTCCCAAGCACAAAACTGACATAATCGAGAGGCCATGTTTCATCACCCAAAGGTTGTTGTCCACTCTGGATATCTTAATCAAAATATATTTTATATGAAAATATCATTTCTATTTATTTAGGGAACAGTCTTTATCTCTTTTAATATTGTCTGCATCAGAGGGTCCATCTCCCATCAGCCCTATCCAGTATAGCCAATAGTTCTGGGAGTTGTAATCCAACAACATTTGGAGGGCCATACTTGCACTGTGACTACCCCTACTCTAGCCAATGTCAAAAGCACAGAATCTACCATGTGAGTCTTCAGTTGAAAGTAACAAGCCTGACCACTGATAGATCTGTGAACCTGTTCTCTCATGATCAGGGCTTTTGGTGACCCCTTTAAACTTAGCCAGTTCTCTGGTATATCTGGCCAACAGGGAGTGGAGTCCCAACTCTTGTTATGATGTGTATTGGGATGGCTGGTAGAGAAGGTCCCATGTGAAGGGTAGGATTAAGAGGTAAGTGATTGTTTTGTCTTGGAAAGCCTCTGTTGAAAGAGATCACCTTATCTAATTTATAACTGGAGCATGATTGCTGATTGGTGCCTATATGTGGTTTTGTGGTACATTTACTTGGTTCTTATTTTTCCTGTGTATAGGTACAGGGTAGGTGCTGGAGATGTGCAGGTTTCCTGATGTTGGATTGCAGCTCCTTGAGACCACATGTGGAAGCCACATTTGGAAGCACAGCAGTATCCACAGAAGGCACAAGCTTATTGAATGATGAGTAACAGCAGTGGCCAAGAAGTGAAGTCTGCAGCATATTCTAGGTGCCATTTTGTTCTGGTCTGATCCATAATGGTTTTAAGAGTCCTCATAAAGCTTTCAGTGACTACATTTGGGAAAGGAAAGGGGAAATAGACAATTTTAGGACCTACAGCTCTTAGAGCCAGATGGGGGTTTACACAGATCTGAAATGGATGCTGGAATATAGATCTAAAATGGATCCTGGAATATGGAGATTCTGTCAAGCCAGTGGCCAAGATCTTGTTTAAATTCAGTATGCTTCTGCATTGTGTCTGCTGTTGCTGGGTATGCTGGAAGGCATGAACAGTGATAGCTTTTCCTTATTTCTTGCTGTGAGTCCACAGCCAGATGGTACCTAGTAACCCCACAGCCTCTGGATACTGATTCACTATGGTGGTGAATCAAGGAGCCCTCGTGGCACAGTGGTTAAATGCCTGTACTGCAGCCACTCACTCACAAACAAACCATAAGGTTGCAAGTTCAATACCAGCAAAAGAGTTGAAGCTTGACTCAGGCTTGCATCCTTCTGAGGTTGCTAAAATGAGTACCCAGATTGTTGGGGGCAATTAGCTTACACTTTGTAAACTGTTTAGGGAGTGCTTAAGTGCACTGATGAGAGGTATAGAAATGTACTTGCTATTGCTATTGCTATTGGTGTACCCTTGTAGCCTCAAGACAGGGTTGTGTGGAGATTATTGAGCATGGATAATTTCCTTCACAATCATTGAAAAACTTGCTAAGCCTCTGTAAAGAGAGGTCACATATGTTTTTGTCACCAAAAGGATTCTGGACATTGTCTCAACTCTCAGTAACAGATTCTTCCCTACTATTGTTTAAAAGCCATCTTTGTTAGCAGCTATTACAACACCCTCAGGCAAAGCATTCCATAATATTATGTGTTGCTCTGTGAATTTTGTTGGCTCACCACATTTTAATCTTGAGGTTTACAAAATTATTTAAAGAAAATATTTATTTTCATCGTACGATGCCATTTTCTCCATCTTCCTTTTATGTTCTTTGCTTTAGATTTCCAATATACCTTTATAAAAAAGATTGGAAACTCCATTACCTGGAATGAAATTCAAAGTAAGAAAAAGGACGTTAGGTGCTAAACAGTGCTTGTCAGAGACCCCTTTCCTTTCTCATTCCTATGTAGCTGGAAGAAAGTTCAACATAATTTGTTGATGGTAGAAAGGATTGTAATATGAGGATGTACCAGATGGCATGTGATCACTTGGCATCAGTGCTCCAGTAGCACTCAATTCACATTTACACAAGAATTTATACACTGGAAACCAAAATATCCTGATGGTATAAATTAGGGCTGCCCTTATTACTTCAAGCAGAGAATTTGGCAGATGATTACATAGGGATCTGATTTTCTAACTTGTCGTATTCTGCTAGTCTATCGCTTTTAAAGTCTTCAAATCTTCATGGGCTGCTGCTAAAGGAGTGGGGGGAAATGCATCAAAATGTTTTAAATTAGCTGTTGAAAATAGGCAGGAATTTCAGATCTTGCTTTGGCAGCAATGCTAGAAGTTCAGCTTTGGAAGCTACATACCCACTGAATATTAAGCAGATGTCAGACAAATAAACTATTGAAAAGCATCGCATTGTCCCTTGCAATCAAATGTTCTTTCAAATGTTCTTGATAAAGTTTTAAAAATAGAAGCGTAATTTGTGTGACATCTGCATAAAATAAATATTGAACATAATATGTTTTTCTGTTTTTAAAGTAACCCCAGAATTGTGATGCTTTTTCAAAATGTGAACTTGCATTTTATCATTGTCCTTCCTTCCTTACTATTTTATTTTTCATTCATTGGCTATTTAAAAAAAATACATGAAAACAAAACAAAAAAAGCGACAAAGAAAATAAGTATGAGTGGAAAACAAGTAGGATAACTCTAGCAGATGGGTAGTTTTTATGATCCTCTTCCCCCGCTTACAAAAAAAAAAAGTCAAAGAAATAATTTTCTTGCATTCACCAAAGCCCACTATTTAAGCAAGGTGAAGTGGCACTTACATTTTTATATATACTTCTAGATAATAGGTGGCAGACTCTTTGCAGCTATTCTTATTTATTTATTATGGCCCATTCCCACCATGAAAAGAATTGTACCAGGATGCGAGGTAAATGACCCTAGTTCCCATTTGAAATCGATTCTGATCCTTATCAGATTGATTTCAAAGAGGAAAACGTTGGTCAAACACCAGAATCCCCGAGGTTTACTGTCAGCACTTCCAAAGTGCTGTTTTTGGGGATGAATTGATTTATTGTAAGCCCAGCAATAGAACTTCTAAAAGGCAACAGGTTAGACTTACATTTCCAGAGCCCAAGTGATTTAGAATTCTATAGAACTTTGTGAACTTCTGCACCTCCAGCCAAAAGAGGAAGACAGAAAGACAAATACAACAATAAAACATAAAAACACATACAAACACATGCAGTTAAAACATGGGTTAGCTAAAAGTATGTGAAATATGATACTTTATTTGTCTGTTTAAATATTAGTAGCTTTCCTGCCAACCAAGGTCTGCAAAGTGACAGTGGATATAAAAGAACAGTCTTTAAGAAAAGATTAAAATGATTTAAAAAGCCATGAGATTTTGTTTAGAAATAATATTTAAAGACATTCCCTCATTAAAGATGTATACAATGAGTTAAAGAAATGTAAGCCAATAATATTTTCTGGGGTGAGACTTGGGTCCCTTGAGACTTTCAGGAATGGTTATGTGTCTCCAAGTTGACTCTGACTTATGGTGACCCTATCATGAAATTTTCTTAGCAAGATTTATTTAGAGGAGGTTTGCCATTGCCTTCCTCTGAAAGCAACAGAATCTGGCTTGTCCAGGATCAATTGGTTTTCATGGTTGAATGAAACTCTGGTCTCTTGTAGTTCTGGTCCAACACTTCCACTACTACATCACACTGGCTCTGTAGTTTGCAGGTGTGTCCCATTTATTAAAGGATGATTTATTAGCCTTGAATTGCTTTAATTATCATTTGCCTTTGGATGTCTTTAGAAATGTACATCTACCGTATGTCAGGATGAATTCCTGTACATTCCATTGAAAATACTCAATTAAGGATAAACATCACCTGTCAGTATGAATTGCTGAATGTTTTAAAAAAAACATTTAGGTTTCATGTGGTGCATCAGCTGAAGTGTCTTGGACCAGGCCATGGCAGCTTGTTCCAAATAAAATTCTCAGATTCAGTTCTTATCTAGTTAAAAGGTTATGGAACTAAATATGCCACACATCTGAAAGCTTGGTGTATATCTCACTTCATATTCAAAAAGTAATAATGTACATATATCTATATATAGCAATAGATAGACAGACAGACAGACAGACAGAATACTAAATAAAATGAAAACTATAAATCAAGAATGAAAGAAAGAGGAATTCTAATAGGATGAAATTAAAGGGGGATAACGGAAAGCAGCAACAGTAGAATTTAAAAAAATATTATCAAGTAAAACTTTACTTAGCATTAGATTTACTGCTAGCCTGCTGAATAAATCTCCTACATAAAGTAGAGGAACTTTTGTCAGATTTGGCACATATAAACTTAATGAGGGTCAACATGCAATTGTGTGTACAAAAGGGAGCACACTTTTATTGGCAGGTTGACTACTCAATAACCTCATTATTTCCATGTCTAGATTTTATGGTCTAGATTTACTACTTGCTGATATGAGTGGTTAACATCACTCTGTCATTCTACCTTAGCTTATATAGAATGCATTTCATGAGCAAAACCCAAATAGCCCAGAGAGGGCAAAAAGGTTTTCTGTTGAGACGTGTGTCAAGGAGCTGCACTTGGAGCAGATTATAGCTGATGTCATTGAAGGGCCCATAGCTTCTGCCTCAATCATATAATAAACTGTTTACAAAAGGAGAAGAAATAGCTATTGTATGAAGAAGGAAAGGAATGAAATGATATTTCAATGGTATAATTAGGTCTTTCTCCACCTTCCACACCATTCTTCTCAACTACATGCAGTGAAATGGGGGAGAGCCCACTGTTTTCACTTAACCTGGACCAGTTTAGAGAGGGTTGACATTGTGTCCTGCTCAGCCTGGATAGGGGTGGGGAGCCAAATTTAACACTGTTTGCAAGTGGAGCGTGGGCCTGCCTGCAGTTTGGAAAAGTTATAGTTTTGGATGATAACTCCCAGAATCTATCTAGCATGGCCAAAAAAGCTGTAGTGCTAGAAAGTAATGTTTTTAAGCTCCATGCCACACCAGTCACCCATCCCTTAACAGAGATGCTCAGGAGTGTTCACATGATCAGCCACGTTTGATTAATGAGAATCTTGATGCACCATTATAGCACTGTTAGAAATGGTGATCCACCTATTCTAAACATGTTTGAAAACTATTACAGTCTGCCCTTGCCTTACGCAGGGGATCCATTCCGGATCCCGCCGCATAAGGGGAATTCCGGCTATGCTCAAGCCCCATTGGAACCAATGGGGCTCGTGCGTGGTGGCGCAGCAGTGCATGGGGCGCCACGGGCATGTGTGCCAATTCATTTGAGCACGCATATGCTCAAGACCGCGTAAAGTGTGCCCGCGTATAAATTGCAGATGGAGAATTTGAGGATTACTTAGCAGGATAAATATTGATTCATGCTATATTCAAACACAGGTTATAATATGGAGCCAGTAATACATGTATGTTAATCTGTTGTTGAACATGGATCACCTTCACTGGAGGAAAGTGCTTATGTTTTGGTTCACTGAAACAAAACAGGAAAAGAATGAAAATTAGGCAGTTCAATGCTATAATCCATAAATAAATAAATATAAATAAAAAGAGTTTAGATCAAGTAAACAGAAACAACCCTTACCTAGTAATATTTAGTTTAAATGCAGCTTAAATAATGTGCTAGCATCAATGAAACGTAGGCCCAGTCCCCCTAGTATAACCCCGTCCAGGACTGGTTAGCAGATCTCCATCCCTGGACTTGGGATACCTATTGCATGTACCTCTGTTTTCTCTGGATGCAACCTGGGTTTGTTTTCCCTCATCCAACCCATTACCGACCCAAAACAGGCATCCAAAGGAGAGATGCCATCCCTAGTCACTGCAGTAGTCAGAGATATAGACAAATAAATGTGGGTGTCATTAGCGTACTGATGACACCACATCCCATGATCTCACCCAGCAGCTTCATGTAAATGTTGAAGAACATGAGGGGCAGAATGGTGCCCTGAGGGATGCTGGATGTCAGCTCTCTCTTGGAAGAGCAGCTATCCCCCAGTATCACCATCTGGAATCTACCTGAGAGGTAGGACCAGAGCCACTGGAGTGCAGTGCCTCCGATGCCTAATTCCCTCAGGCATTCCAGAAGGATACCATGGCCAATGGTATCGAACGCCGCTGAGCTGTCCAAGAGCACCAACAGGGTCACACCTCCCCTGTCGATTCTCAGACAGAGATCATCGACTAAGGTGACCATGCCAGTCTCAACTCTGTATCCTGTCCTGAAGCTGGTTTGAAATGGGTCTAGATAATCGGCTTCATCCAAGACAACCTGGAGCTGGAAGGCAACCACCCTCTTGATTGCTTTGCCCAAGAATGGTAAAAGGGAGACCAGTCCATAATTGTTTCTCACCAGGGGATCCAGAGAGGGTTTTTTTCAAAAGCAGTCTAACAACTGCTTACTTTAATTTCGATGGAAATCTTCCCTCCTTGAGGCATGCATTAATTATAGATTGTAATAATGTTTTTGTTACATCCCCTCCCTGGGTGGTAAATCATGATGGGCAGGGATTGAGGGGGCATATTGTCTTCCTAACACTTCCAAGAATCTTGTCCACTTCTTCGGTATTTACAAACTCAAAATGATCCAGTCTAGCATAATCCACAGAGTCACTGGACACTTCTCTTTCTTATCTCTGTTATAATGCCCACCTTGACCAGGAAGTGATCCGTCCATGACAGAGCAGAGGTATGAATTACCTCAACCCACGGATATTCCTGATCCATACTACATTGAGTGTATTACCAGCACAATGTGTTGGACCTGAGACTAATTGGAACAGGCCCATGGTGGTCATGGAATCCATGAACTCTCGAGCTGCACTTGTCTGATCTAGTAAGCTGGACTCAAAGGGAATGTTGAGGTCCCCCAGGACAAGAAGCCTGGGAGACTCCAACACCAGCTCCGAGTCCAGCTGTGTCAGCTGGGCCAGGGAGTCTCTTAGGCAACGGGGTGAACGGTAGACCAACAGAATCTCCAGACTGTTCCTAGCCTTCAAAGTCAGGTAAATGCACTCAATGTGATTTGTTTTCCGGCTAGGTCTCCTGGTCAGGGTGAAGATAGACTTGTGGACCACGGCTACTCCCCCCCCCCCCCCGACCACTTTCCCTCACTTTTCCCTAGGAGGGTGGATGAGACTGTTCTACAAGATTCTTTCTTCATGTTCCACATCCTTCTGGTTTAGGACCAGCTAAGTTATGTACTATCACCAGCACACTGTTGTTGGACTCACTTCACTAAGACAACTGCTGGTGGCAGCTTTCTCGGCTTATCAGTTCAGCATGGTAGTGCTACATCAAAAATGGGAAAAAATAGCTCAAGCCAGAAGATATCACTGTCCACCTGCTTTGAAATGATGAAATTGATTGTCAGGGTTCCCCCTCCCTTTTTTTGTTTCTTTCCCTCCTCTTTTACTTCTTCCTTCTTTTTTTCTCTCTTCCCCCCTTTCCTTCTTCTCTCTCTCTTTCCCCTCCTCTTCTTCCTTTTCTTTATATCATCTCCTAAACAATATTGGTGATGTGATTGGTTGTTTGATTGCAGGTTATTGCTTAAATGTTCTTGTCATTCAATTGTAGATAAATGTTTAATGTTTGTCTGTGAAATATATATATATATATATATATATATATATATATATATATGAGACGAAACTGATTGTCCATACTCCACAATATTTCTTTGAACTATGGACAGTCAAGAGCAACCAGAAGGCCAATATAAGCCTGGCAGTTAAATTTGTGTGGACTCAAGGTTAAGACAATTCAATCAGCAGTATATTTTCAAGCTGTCATGCAGAGGTTCATGTTAAGTATACTTTATGTCTCTGAACCTTGAAAATGTAGAATAGCCATAATACCAAAGGGTTTCTTCCCATTGCCTTGAGCGTGATGAGAAGATCCCAGAAATACATCAAACAATTGCACAGATAATGTTCTAAATCTAATTGTTAGCCACACTAGAACAAACCCATTGAATCAATGGAACTACACAAGTGTTGACTTAGCAACTTGACATTCATTTATGTGGTTTATTCCAAAACTGGATTTAGATCAGTTTTGCACCATGGGAGCTGGAGACAGGTAGTTTGAAAATTCCTTATAAATTCACAAGTCTTCTGAATTTCAGGGGACAAGTTCATCATCCCTCTGGGGATCTCTTAGGTGTGGAAAATTTTCAGCCTTCCAAATGCTGACGAACTACTATTCTTATTTTACCTTACCATTATTCACACTGGGGAATAACAGTTTCTGGAGGGTCACTATCTTATGCAGCAGTTCCCATTATTTTGGAAACTAAGAATGAATCAGGAATTCACTACTCTAGAATTAATATATTAATGATCGATCAGTCTTAACAAGCAATGCTGCTTTATACTATTATAAAGTAAGAGCCAAACATCATAGCCAGCACCATTGTGAAATAACTAGTAAATACTTTGGGAACATCATAAACATTAACTTCATGTTACCTTTCATCCAAATATAGGATTAGTTTGATCCAAAACAGATGAATGAGGAAAACAGCTACTGTTTTAAATAGTCTGCTTGTCCATTTTCCAGGCAGAAAACAAACTAGTTATAAATCATGGTTGCTTAGTTCAGTGTGGCTTTCATAGTTCCATCAGATTAAAACTAGACTTTGGAATTTAAGAATGTAACATTTTCCATGGAGTTTGGTGGTAACTCAATCAAATGGACAGATGAACACACACTGTGCTCCTTTCAGCCCACTCTCTTCTTTAAAAGAATTTAAAAGACCTATTTAGTTCAAAAGTGATGACATTTAACAACCATCTCTTATCCATCTGGAAATTAGGATTTTACATTTTTAAAAATCACTTCTTCATATTTTGAAACACTATTACAATGACGAGTGAAATAATGTTCCACTCATAGTCTGCATGGGTAAATCTGAAGGGAAAGGGAAGGACAGTGTGACAGAAGGAAGAGGTGGTTTGTGATCCTCACAGAGCAAAGCATTGGCCTAGTGATGCCTAGGGTTTGTGGGATTCAGGGAACTGAGATCTGATCTAGAGCTCTATGCAACTCTAGGAAAAAGCTGTCATCTACTGATAAAGTCAAAACTGGGAGGGAGAAGAAAGTTCTGGCGTCTTAAGTTGGTCTGATTAGTTGATTAGTCAGAAAGATTGAAAAGAGAAGCCGTTTCCCCTGTGAGCTGCCTATTTCTCATGCCTCAGTGACACAGTTAGCTACGTCATGCCAGGAAATGGGTAGCACATAACACAAGAAGAACTGAGTGTTCATCTGTGGTTTCACCTTTGTGAGCTTTCTCATAAAGAAAGTGCAACTCAAGTGGGCACCTATCCACTGTTGCTCACAATGTAGATTTAACTTTACAAAATTCATGTGTCAATTATTGCATTAATATTGGGTTGAGGTGGACATTTCCCTTTGAATTTCTAAATCAGTGATTCTCAGCCTTCCTAATGCCACGACCCTCCATTACAGTTCTTCATGTTGTGATGACCCCCAACCATAAAATATGTGTTTTCCAAAGGGCTTAGGCAACCCCTGTGAAAGGGTCATTTGACCCACAAGTTGAGAACCCATAACCTCCAACTATCTCAGTTTGGCAAGGATAGTCGCAATTAATCCTCTGTTGCCCCACTTTTTCAGATGCTTTTAAAATATCCCAGTTTCTTTCTCCTTCTTCCACCTTCAGTTTTGCTACTTGGTTTACTTTAGTTCCCAAAGTTCAAAGTGCAAAAGTAGTTTGCACACAGCTTACTCAGTAACAGGGAGAGGATGGGATGCCTTGCATTTATGGATGCTCTTTGAAATATGCACTATTGGATCGATCCCTGTTTGCTTTACAGACATTTTTCTGTACAGACATTTTTCTTTACATCTTCTTTTTGTGGAAATTATGAGTTGGATTTTTAAAGCCATTTCTCTTTGCTTTCAGTTGCTTTTTACTGGCATTACTGAAATTGTTTTATGCTTCTGCTTTTAGTTAAGCGTTTTCACATGCTGAGTGTCAATGTTCTAGGTTATTAAAAGTAAATGTTTGTTTCGAGTTCGGACATATAAATTGGTAAATGCACAAATATAGATCTCCCTTGCTATGTTGAGGAAATTGTCAAGCTCACGCCAATTGATCTAAATTTAAATGACCTATCCCCTATAATGTTCACCACTATAATGGATCTTGGACCAGAAATTAATTTTGCCTTCACTGGAAAAAAGAATAATGTGAATATTGCACTGTAAAAATATTCTGGAATGAGTGTAGAATGCTTCACTAAGACTACTCTGCGGAAAGGCTACCCAAAGCATATTTTAATTCCCACCCTTAATTTTCTTTAAAAAAATAATTGTGTACATGTGTACACAAGATAGTAATCATTTGTACTTGCAACTTTACTGGAACATTTTGTGCAAGTGGTGACACCTCCTTGTTAGTTATAATAGGCAATAAATAGTAGACATTTTACGAAGTGCCCCTTTAATCTAGAAGGCTAAAAAATGATTAAATACTGCTGCACAGTGTGTTCTTTCTGGCACATTTTCATCACCTTCCTAAAGAAAAAGGATGATAGCATTTTGCTACTTCAGAAAAATATACTGAATCTGCTGGTACAGAATTTTATGGGTTTCTGATACACATGCATACAGTATTCTTTCATATATATTATGTCTACTATTTATTGCCTATTATAACTAACAAGGAGGTGTCACCACTTGCACAAAATGTTCCAGTAAAGTTGCAAGTACAAATGATTACTATCTTGTGTACACATGTACACAATTATTTTTTAAAAGAAAATTAAGGGTGGGAATTAAAATATGCTTTGGGTTATATAAAAAGCATGTTCATCTTATAGAATTAAAAAATATATGTTTACTAGCTTCTTGATGCTTACTTTTCAGACTTTTTTGTTACAAAATGGTGCAGGCCTAGATATATACTAACATTCTTCATCAGATGCAAAGCTGGAACTGAATTGTTCCATTTCAACATCTTTTATAGTAGAGATGCCAGCTGTCCAGAAAAAATACTGCTTAATATGTACTTGTGCCTTTAAAAGTGGCTTGATGCACAGAAATCAGTGCATGAGGTTTTTTACATAATGGAAATAATCATTACTGCCTACTAAAGTTTGCACATCAGTCTAGTTGTTCTACTCCATTCACTCATCTTTTAATAGTTTTATAACTTGAATTTGTAATTGATTGTTTTTATATGTTGGGGGAGGGTTGGGGTTGTGTAATTTTGATTATGTTATGCTATGTATTTTTATCTCTTTGTAACCCACCTCAATCCATAGGGAGATTATTATTATTATTATTATTATTATTATTATTATTATTATATTGAAGTCTTTGGCTAGATCAGCAGTTTGAAATGTTGGCTATCCAGTTCAAAAGCATGCATGCCTGTAAAATACATACACACTATATATATATATATATATATATATATGAATGATTTATATCCCACCCTTCTCCCAAAATTGAGAAATAATGAGTTTGTTTTCCAACATATTTGCTGCAAGAAACTTACTTGACTGCCATAGTTAAATGTAAAAGGAATCCCTAACCATAGTCAATACCAGAACATTTTATTATGCCCCCAGGAATGCAAAATCCATCTAGTTTATGTAAGTGGAAAATAAACTCATTTTTAACACATGAATTCTAAGGAAAAAGCAAATATCTCTGGCGTGTTTATACAAATGTGCAGTCAAGTATCAGTTATTTTTCAGTATAACATATAGCTTTTCTACGAAGAGAATCTCTTAATCTGGAAGTGTGCTTTCAGGAAAGATTAGCTTCTTTATGTAAATAGTGTAAGAAGCAACCTATGGTCCAAATTAGATGCTACAGTAAACATACAACTGCTGCAGCTGAAAACAGCTGTGCAGAGGAATGGGAAGGGAAACATGGGACATCATGGTGTGACAACATGAAGTAAGTTCTACTAGACGCTATGAAGAAGGAAGTATTAGATGCATATTGGCTGGCACTTGCTATTGCTCTTTTAATATCACATTGGCTACAGTGCTGTAATAATGTAGGCAATTAAGAGACAATTAAGCAGTATATCTAGTATTTAGGAAGCTCTAACAGTTTAGAGTTAAAGGTATTCTATGACAGGCAACTAGCTTGTCAGAGATAAATCAATCTGCAGAAATATTTTCACCTGGAAAATGATGGGGGAAAGGAGTTTTTGGGAGGTCATGCCCCAGAGATCCCTGTCATAGCACGAGTGCTATTTAAATTCTATTTTGACATGAACAACTCTGTGCCAGCTACTGAGTCTATGAAGAGGGTGGCTGTAATGTGGAGCTTACAAGTATCCTAGCTGTATTAAATTCAATCATTGAAGCAGCAAATTAGATGAAATAATTACAGCAAGGCCCTGGGCCCAGTGCTATTCAACATCTTTATCAATGACCTGGATGACAGAATTGGGAGCATACTTATCAAATTTGCAGATGACACCAAATTAGGAGGAATAGCTAATACTCCAGAGGACAGGATCAACATTCAAAATGATCTGAATAGACTAGAAAGCTGGGCCAAAGCTAACAAAATGAAATTCAACACAGAGAAATGTAAGGTATTGCACTTAGGGCGGAAAAATAAAATGCACAGATATAGGATGGGTGACACCTGGCTGAATGAAACTACGTGTGAAAGGGATCTAGGAGTCCAAGTAGACCACAAGTTGAACATGAGTGAACAGTGTGATGCGGCAGCTAAAAAGGCCAATGCTATTTTAGACTGCATCAATAGAAGTATAGTGTCTAGATCAAGAGAAGTAATAGTGCCACTGTATTCTGCTTTGGTCAGGCCCCACCTAGAATAATGTGTCCAGTTCTGGGCGCCACAATTCAGAAAGGACATTGAGAAACTGGAACGTGTCCAAAGGAGGGCGACAAAACTGGTGAAGGGTCTGGAAACCATGTCCTATGAGGAACGACTTAGGGAGCTGGGGATGTTTAGCCTGGAGAAAAGAAGGTTAAGAGGTGATATGGTAGGGCTATTTAAATATTTGAAGGGATGTCATATTGAGGAGGGAACAAGCTTGTTTTCTGCTGCTCCAGAGAACAGGACCCGGAACAATGGAGGCAAGCTACAAGAAAAGAACTTCCTGACAGTAAGGGCTGTTCGACAGTGGAACACACTCCCTCGGAGTGTAGTGGAGCCTCCTTCCTTGGAGGTCTTTAAGCAGGGGTTAGATGGCCATCTTCTCGGGATGCTTTGATTTGGATTTCCTGCATGGCAGGGGGTTGGACTGGATGGCCTGTGCGGTCTCTTCCAACTTTATGATTCTATGATTCTATGAAGGTCTGATATTATAAATAATTGTTTGATACATTTAAAACACTTAAAGGTAACATGAAACCACTGATCCGCTCTTGGGTAGTGGAGAAACTGCTAACACTACCATGAATTTCGGACTTAAACATTTGGGCAAACTGCTAGTTAGCCATCTTTACCAAGCCTAGAAGAAATGGATAGCTTAAAATGAAAGGCACGAAGAAGTATAACCATTTTCATACCTGTGCTTTCATGGAATCCCAAGCAGAGAAAGAAAACACAGTAGTAATAAGCTTCTTTAGTAAGCATTTTTAAAAAAGCAATCTAATGAAAAAAGGGAGAGAATAGTTTGGTCCCAGTGAAGACTAATTTTTTAATGATGTAAACACACAATAGGATGTGTCATGTTGTGGCAACTTTTACTTAACAGGTCTCATATGGACAAGGGGTGCATCTGCACTGCAGAAAAAATGCAGTTTGACACAACTTTAACAGCTATGGCTCCATTCTGAAGAATCTTGGGATTTGTAGCTTTGTGAGGGACCAGTAAAGAATCATAGGCGGGTTACAAATGGCCCTCAAGGGGCCGTTTTCCCGCCACCGCAATTCACTGCGTAGGGAAGCCCCAGCGGCCAGACCGCGAGGCTTCCCCGTGCAGCAAAAAAGGAGTGCCGAAATGGCACTCCTTTTTGAAACGCGGAAGTGGCACTGCGAGGGGCATCCATAGGACAACGTCCAAGACATCAAAATGGCAGCGCCCATGTGGATGGGCGCCGCCATAAAGTCCACGCTCCGCGTGTACTGGCAGAAAGGGCCGTGAGGAAGGTAAGAACCTTCCTAACCCTAATACGGCCCTTCCTAACCCTAGTACGTGCAGAGTGCGTACTTTATGGTGGTTTATAACCCGCCATAGAGTTGGAAGAGACTACAAGGGCCATCCAGTCCAACCCACAATCAAAGCATTCCTGACAGATGGCCATCCAACCTTTGTTTAAAGACCTCCAAAGAAGGGGACTCCACCATACTCTGAAGGAGTTTGTTCCACTGTCACACAGCCCTTACTGTCAGGAAGTTCCTCCTAATGTTGAAGTGGAATCTCTTTTCCTGAAGCTTGCATCCATTGTTCTGGGTCCTGTTCTCTGGAGCAGCAGAAAACAAGTTTGCTCCATACTCAATGTGACATCCCTTCAAATACTTTAACAGGGATATCATATCACCTCTTAACAATCTCTTTTTCAGACTAAATATACCCAGCTCCCTAAGTCTTCCTCATAAGGCATGGTTTCCAGGCCCTTCACCATTTTGGTGGCCCTTCTTTGGACACAGTCCAATTTATCAACATTCTTTTTAAATTGTGGTACCCACAACTGGACACAATATTTCAGGTAGGGCCTGAACAAGGCAGAATAGAGTAGCACGATTGCTTTCCTTGATCTAGACACTATATATCTGTTGATGCTGTCTAAAATTGCATTGGCCTTTTTAGCTGCCACATCACACTGTTGACTCAAGTTCAACTTGTGGTCTGCTAGGACTCCTAGATCCCTTTCACATATAGTCTCCTTAAGCTAGGTGTGCCCCATCCTATATCTATATTTATGCAGTACTCTTTGGCAAAGAAGTCTAAAGACCTCGCAAAACTATAAACTCTAGGATTCCTTAGGATGGAGCTACAACAGTTAAAAGCAGCATCAAACTGCATTGTTTCCACAGTGTAGATGCACCCTATGTTACCAGTCCCATGTCTTTTGTTCCTTTGCTGTGTGGTCTGCAGATCCAACACATGTCCTGTGGGTTTGAGAAGAATATGCTGCATCATGACATTTTAGCCCTGTCAAAAATGTATTTTTGAAATTTCTTAAGACTCTACCATTGGCCTACTCTGGCATATTGCAATTTGGACTTAAACTTCCAAAAATTTCCTAAGTTTGATGGATGCCAACAACAAATTTTGAAAACTCTTCTGCTGCTTGGTAGAGCGTTCAAAGTGGCACAGCTGGAGCCCATTAATCAGCCAGGAGCTCTTAAATTGAATGCTCATCTTTCACATTTGCAAGAGAACACCCAACAAAAATAAACATTTTTATTGGTTCCTCCAAGTGACCCAAATAGGCATTTAACTGCTCACTTACCTTTATTGGTTTTTTTGAACACATTCTGGACATTTTAGCAAATGTCATGGCAATGAAAGTACACATTTTATTAATCAATGGTGACATATTAAACTCAACCAGAGACTCCCC
Organism: Sceloporus undulatus; assembly: GCF_019175285.1. Classification (NCBI taxonomy): domain Eukaryota; kingdom Metazoa; phylum Chordata; class Lepidosauria; order Squamata; family Phrynosomatidae; genus Sceloporus; species Sceloporus undulatus. The sequence goes on along the minus strand of NC_056522.1, from coordinate 126,172,965 downwards.
TTATTTCACCTTTCAGAAAACATAGACCCATCTGCTTTTCTATATATTCCAATTCTTTATTCTCTACTCTCCTCCCCTCCACATCCACAGAAACAACTAAATCCTAATTATAGCCTGCAATGGGATGGATCATATCTCTTGTTACTCTTTAGATGTTGAAGGAAACACCTCATATAACTGTTTTTTTAAACAAGTGATTAAAAACACTTTGAAAACAATTTTTGTCCAAGCTTGCACCTAATATTTACTAGCTATTCTACCAAAGCGTTAAAGGATGATATAATTCTGCCTAGGCAATTCACTGTCTGACTCTAGTCTTGGTTACAGGACAGTGTTACAGAGAGTTGAGCTGAATCCACAAAACAGTCTCCTTTTAATTGTCCTTGGAGTATTTCAGTGGTAAATATGTCCAGATGTTTGCCAGGTGTGCAACTATTTAGTGAACCACCAGATTTTAGAATCACTATTTGATATCCAAAGATTTTGTAGCAGTTTTATGCAATACAACAAGAAGAACTTTGCAGTAAAGTAAAGCAATTTGTAATCACTTAAGAAAAAAAATATTTTACAATTCCCATAAAAAAAAAAGCAAAGGTGGCAATTTTTGGCCTAGTGAATGGAGTGATGGTCATTTTCATGTACTGATAATTTGGCCTATTGAATGAACAGGAAAGAGCTGTGAATGCAGTCTCAGAATTCTGAGAGCAATTAAAACCTCTCATCCCATTTCATAGCAGTTCTTTTTTCATTTCACAACAGAAGAATGCCTTTCTTTAAAGCAAAAGCTGACAACTTTCCATGGTTTTTACTTGTGTGGGGCTTGTCTATAGTGTCTCTTTGTATACGTCCATTCTCAAGATTTTTTTTTTTTTTTGGTCCAAGTACACTAGTTCCATGATTTTAGTAATATGCCTGTGGTCATGTTAGCATGGAACTGGCCAAAATATGCTTAAAAACAAAAACAAAAACAAAAACATTTTAATTTTCTTGGTCTCTTTATTGGAAGCAAATACAAAGAACATTTTCATATACCTCATTATTACAATGTTCTAAAGCAGGTATTGTAGTAGAGGCAAATCTACAGCAGCCTAAATTGAATTGGTATCACAGTCCTTTTCCTTTTTCAGGCAACTCTTGGGAGTGTATATAACAACAACAGCATTTAATTCATACTCACCTCCCCCATGGATCAAGGTGGGGAACAACAATTAACAAATATACAACATCAGTTAACCAAAAAAAAAAACCTCACTTAAAACACACATCAATTTAAAAGAACAATTAAAATGTACACTTATTAAAACAATCCACATTTAAAATTCCCAATTTAAAAATCATCTGGATAAGCCTGCCAGAAGAGACGGAGACGATCCTTAATGCTGTTTGAAATTCGAACAGTGTATTCAGCTGTCAAATTTCTTTTGGCAGGTCATTCCACAGCCTAGGGGTGGCTGAAGAAAAAGTCCTCTGGCTGACAGTTGCCCACCTGTACAAGGAGGGAGAGGCATTAAAGATTTCCTCCCAAGTGACAATCTTCAATATTCTTTAGAGAAAGCTGTGGAAAAGGGTATAGCTGAAGCCCCAAGGGATACAAACTCTGACTTAAAGATGCTTTGGTCCTCTTATTTTTCCTGACTGAAATACTAGGCCATTCTGAATTTCTCAAACTTCTGAATGTCTTCTGCAGCACTTGTTCCCTCTCCATTCACTGTCTATTAGTTACAGCTTTGGTTTTTATACCCTACATTGAAGAATGAGTGTGTGTTTGGATATGCCAGAGCAATTCACATTAATGAAATTACAGGCAATTACAGAATGAAAATACTAGCCAAACAACACCAATTAAAAGCAGTTTCAAGCTTTGTTACATATGTCAAAACCAATTCAAGCAGGAGAATGGACATCTCAACTATAGTGTTTAAAATCTAGTTTAGCATTTAATCAAATCTAAAACAAGCTGTTCAATTAAAATTATGTGATTTTTAAAAAAATCAGTCTGGCACTTAAAAGATACCGATTGTATTGTTAATTGTTAATTGTTAATTACATGCTGGATATTTCAATGTTAGTTAATTCGTTTAGAGAATTTTAGTGCATATACTGTGATTTTACTTAGTCTGTAACCCCACTTTGATCCAACCGGGAGAGACGGGGAAACAACAACAACAACAACAACAACAACAACAACAACAACAATAGCATAGTTATCAACAGTGAAATTTCTTAGGGAGGAAATTCTATAAAAGGGATGCCAGTAATAGAAAAGGCACTCTCTCTTGTTAGATAGCACTCAACCTTTTTTTTTCCCTCCAGGATCATTAAACTGAATGCAGGCCATGCTTCTTTTATATAATTAATCCTCTTAAGAAACTTCTTTATGTAGTATCAAAATTGCCAAGGAGCAGTTAAACCCTTCAATACAGAATGTGGATGGATAATTTGCTTTTGAAACTTTGTCACACTGATGTTTTGTTTAAAAATGCTTCATAAAAATGAAGTACTGTAACAATGTGTAACACACTTACTTGACCAGGAGACACTTTTTCATGAGGGCTGGATCCACAGATGTGTTCAACCTGTTGTGGTGGTGAATTAGATACAGAGACAGAATTTCATTACTTGCTTGCTTGTTTTTGTAGCAAGTCAACACCCTGCGCTGAGATCCAGTTCTCTGTTTGGAACAGTAAAAACAGTTTGCCTGTAAAATGTCTGTAAATTCCCGAGACACCATAAACACTATTGTGTTGCACTGCTGAGTAACTGGTGTATTCTTTACATATTATAGCAGCAGCAGCAGCTTGGAAACTCTTGTTCACTTCGTTCTTCATCCCATGGCAGTACAGTAATGTTAAAGCTCAACCACTAGGTGCAGAAAGCTAATCATGCAAATGTTTTCAAATGTTGGGGTGGGATCCCCAGAGAGTGCAAGAGTTGCCCAAGGAGTGTGTGACACTGGAGGTCCTGATCCCGCATCCTCCTTCTCTGCCCAAACTTTTGTGTAAAATTTAATCAAATAAAAACTGTTCTAATTAGAACAATTTTATTTCCTTATAAAATGTTAATATATGAATATACATGCACGTGCAAATGAAAATATGGACACTAAATGAACAAAATATTTTTTATTCATATACCATGCTGGGGAGCATAATAATAATAATAATAATAATAATAATAATAATAATAATTTGTATACCGCCCTCTGGCAAACCAATCCGGGCGGTTAACAACAGTAAAATATAAAATATGACAATTAAAAACACTTTATCCCTCCCCCCCTTAAGACAGTATTAAATAGTATAACATATTAAAAATACAATATCAAGAATAAAAACAGCAATTAAAACTAAAAACCCTGATATCCCTCTGTTAATCCTCAACCATCTCTAAGATGGGGCCACGGGAGGAATGAGGGAATCAGGGAACCTGGGAACCTTGGCCGGGATGGTTAATCTGGAAAGGCCTGCCGGAAGAGATCCGTCTTGACCGCTTTTTTAAAGCTGTCTAATGATGTTATCTGACGGATCTCATCCGGCAGGTCGTTCCAGAGTTTGGGGGCGACAGCAGAAAACGCCCTCTGGGAGGTTGCCGCAAGCCTAGATTTTAGAGGCTGCAGTAAGTTCCTCCCAGAGGACCGGAGAGCGCGGGAGGATTGTACGGGAGGAGGCGGTCTCTAAGATAGTTTGGACCCAAGCCATTTAGGGCTTTAAAGGTGATAACCAACACCTTGTACTGGGCCCGGAAGCTGATAGGCAGCCAGTGGAGGGACCTCAAAACCGGAGTAATGTGGTCCCTCCTAGATGTACCTGACACAAGCCTGGCTGCCATGTTTTGAACCAGCTGTAATTTCCGAGTCAAGCACAGGGGTAGCCCCATGTAGAGTGCATGACATCCGCATGTAGGTGTAATGGGGAAGTCACATGGGTAAAAAAGTTTGAGTACCACTGTCTTACTCTTTCATGTATGTTCCTGGTACTGGAGAGGTAAAGACTTGTGAAACTGGCCCAACCCATATGGCAGCAGGTCTAACAACTTTGCAGCAGTTTGATTAAATGAACTTACAGAAAAGAGGCTGTTGTACTAGTTCTATCTTTAGGAGAAGTCAAAGCCCCAGAGCTAAACAAGATGCTTATTCAAATGTAGATTTGAGTTGATTGGCTCAGACGCAAGTCAGACTCAAGTCACTTTAATTATTCTATTTGGACTCGACTTGGCAATGAATGATGCACTAACTCCACTCAACTTGCGGCTTGTATATTTTTAATGACCGACTTGCTGCTATTGTTCACTTCAAGCAGCAGGCATGACATCCAGAGAACAGGGAGCAATTCTTGGAGAACGACAAATGCATTAGGCAAATGGCTTGAGGTGGAAATATCTTACTAAGATTTTGGAAACCTTTAGAAGGCTCCTGCGATGTGCATCAGGGACAGGCTGCCAAGCAGACCTCAAGCTTCACCTCAAGCCCATCGCCTAACATGTTTGCTGTTACGCTCTGAGAAAAATGCCCCACCTCTTTTCCCCCCTCTTAAAATTGGCTACCCAACTTGAGATGTGACTTGAGATGTGACTTGAGACTTGACTTGAGATTTGAAGGTTGAGACTTTAATACATCACTGCTATTCACATCTCACAATTATAATGTTATGATCCACTTTTAGTGGCATGTCTTCATTCTATGGAGTCCTTAGGCAGAGGTACAGGAGCACTCTTAATTCTAAATGCCCCTCCTCAAACTACAAATCCCAGGATTCAATAGGACACTGAAGTATAATAATGGTGTGGTATTTCTGTACTTTTGGTGGGACAACGGAATGGAATGTCATAGCTGGATTCACATTATCTGAGATTAGTTTTCAGCCTTTTGAGACCATTTTCTCTATCTGTTTGAATTTCTGCCTGCACTTTTCTGCCTGCTTTTGCTTTGACAGTTCTTATGTTCTGCACAAAAATCTGCATAATTTTAAGCTTTAAAAATGGCTGCACTAGTTCCTTAGGTAGTCATAATCTTCTTCATACTTTCCTGGAGAACTAGCTACTGAATTTTGCTTGATTTGGCCAGTGTAAATGCTAAAATCTTCTGGGTAGCCACATGCTTTCAATAAGCTATCCAGTTCTTCATTGCTGTTACTTGCATGTCCACACCACAAAGCATCCGCTGTGTGCAGATGTTCTATAATTGCTTCCAGAGCTCCAAGAGCAAAATATGCTTTATTGTTTAATAAGAAGATGGCAGAGAGATGTGAAAAAATTATTTTGGGTCAATATAGAGAAAAAAGTTCTTTAAGCTATAATGCCTTCTGCAGAGCCAATGAACTTCTACATAGATCAGCATCACCCTAATAATTGGCTAACCTTTCTCTCCCTCCCTTTCCATCTCCCTGTTTTTAGTTAGTGGGCTTTTTTTCTTTGTATTTTTCCAGTTGATTGTGTGGTGGTGGAAATAAATCAAAGGAGAACATCAGCCTCTGGTTTCAAAATGTAAATTTGTGTTTCTTTTTTAATAACAAAGTAGTGTTACCACTTGGTCTTAAATGCCCTAAAGGCATCAGGTCCTAACTGATCTTGGAAATTAAGCAGGGTCAGCAAGAAGGCTAGTATTAAACCTTTATTTCTGAACCAATGAAAGGCAGGCAGAAAGATAGAGCGAGAGAGAGACATACAAATCATCCACACCTCTATTCCAAGGTGATGCAGTCCTGGTTAGTGATGGATGGGAGACTGCCAACATGTCCCAGGTGCTGTAGGCTATATTTCAGAGGAAGGGAATGTCTAAACCACCTCGGAGTATTCCTTGCCTAAGAAAACCCTATGGGGTCACCATAAGTTGACAGGTGACTTGAAGGCACAAATACTATTACCCAAAAATCTAGCCTCCCTCTGTTTGATATTGGTTTGATATTAAAGGGACATTTTAGGCAGGTAGGCAAGAGGGCACCCTAGTGCAGGAAACCACCCATGCCATATAAGAACTTCCATGATCATATTAGGAAATCCAGGATAGATCAGGATAGATCAAAGCCAGGATAGATCAGTGAAGAGATTATGTAGCAGTTTACATAATCTCTTCATTGATAGAAGTGATTATGGGTGGTAGACCTTGAGTTTACACATGAACAGAAGTCCAAGATTACCTCCCTCTGGGAGTGAGATTCCTTTATCCAGGGACATTCATAGTGATTGTCCAGCCATTTACAAACTTCCAGTTCTCTTCTTCCGTTATGGGAATGCCCCAAGATGCATTCTGGCCTATAAAATATACTTGCTCAGACACTACCAATTTCATCTTCTTTTGAGGTCAGATAGACATTCTGTCTGCATCTCACCTGACTCCTCAGCAACTGCTGGCCAAATGAGATCCATAGGTAGTGCGCTGAGGCATTTTCCTCACAAAACACCCTAATAGGAACCTCTGCTTCTGGAATCAGGTACAGTAGCATCGTTTGCAATACTGAAAATTACTATATGCTACCACCTTTTATGTAATTAGTTCCTGCATGTGTTGGGGGATGTGTGTCTTTGTATGAAAGTTGATTTCTCTTTTGCTGTTATAAATAAAACTACATTTGGACTTTGCATTCTGGAGAACTGGTATATAAAGCCTTGATCCATGCTTTTAGTTACCCAAAGCCCTCTCAGCAGCAGCACTTGAACTAATAAAAAATTCCTATTAAATATTGGTTGTGAGTGCCCTTTGGGACCTTGGCATTTTGGGTAACAATACACGCACAGGGTTAGCATTATTTTGGGCTCCAACTATCCTCTTTGGGAGCTGTGTAGTTGCTGCTGCTGTTTGTTTATTTGTTTGTTTGGTTTTTGTATCTCTTATCCTGCTTGGGTGAAATACTCAGATTTTGAAAATATGCATCAATTTGTGATGGTGCTAGGTCTCATAACTGAGGTATTCTGTATGGCAAGCCCAGACGTTTGGCCACTGAATTGGTTATGAGAATACCCTAACCATAATGACATTTCATCTCAATTTATAGCAGTCTCAGTTTGGTGCCATCCACCCTAGCTTTGTATAGGACAGTAGGAGATAACATTTAGGTTGGAAAATATTGAAACAGAAGGGATGGGAGCTATAGACCAGAGGCCTCTTAAGTAAGTGAGACTCCCAGACATGCTCAAAGCCATGAATTGCTTGCTGGCGCACTTGACCTGCATTTTCAGTGAACTAATCCAATTTGCACTTCCTGGTCTAATACATACAGTCCGTCTTCGCCTTACGCGGGGGATCCGTTCTGGATCCCTTCGCGTAAGGCGAATTCCGCCTATGCTCGAGCCCCATTGGAAACAATGGAGCTCGGGTGCGGTGGCGCGGCGGCGCGGGCGCGCACGAGGCACAACAAGCGCACATAACCATTCAATTGAATGGGACGCGCCACCCCTTCCGCCCTGTGCGTGCCCTGCGGCTTGAGCGCATATGCTCAAGGCTGCGTATGGCACGCCCGCGTATGGCGCGGGCGCACTGTACATTAAAATACAGTTATTTTAAAGTTTTCACACATTTTTACATTTTACAACCATGTTTTAGCTCAAAACAACAGCAAAAAGTCACAAAAGGGAATACAAAATGCAAATCTTGTAGAAGAAAATGCATAAAAAATGATACTTTGTTGTGAAATGTTTACAAAAATGGTATTTTGCATCCCCTCCATGAAAGAAAGGAAGAACTAAGGAACGAAAGGTAAAAATACAAAAACAAAAGTGAATTTCCTGTGTGCTATTTTAATTCTTATCTTCTTAGATCTCTTTCACATGCAGTTATGTCATTTTGATATCATTTTAACTGCCATGGCTGGACTCTATAGCATAATGGAATTTTTAATTTGGAGAGGCACTATAGAAAATCTGGCAGAGAATGCCAAATACCTTATGCAACTATACAACCCAAGATTTCATAGATGGAGCAATTGCAGTTAAAGTGGTATCAAAGTGCTAGAACTGTGTAGTGTGAAAGAGACCTTAGATATAAACAACCTGTATCAAGTGACATTTTGAGATTTTAATGACCTCATAGGTCATAAATTTGTATTTCAGGGCATAAAAATTCAACATATTAACAGGACATTTTGAGACTGTAGAATGAAACGTATTCCATTGTATCAAAATTCTTCAAGTCAATTCTGCAAGTGCAACTTATGATGACCCTAAATTGAACCTATCATGAGGTTTTCTTGGCAAGATTGGTCAGAGGAAGTTTGCCATTGCCTTCCACTGAGGCTGAGAGTTTGTGACTTGTCCACGGTCATCCAGTCGGTTTCATAGCCAAGTTGGGAATTGAATCTTGGTCTCCAGAGTTGTAGTCCAACACTTAAACAACTACACCATGCTGACACCTAAGTGCATGTATGCATGAGCTGAAACATTGTTTGAATTGCTGACAGACCTCCTTTTCAGGAGAAAAAAAAAAAGAAAAGAAGAGTAACCAACATATTTTTTGTGTTCCAAAAAACCAAGATTATTTTAATCATGTAGTCATATATAACTAGAGCTACAGGATAAGCATTTTATCATGTTGTCCACTTGATAAACTGTGAACAGTGTCTCTGAGATTCATCCGTCTTTTATATATACAGTGGTACCTCGGGATACGAATTACCCAGCTTACGAATTTTTCGGGATACGAAAAAATCCCATAGGGATTTATTGTTTCGGCTTACGAAGGTTTTTTCGGGTTACGAAAAAACCCCGGCGCTGTTTTAAATGGAAAGGCCGCCACCGGAGGGCAGCAGAGAGCTATTTTTTTCCATTAGCGCCTATGGCAATTCGGGTTACGAAGGTTTTTCGGGTTACGAAATTAGCCGCGGAACGAATTAATTTCGTAACCCGAGGGAGCACTGTACTTCTTTACAGACAAAAATTAGCTGGGACAAAATTTGTCTGTACAAACATTTATTTCATTTGCTATTTTTTGTGTGAACAAAATAGCATGACATTCCAAACATTCCTTGACATATGATCATGTGTTTTGGGGCTGTGGATGTTGGGGTATCATGGAACATCCTAGTTCATTCTGGGCTCATATGCACTTCTGTGGATATGAGGCATTTTAATGGCCTGCAATACATCAAAATTCCCAGTGGTGGATATTCTGGATTAACACTCTCAGTTGAAAATGTTGTGTATTTTTGTGTAATTTTTTTGCAAAATAATATGCCTGGATCCTGGTGATGATGGCGGAGCCAGTCAGAAGCACAGTGGCCATATGAGTCATCTTTCCTATCATGTCAGTTTAACCAATAACACTGTCACTTCTAGAATTCATTTTGAATCATTCAGCAGAACCAAATCCTTACTGTTTTAAGTACAAGCAATATGTCTCAGATGAGACAATATGGAAATATTAGTGTCAGAAAAATACTTTCCCCCCAATTACATCTATCATAGCATTTCTGATGTTTTCAAAGGATCTGGGGCTTGGGATGAAGAATTCTACTTTTTGGCTAATAAAATTCAGTTCATGTTTCTTGTTTGGGAATAAAAGCAACATCTTTTATTTCACAAGACAGATGCTAGTAATAATAATAATGAACCTTGAATTTTTCCAGTTTTAAAAGCATTTTGCAAAATGAACACATGGGGATGGTTGAAGAGAGACAAAAACGTTTCCCTAATCTTCTTAACAGAGCTATAGTTCAGCTTTATTTTTACTTTATTGTAATATTGATCACCAGTAACCACTAGTTAATTGAACTAGCTGTGCCATCATGGCTGCATAATCCTAATTAAAAAGTTCCTTAGATTAGCCTATAATATTGTGTGTCCACTATCTTCAAGAGGATGCAGTGGAGACACAATTTGGAAGGATTATGCTTTGAATTACAATTCCTTAGCCTTTAGGACCATTTGTTCTACTGGTTATTGAGTTCTGTGAATTGTAGTCCAAAAAGAAACTGTCCTAAGCTCTGGATGGGAGCACCTGTAGAGGACACTTCTAAAAAACCACTTTAACCAGAGACCGGGATAGCCTCCCTCCCCCACGCCATAATCAGAAACATGTATGCTGCCATGACAGCTTGTGGTACTTTAAATATTTTCAGTCAAGGAAGCCATGGTCCTGAGTTTGCCTGAGCTGAGCAGAGCAGTCAGTAGCAGGGTCTCGTGGAGGTTTCTCCTTTATAAGGTTGCCATTGCTGAAATAATAATTATGACTACAATGATTTCCTAGCACACTACACACATTTCAATGCTATCTAACCCCCATCCCATTGGGGTGCCCTTGACCTGTTCATCACATCACTCTCTGTTTGCCACACTCATCTATTCTCCTGACCCCAGGCCAGTTTCCTCTAGCTTTGTACACCAATGACCATAGTTAAAACTGGACTTACCATTTAATTTCTACACACAAGGGATTTTGAATTTTAATTGACATTCTCGCACACCAATAGCAATAGCAGGTACATTTCTATACCACTTATCACTCCCTAAGCAGCTTAAGCACTCCCTAAGCAGTTTACAAAGTGTAACCTAATTGCCCCCAACAAGCTGAGTACTCATTTTAGCGACCTTGGAAGGATGCAACCCTGTGTTGAGCTTGAGCCTCTGGCTGGTATTGAACTCATAACCTTATGATTTGTGAGTGAGTGGCTACAGCACAGGCATTTAACCATTGTGCCACCAGGGCACTAATGGCATATATAGGTCTATCCCTGGCTTTCCACTCCACCAAATGCATCTGAGGAAGTAGACCTAGGTCTACAAAAGCTCATGCTGCCAACTTCTTTCTTTCAGTTCACCTCAAAGGTGCTACAATACCTCTCTACATACATCTCTGAAGTGTATAGTCTAGATAGTGGAGTAGCAGTGAAGACCTCTAATGTATGGAGAACAGGCTTCAATCAGATGTGTGTGTGTGTGTGTGTGTGTGGTATATTTCTACAACCTTAAGTGTCTTGCTACTGTGTATTTGTTTTATTACCTGACATGTTTAACTTAATTTTCCCTTTCTGTTAAATCACTCACTGTTTAAAACTCTACTGTATAAACATATATATTCAACTTTAGGGCTCAGATTTTGTGAGAAGGTATTACTGTAATTGTATCCTTAAAACACACACACAATGTTTTTTCCATATGTCTCTGGGAATCCTGCTCATTTTCATGACCTCAGCTCCGTACAGTTTGTAAGAGGAAAGGTTAAATTCTGAATATTTGCAAGTATAAGTAAGGGGATATTTGTGAGATGATTTGGTATCATCCTCCCCCACCCCCTTTTGGGAGTCTGCTCCCTTTTTGATCCAGTTGCAGATCAGAGCAGAAATCTCGTGTATTGCTGGGAAAGTTTTCAGGGGACTTTTGAGAATTTTAAATGGTTATGGATACAAAGCTGTCAAGTTCTGCGCTCTCAGCTGCAGAAATCATCTAATGATAATCAGCATTGTGGCACATTTGTATAAAATAATTTCCTTTTCATTTATACTCAAATGTCAAAAATTATTTAAAATAATATATGCTAAAGTTCATAGGAATAGAATAGTAAGACAGGAAGCTGCTTTATACTGAGATAGACCATTTGTCCACCTAAACCAATATTGCTGTTACTGACAGGCAGCAACCCTCCAGGGCTTTATGCAAAAGTTTTTCCAGGCCTTCTTAGGGATGACTGACTTTCTTCATGCACAGCATGCACTCAGGAGCAAAACTGAAAAGCAACTTTTACAATACTTAAAATACATTGTTAGCAGATATCTGTATTCTAAAATGCTAAGCTTTTTAAAACAAGTGGGTACACACAAATACACACATACACCTAATTCCAAGAGTCTCCTTAGTTGAATTTTGCCCAAATGTTGGAAAAGTTATTTTTTGAACTACAACTCATAGAATTGACAGCCAATATGGCCATGATGGGGATTTGGGGAGTTGTAGTCAGGGGTCAGTATTCTCGTGGTGACTTTATGTATCTTCTTGGTGACTGGAAACCTTCTTATGTAACATTGGAAAAAGTACCACGTTGCATAAGGAGGTATCTAGTACTTCCAATTTTGACTGTCCAAATTTATACAACAGTTTTTCCAAGCCTTTGCAACAGCAACAACAGGTGGATAGCAGTGGGGTGCATTCTGCCTTTGATCCAAATGGCCACTGGTTGGTTATGAGGATGCGCCAAGTAAGCTACTATTGCTCAGACACAAGCTTGGCAACCCGTTCTCTTTTGGACCTCTATGTAAGTTTGCTCTCAGAACTTTACACTTTCCCTGCCTGAAATAGGATTCCATTCTGAAAAAGTAACTTTTCCAAACTTTGTCCCCTTCCCCCTTTCAATATGTGAAGTGTCCCTGCTTGAAATGTACCATATAGATTATTTGCACCCCTGCTTTTTACTACTGATGGAGTCATAGAAAGGCCAAGGGTGATCAGATGTCATAACCAGTATGGAGGACAAGGCACCACATAGCATATGAGCCATTTACTTTTTAAAAAACAGTTCAGATTTAAATGCTGCTTTAAAATTGCTTTCCACCTCCCAGCTATGAAATGTTTGGGAGGGGGGTGAGAAAGTGTTAGGAGGGAGGGACTGCAAACATATTTAGTGATATATTCCAGGGGATGTACAATTTGCAGCCAAGGAAAGTCACACGCTCTCAGCATCAGAGGTTGACAAATCCCCTCTGAAGAAACTTGCCAAGAAAACCCCATGACAAGGTTGCCTTAGGGTTTGCCATAAGTCAGATTTGACTTGAAGACAAACACAAACAACAACAAAAAAGTCTGCAATTATTTCACAGGTAGTACCAGGGAATGGGAGCCAGTGTGGCACAGTGGTCTGACTCTGGAGATCACAGTTTGATTCCCTGCTCTGCTGTTAAACCCACTGGGTGAGTCACATGTTCTCAACCTCAGAGGGAAGGCAAGGGCAAACCTCCTAGGAAAAATTTTGCTAAGAAAATCCCATGAGCCATAAGTAGGAAAGAACTTGAAGTCACGTCGCAAAAAACAAAGCCTCAAGAAAGAGCAAGTGTGGTGTAGTGGTTAGAGCATTAGACTATGACCCTGGAAACCTACTGAGTAATCTTAGGTAGGTCATATTCTTTCAACCTCAGAGGGAGGCACTGGC
>NC_056522.1:126111404-126159889 GCF_019175285.1 Sceloporus undulatus | reverse complement strand
AAAACCACTTCTGAAGAAATCTTGCCAAGAAAATCCTGTGATATAGATGCAACAACAATAGCAACAACAGTTACATCAGACTGTGAAGCAGACGCAAACTATAAATGATTTGTTTCTTCCATTTTGTTGCTGTTATTTTTAAACTTGTATAAAGAAATCCTGTGGTACTTTTAAGACAAACACAAAGCAAAAAAAAATCTCCAGCATGAGCTTTGGTGGGTTCATCAATTTTGTCTTGTGCAGATCTGTTGCTGATTGAATTTGAAAACTGTGTTTCAGTCCTTACTCCCGACAGCTTTCCTTGGATTCCTGATTGGTCTGTGGCAAACAAGAAATTTAAAACTACCAGCTGTGATGTGAACTCTTTTCTTCATCTGCATTTGTTTTAATTTTTGTAAGCTGTCTTCACTTTTCATCTCAGAGGAAAAATACTGTTGTTGTGTGCCTTCATGTCATTTCTGACTTATGGTGACCCTGAGGGACCCTCATTCACTGGTCAGGGAAGCCCCAGGCAGATGTTGACTCCTTTTCTACCACCAAATGCCCTTCAGGATGGAAGGAGGGAGGTACGGAAAGTGGGGCTTCCCCCTTTGCCTCCTCTGCCCCAAGCCACGCGGCCCTCCTCTTCCTCATCCGCGCAGTGGAGGAGGGCCGTGTGGCCTGGAGCAGAGGAGGAGGAGGAGGCGGCGGCGGTGGCGGCGGTGGCAGGACCAGGCTGGGGCCGGTCCTGCCGGCTCCGTGGGCTGCCTCAGGCCCACGGGCCAGGAGTTGCCAACCCCTGTTCTGTAAAGTAAACAAACTAAGACAATTTTCTTATATATTTAGCTTGTATGCATTATATAATAGGTTCTAATTAGAAAGGCAGAGTAGTAAAGAATCTCATTTGAATTGAATCAGATAGGGCAAATGTACACCTCCCCTCCCCCCATGTGTTAGCTTATGAAGAAAGAGCAGATCCGTACAACGTACGGATGTACAACAAATAAACCCTCCTACTTTCCAAAGCTGAATGCAGCCCAGTAACTATCATTGGCAACCCAACAGGGATATGATAAACCTTTTGCATTTGCTTTCTGTGTGGTGAAAAATAAAATAAAAGGGAGGTTGTCTCAGGCCACAGTGAACCATGAGTTGGATTAAATTCAACTCAATTGCCCATCAGTTTGCAAGCTTATTTTAGAGAAAAGAGACACACACAAATAAATCCTGACTCTTGTTATGAGTTTGTTACTCATAGCTTTTCTGGATCAAGAGCACGTTACTATGTGAGTTTGTTCCTCTGATTTTAATAGGGCTTATGCATCAGATTGCAGTTTTAATTAGGCTGCTAGATTCTGAGTAATTTTGTCAAGAAGCTGATTTATTCACAGATTCTGGAAGTGATGACACTGACTGAGTATGTAGTAAGATTAATGGTATGTCTAAAAAAATTATTTGGCATACTCCCTACCAAAAATGACTTCCAGGTCCTTGAATGTTGTCATGGTTAATCAGAATGGCTGAGAAGACTAATGTATGACTCCTGATTGTGTAGCAGTTTAATGATCTTGAAGGAGCACAAAGTGCTTTATTGGAACAAATCAAGAATGACATTAAGTACTAAAAAAAAAGGGCTTCATACCAATTTCTTTCCAAATATGTCTGCCCCTGGTTCTCAACCCTACTTTATTATAATAAATCCTACTTTACTATTTTGCTTGGATACTCTTCTCTAAAAATTTTTTAGATACTATCTCTTCATGTTTAGTGTTGTTTAACTCTTCTCATTCTAATTGTTCCAATGCTATTGTTAATTAACAATAGCATTGGAACAATAAGCCTACTTTTCTGTACTCAGAGAATAAACAACAGCCAGTGTAGTTCATTGATTTGAGTGCTGGATTAGGACTCTGATAGATAAGGGTCTGAAACCCCACTGAGTCAAGGAAATCCAGTGAATAACCTTGGGTATATCACACTCTCTCTGTCTGAAGAAAGCAACATCAGATCTCCTCTGAATAAATAATGCCAAGAAAATCCTAGGATAGGATTGGAGTCAACTTGAAAGCACATAATGACAAGAAAGAACATGGATTGTGGGTGTTTTCCCTCCTAATGTTACGGGATAACCTCTGTTCTCTGCAGCCCTTCCACCATTCTGTCAGAAGAAAAACTGCTGTCAGTTCTGTAAAACCAATCGAGAAACCAGCACTATGTATTTATATGTCTATTCACTTGTTTCACTAGAAACCACATTACCCCATCCTTCCATAACATTAATGTTGCTCAGAGCAGGTAATAACATATAGAAAACCAAAATAATTTCATGAAATAAAATGTTAAGAGAGCAAAGTACTTGGAATAGCAATAGCTAGTACTAGCACTCCCTAAGCAGTTTACAATGTGTAACTGTAAGCCAATTGCTGGGCACTCATTTTACCAACCTATGAAAGGATGGAAGGCTGAATGGTCCTTGGAGTCCTGCCTGGGATCGAACTTACAACTTTGTGGGTGCAGTACTGGCATTTAAACACTGTGCCACCAGGGCTCCAGGGAATTGGCTTGGCAGATAGATGTCAAGAAAAAAGCAACATGGGATATACAGTATATGAAATAAAACATGTATGTGTGAGTCAGGGTGACTCAGCAGAAGCCAATTGGGAACCACACAGGTGTAAATGGTAATGGAATTAACAAGTCCTGAGTGCCAAGGACAAGAAATGCAAATGGATAATTGGACACACCTGAATATTGTTAAGTGGTCAAGGCTGAGATGATGAAATCATTAATTGTAGGATGAACCAAGAGAACCAATGAGAATGGTGTACACGCCTACTGGGTGGAAACAGACAACAGTGGGTGGTAACTTGCATTGACTATAATAATGACTATGGATCCCAATGTATTTTGTGGGTTGTAGTAGTGGGTAGTAGAGTGAGGAGTAGTGTATTGTTGTGTTGGATAGTTTGGAGCTGTATATAGTAGAATAAAGTAGATCTTTTATATAAGACTACTGAGTTGTCTGGTGTCTTGGGTGAAGCTACAAGAACCAGCTGGATCTTAAAGAAGGGTGGAGACTTCTGTGGAAGCAAGAGTGAGAAGGCTTGGAGAATTTGTCAGGGTCTTCAGCCTGTTCTCTGTAACTCTGCTAACCTATAACCACTGGCCAAAACTGGTCAGCGCGGTGCACAACCAGGTGGTGAGTTCAAGCCAGAGGTGAAGAGCTACCTGACAATAGAAACATCCTAAAATTATGGACTAATATATAGTAATCCTGAAGTCAAATGATGGTGCAGCCATAAAGAAGGTCTTGCTTTTCATTCTGAGCAGTGGTTTACTGACAGAGCAGAGACTTTCTGATGGATCCTAAGGTGTTGGAAGCACTTTAAATAATGCCCAGACACAAATTGGAAACTAATGCAGGTTAAATGGCTTTATCGATTAGATATCAGGAGTTCTGTCTGAAGTAACTAGTAATTAATAACTCTTATCAACAGCCAAGTTATATGATAGTAACCCAATGAAGGAAGGCTCCATTCCATTTGGGATGTAGCTAACCTTTTAAAAGTACCCTTTATTATTATCATTTTATTATTTTATTTTCTTTCCTGCTGTGGACAATTTTGATTGTTGCTAAAACAAGGGAATTCACTTCTAAGAAACAGGGATGTAGCTAGGATTTTAGGAAGGGGGGGTCCAGACTAAGTGCCACCATTATAATAGGGCTTGAGTGCAGTGGTGCACCAGCACACACCATTCATTTTTCTAATGGAAGGGGGGGGGGTCCGGATCCCAAGACACCCCCCCCCCCTTGGCTATGTCCCTGTAAGAAAGTATTTTTGTGTTGATCCTCCCCACCCCAGTTTTTCAGTCTTGATCTCAGCCATTTGATTCACTTTCCTCATGTAAATGTGGTGCTGAAACAGGAACATGTGCCCTTAAAAAAGTGTTTTGTACCGCTGCATGGATCACTGTCATTGTTATTGTTGTCATCATCATCATTATTATTGGCAGCAGCAGCAACAATTTTGTTACTATTGCCTGGGAGGCTGGCGCTAAAAACCACATAAAACCAAGTTGGATGAAAGGCCACAACTTTATTAGCAACAGCAAACCAGAACAGAAGGGTTGGCACAAAGCATAAGGTCAGGATCTGAAGCATCGAATAACTCCATGGTTAATCGATAAGTAGCATACCTGGTGACCGGCAGGCGTTGGGATGACCTAGGGGCTAAGGAACGCCAACTAGCTGCCATCACACCAGGCGCGCTCTTGTTCTCAAAG
Source organism: Sceloporus undulatus (assembly GCF_019175285.1). NCBI lineage: Eukaryota > Metazoa > Chordata > Lepidosauria > Squamata > Phrynosomatidae > Sceloporus > Sceloporus undulatus. The sequence goes on along the minus strand of NC_056522.1, from coordinate 126,155,626 downwards.
CCCCTAGTCACCGGGTGGCTTAACCATGTTGTGGCCCCTGCAATGGCCACAACGCATGCCCAGCTCACCCCCGGGTCCCTATTGACTCCCAAACCAGTGCTCCATAGCCCTGGTAACCAAACCAACCCAATCCTGGCCTATGCTGCCACCCCAAGTTGTGACAGAAAACCCCAAGCAGAGGGTGGGTGGGAGAGCCGAGCTGCAAATGGCTGCAGGGCCTGGCCACATGGCCCTTAAATAGGCCAAGGCCCCGCCTCCTCACCCCATGGTGAGGCTCCTCCTCCAGGGCAGCCCAACCAATGAGCTGCCCTGGAGGACTGAAGCCATAGAGGTTTCCTCCGCCCCTACAGAACAGTGCGGGCGGAAGAGGCGGGCCCTTCTGCCCAGCCCACCAATCAGGGTGGAGGACGGCACCAATCAGGAAGTTGGGCCCAGGGAGCCGCGCCGGCTCCTGATGGCAAAGCGGCCAGCCCGCGCAGTCGGGCAGCCACATTTTATATCCAAAGGGATGGATTTTGTATGTTCTCAGAATTTGCTGCCCTGTCCACAATAATAAGCAGAGTTGATTTCTCCCCTGACTAGGAACATCTCTGTCCTTGCATATATTAAGTTTCTATTTATTAGCCCTCTAATTGATCACTGTGATCTGTGTGGAACTTATCAAAAGGAGGGGCGAATTTCCTGTGTAACAATGGCTAAGTTCATTGAGTGATATGTTGAGTTAAATATTCCCACCGTCCTCTTTCCTGGCTGTTTTTCAGTATGATAGAAACATATGGATGCGTTGCAGAGTTTTCATTACTGAAACATAACACTAGTTCTGATGCAATATTTCCCACTTTTTCATGCTTTTATTTGTATGCATAAACATCTGAGATAACTTTATTAAAGCAATTCCCTCACATCCTTCAAATCCTTAAACACATACACCATTAACATGCTACTCTTTTATCAGAATATAATTATTAGCTGGAAATCACACACTTCCTTGGTAAAAGAACAGCATGCCCTTTTCATTTTTGTCCCACATGCATTGTCTACGGCCTACACCATCTGAAGAAGTGCATGCTACATATCTTCTGCACCCTAAAAAAATAACATCAGCAAAAAGGCTAGCACTAAACCTTTATTCCAGACTTGCAGAGAGACAGAGCCAGAGAGAGAGGGGAGAGACTTCAGTGCCATATAAGTCATCCACACCTCTGTTCTGAGGAGGAAGTATTGTCCCGGGACAGCTCTAACTGTGGAGGCTAATAAAGCATTTTCAGATTTTTAAATTTTCTCGCATGGGCAACCAAAATGTATACACAGAAAGACAAAAGTCAAATCAAATACCATTACTTCAAGTATGAAATAATATGAAAATGATTTGTTGTTGCATACCTTTAAATTGTTTTCAATTTACAGCAACACAAAGGTGAAACTATCATGGGTTTTCCTGACAAAATTTGTTCAGAGTGGGTTTGCCTTTGCCTTTCCTGGAGACTGAGAGAGTGTGACTTGTCCAAGGTAACCCAGTGTGTTTCCATGGTTGAGCAGGGATTCAAACCCTGGTCCCCAGAGTTGAACACTCAAACCACTACACACACCCTCGCTCTATGAAAATGATATTTAATGTTACATATACCTTCATTTTTTAAAAGACAAGTTCTTTTGCTTTCTCTTTACACAGTTGGATATAACCTCAACCAGGTAATCTCCAAATGAGTTCCTGGAAAATAACTCCTCCCTAACTGAGGCCTGTTACAGACTGCCAAAATAAAGCTGCTTCGGGTCTCTTTGGAGGTATGCTATTTAAATGATGCATGGGTCCTAAGAGTCCAGAGGTCGCGCCAAAGCCACATTCCATTCCTAAGCACTGGAGTGCAGCTTTGGCGCAGCTTCCGGATTCTTCGGATGCATGCATCATTTAAACAGCACACCTCCAAAGAGACCCGAAGCAGCTTTATTTTGGCAGTCTGTAACAGGCCTAAGAGTATAAAGGTTGAGAAAATGTATGATCATTGCCCCCCCTGTAAGTAACAGCCACAGTCATTCCTTGCCCAAATGCACAGACTTAAAGAGAGGGACAAAGATAGGATACAAGGTTACTATTATACACAGGCGTATCATTCTGATGTCTCCTGAGTCACATCAATATTAGCCAGATCTACCACTGACACTTCTCTGCTTCTCCCAACAATACTACTGATGCAGATCAGTGATGCGGAAGTGCACAACATGGGCAGATCATATGCAGAGAGAGCTTGGAATAAGGCTGCAATGTTTGGAGACTGACCCATATTAAGTGCCTTGTCTACTTTTGCTGCTGTTTATTATGGCCCAGATCAACTCAACCAGCATAATTAGGAGGGTGTAATCTCCCATCCCCAGTACAGTCCTTCATGGGTCCTAAAAACCAGATTCAACTCCCCAAAATCAGTTTAGGAACAGTGCCTGTTAAAGTTAGTAATCTTTATGTGACTATACTCACTAATTGCCAGTTTGCATGTTACTTTATAGGAGTTTAGCCACATCATCTATTAATGTTTATTTTACTATACTCCTTCTTTTCCTTCAACAATCTTATCTGTAGCCATTTTCTTCTTCTTTTTCTCACTGCAAATAGATTGTGTATTTGATTATGCACAAGGGTTGTTTTTGCTAAGCAAAACTACATTAATAAGTTTTACAAAGAGGATAACCCTTGTTTGTTTTCTCTGCTACATCCTGCATGTAGTTGTGAGACTGGTTGTTGTTCAGCTTCTGATTTGACAATTGATTACTCTGTTTGAGAGAGCCATTACTGTCCCTCAAATTTCCCACTAGTGCCAAGGTCTGGGTGGAAAGAAGGAGAGGGGAAGAAAGTTCCATCATGCTGAGATTTCAGTGATATGTTTGAATTAGATCAATGTTATAAAAACAAAATGGAAAAATGTACTTTTTATTCTTTCTGTAAAGAATAAAGGGGTGCTGTAACCTGACTGAGCCCATTTTTGTATTGAAACTGAACTTAAATTTAATTTCTTCCAAGGTTTCAACTGGATGAAGACCACTATTGGAAACCTGGATAAAATAGGAGTGTTGTCTTAATTTGTCTGTTGGAATTACTGCAACCCTGGTATAAAATAAGAGCACTGTCTTAATTCACAATCATTCTAGTAATGAGTATAGGCTGTTAGTCATTACTTCACAGACTCTGCTTTCTGTAATAAAGACAGAAAGTGGCATGAAAAGTTGACATGAACTGAAGTAGCTTGTCTAAATCAGTTTACTTTATCCCACGTTAAAGACACTTTTGACAATTTCTGGTGGCAAAAAAGAATGTCACGGTCAGCTGAGCACCTGTTTTTCATTTTCGTCTATAGTTTGGATATAAACTCTGAAACCCCCATGATGTGATAAGTGTTCCATTACTTACATGAAGTATCTGTGAAAGGAGAAGTGAGGTTTCGAGTTTCCTTTCCAAAGAATAAATTTATTGTGCATAAGCATTCCTGCTCAGTGCTTCCTCAGAAATGTGGAGCTTCATTCATTCTGCACCACCAAATAGACTTTACATCTAATAGTCAAGAAGACCATTTCTAATATAAACCAGGAGAGGGAAAAAATAGATCTGATTCTTTGTTATTATTGTTACTTGCCACCAAGTGAAGTTTGACTTATGTTGACCCTAGAGAAGAGAAGACTGAGACCTGACATGTTCAAACTCTTTAAATACCTCAAGGGCTGCCACAGAGCGGAGGGCAGGCCTGTCCTCTGCTACCCCAGAGGGTAGGATTAGATCTAATGGTTTGAAGTTACAGGAGGATAGATTTTAATAGAACATTAGAAGGAATGTCTTGGCAGTAAGAGTGGTTCAGTAATGCATCAATTGCTTAGAGAGGAGGTGTGATCTCCTTCTTTGGATTTCTTCAAAAACGAGGCTGGACAGCTACCTGCTGGGGGGATGCTCTAGCTAGAGATCCTGCACTGAACAGGGGGTTGGACCTCATAGGGCCCCTTCCAACTGTATGATTCTATGAATGAGAAACCTTCAAGAGCTTGAATAAGCAAACATCCTATTAGGGTCTTGCAAAGTCAGGGTTGTGGCTTCCTTGACTGAATCTACCACCACACCCTTATTATTATTATTTATTATTTATTATTTTATTAACCTTTATTTATGACGCTGTAAATTTACACAGCACTGTACATGCAATCTTTTTAGTTACACGGATCCCTGCCCTCGGGCTTACAATCTAAAAAGATGACACAGAGGAGAAGGGAGTGGTGGAGGGAAAGGTAAGAGGTCCAGCAGTTCCTCTCTACCTCCGAGGCTGGACCAAGCAGATGGACATTGGGCTTGGCTTCATAATGGATGGTTAATCATTTTCCAGGGAAAATACATATTCTCAAGTAGGATAATACATATACAGTACATAGCAATACAGGAAATGGTTGCTTGCTTTCTGTAATGCTCTCTCTCTCTTTTCCTATTGCCTTCTACTTCACCAAACCTTATCATATTTTCCAATGAGTCGCATCATCTCATGATATGGCCAAAGTATGACAGCCCCAGTTTAGTAATTTTGGCTTCTAATGAGAATTTGGGCTTGATTTGTTCTAAGGCCCATTTACTGGTCATTTTAGCCATCCATGATATCTGCAGAACATTTCTCTAGCAGCACATTTCAAATACATTGATTTTCTTCTCTTCAGCTTTCTTCACTGCCCAGCTTTCACAACCATTCATAGAAATTGGAAATATCATGGTAAACATGATTCCTATTTGGGTGATCTGATTATAACCAAAGCCTTCCTTTTAAATCAGAAATTAATGGGATGTCCAAACAAAATTAATGGGATTTGCTTGTTTTGCATAGCTAATTTTGCTTCTCTTGATCATCAGGGAAAGGAGCTGTGAAAATCATAAAAGCCCCAGCCCTTAATTTGTGACAATTAGATTGTTCATGAGGCTGGTGAATTTTCACCAGAGGTTCTATGTTTGGGGTAAGCAAAATGCAGCCTTCCAGATGTCACTGGATTGCAATTTCCATAATCCACAGGCAGTATAGCCTATGGTGAAAATGTCTAGGAGTTGCAGTCCAAAAACATCTGGAAGGCTGCACTTTGTCTGTCCTCTTTCCCCATGTACTGTCCACCTTATTGCTGCAGCCACAAAGGCAGTCCATTTAATACAAAACAAAATATGAGAAGCTCAGGACCTCAGGATGATGACTCCTGCAACACCTAGCAAGTTCCATACTCCATTCATGGACATGAGACAGGAAGTAAAATTATAGTTCTACATTGAATGCAAATGATGTCCATTATTTATAATCAATTATGCAAGTCTTTGCTTGAAAGAGGAACAAAAAATATAGTGTGAGAGGGTATGGATATGTGAGGAATGATGGTCATGATCACAGGACTTAGCTCTGGGAGATTGTGTCTGGTCTAATTTTAAAACAATATTATCACACTATACTCTTATAGTACTACTATTCCACTTTAACTGCTCTAGCTGCCTCCTGTTGCATTCTGGGATTTGCAGTTTTAAGGAGGGATATTTAGAATTCTCAGGCAGAAGAAGGCAGAAGTTATGAGCAGAGTGGATAAACAAAGGAGTGTGTGAAATGCAAATGGCGATTGGCCTCCAAAATAAAAAGATACTTCGTACATATCAGGTACACTTCAAAAAAACTATGGATCAGGATTGTGGGGATTTGGATTATCCTGATTCTGCTCAGGTTACATCTAGCAGAACATCAACAAGACGGCATTGGAACCACAGTTTAAGAAAATTATTAACAAGTTGATATGTGTGCAGAGGACCATGATGATCAATGATCTGTAAGCCAAGCCTTGTGAAGAATGACTTATTGAGCTCTGTACATTTATCTTAGAGAAGATTGAGAACTAACATGATAGACAATATCTGAATGGATGTTATGTAGATGATGGAACAGGCTTGGTTTTTTTGCTGTTTCAGAGATTTACAATTCAAATCATAAGAAAACGGAGTCTATCTAAATGTTGGGTAGAATTCTTTACGGTAAGAACTGTTTGACAGTGGACTATCCTGCCTTTTGGAGGCAGGGGACCCCTCCTTCTTTGGAGGTCTTTAAATAGAGGTTGGATGAGCATCTTTCAGGAGTGCTTTAGTTGTGTATTCCTGCATGACAGGGGGTTGGACTCTCTTCTATGATTCTATAAAGGAGCCAGGAGCACAACACATTAGTGTGCGCGTGTGTGTGCGCGTGTGCCTTCAAATTGCCTGTTGATTTCTGACAACCCCATGAATTTCACAGGGCTTTCTTAGGCAAGGAATATTCAGATGTAGTTTTGCCAGTTCCTTCTTCTGAAATATGGCACACAGCACCTAGTGTTTGATATTACTTGAACTACAAATATTGCAGACTTACTTGTAAGTTTGAGTAGGAGAAATGATCATAGGTCACGGAAATGCATAGATAGTTGCATTAATTTGGATGGGCTTTTCTTAAGTCTAATGAGTTCATATGTTTACTATTATGTGTTTGAAAAGTCTTCTTGGCACCTTTTCATTTTAGATTATAAATCTCTTTTTCTGAACTTTTCAGTGACACTCAGGAGACAGCAAATAACTACAATCAGTCTCTTAGGATTCCTCCTCCTCCATGCCCTAGCACATCTTTCAGGAAGATTGTCCATAATTTATCCAAGTTTGGAGCTTTCACCACTTCTGAATTATTCCAATTATCCAATTTTCTGTTCTCTTTCAATGATATAAGCTGCTGGATGTTTCTCTCTCTTTTGTCCAGCTTCTTGAAAGTATATACTAGTGTCTTTTATTTTATTTTTGGCTAATGGCTCCTTTCTGGAGAATCAATTAGGCAAAGGAAATAAAAGCCAAGGACAAAATAATAACAATAAGTCTATAAAGTGTTATGCAACATGTCTTTTTTTCTGAAGCATTACTTCTTATTTTCACTACTGCTAAGTTCACTGCTCACCAGCCCATATGAGACCCTATCCACATGCAATAGCAATGGCTTTTCCTGATGTGCTTCACATTCGCTTCCTTCTTCTCCCCTTTAATTCCTTCCAATATGATTTGATCTAATGTGATTTGTTGTACAGAAGATACGCAGCACTGTGAAGGTGCTCTCTCTCGACAGAAAGGTTAAGTAAAAAACAAAGAGAGAGAGTGCTCATTGGCTTAAGTATTCATCCTATCTGCTGAGACATACCTATAAAAGGTTAGGTGTAATCCACACTCTTTAGAGGTCATCTAGGTAGTTGAATGAGTTTACCTGTGTGCAATGCCAGTGCTGCACAAGCTCCAATTAAAGACACCCATTCTGGAAGGCTTAGGCCTCATTCGCATTGGGCAAAAAAAGCAGCTTATTTCGCTGCTATTCTGACTTGGATTTTTTCCCCAAGTTGTAATTGAATCTGACCCATAATTCCCATTAAAAACGGGTGCAAACAGACCCGGGTTTTTTTTAAACCCTGTTTTTGTTCCCATTGGTATTTTCCCTGTGGTAATTTGAAGTGGGTTATTTTGCTCCCTGTTCCCATTGCCCTTCCGGAACCTCTTTTTTAAAAAAAATCAGCTGTCAATCAAGCACTTAAGCACTTGACATCACAGCCAATTAGTCGCTTAGGCACTTTTCCCCTCCAGGAAAGGAAGAAGGAACCTCTATTCACCCCAAATCCCTTTACATCTGAGGCTCTTCTGTGTCTCCCCAGACTCCTTCTGGGAAAGAGAGAATGAGCCTCTATTCCCCCCAAATCCCTTTGCCTCCTCCATTGCTCCCTGGGCTGTTTGGGGGGCAATCAACCAGGCATGTAATGTAAAGCCGATTTGCTGCTCAGGTGCTCAGGCAGAGGCAAAAAAAGAAAAAGAAAAAAAAAGAAAAAAGAATAGTTAAAAATAGTGTTCAATAGCTCTCCTCAAACATCAATCTATAATAATAATAAAGTTTTATTTATATACCACCCTTCCAACGATCAGGGCGGTGAACAGCAAACTATAATACAATAAAATACAAATACATATATCAATAACAATATTAAAATCAACAGTAAAAACACATCATCAGCATTAAAACTGAATGTGGAGCAGAGGGAGTAATGTGTTTACTGCGTCTAGAGCTCAGTGTAGCACGATCGCCTTACCCTGCTTCCCAATCCACCGGGGGAAAGGCTATGCAGATGGGAGAAAATGGCACTGGTAATGCAGGAAAGAGAACAAGTGGGTGACACCCCCAGGCCAGCCCCCTGAGCACTGCTCCTCCCATCCCCAAGTTCCTGAATCAGACACCCTTTCGTTCCCACTCATGTGCCCCAAATCAGACTCAGGAGGCACAGGAAAACTTGCTAAAAATGCACTGTTAAATTAAACCGCTTTATCAACCACTGATTCAGGTTTTTTTTCAGGATAATTTGATCACATGGGAGTCAGATTCAAATTCCCATGGGAATGATATCAGAGCAATGTGGATCGAATGCGTGCTCAAATGGGAACGATGCACCCATGATTCATGTCCTGATCCGCGTTATAAGCCAGTGGGAATGGGGCCTTAGAGTTTGTTGGAGAGCATATCTAAGTAAACTGCATTGTGAAGACCAAGGAGATATCCCAAAAAGTTCAGGACAAAGTTGTGCAGAGTAAGGGTTTTTTAAGCCCCCCCCCCCCCCGACTAGGAACATCTCACTGGCGCATCATTAAATAAAAAAAATTAAATTCACTCTTACAAAATGGAAAGAATACAGCTCAACCACAACTCTGTCTAGAGAAGGCTGCCCACTGACATCCAATGAAAGGGTTTGCAAGGCATTCATCAACTAAGAAGCTCATGGCAACTCTGTAGGAGCTTGAGAGATCTGCAGCTGCGATAGGAGAAATAGTTCATGGCATAATTATCACATGCTGCACAAAACTGGGCTTTATGGAAGAGTGTCAAGAAGACATACATTACTAAAACAAATCCATATTAGAGTCCATTTGGAATAATCATAAAGGGATGTGGAGATACAGCAAAAGATCCTGTTTCATAGTGGGAACGATGCCACAGTGGAATTGAGTCAACAATCCAGATCGAAACCTCATTACGAACCGGTTTAAATGGTAAATGGGAGTGAGCCCTTTGTGTAATGAAACCAAAATGGAATGTTTTGGCCTTGCTGAAAGATGTTATACTTGAGACTCTGTATAAGAGACATGCATAAAGGTTTAACCAGATGGAATTCATTCCCCACTCTCCCCTTTCTCAGGACACACTGGCTAGGACCCCCTAACTTGACCATGCAGTGGGCTGGGGAGAGTAGGGATGATGCAGAGTAGCAAGCTATTTTCCTATATCCAGCTAGGTCCTGAAGAATGATGTTGTCATGGAGTTTATAGACGCATAGCTGATTGCTGCTCTAGTGTCCCCATTTGACGTCCATATGACACATGTCCTGACTCTGCCCCATGGCACTGTGACACCGTGTGCCACACAGCGTCAGGAAGCTCTGTGACACTGGGAAACAGGTGTAGTACAGTACTGTCTCCCTTTCCTACTCCAACTCTCACCTTGTGTTTGTGACAGCTGTGTCAATGTTCAGAGGGACTAAAGTTAATTAGGAAATATAGTTCACTAAGATCCATCTTGGATTTACACATTGGCTTGTCTTTTTAGCAGCCCACAGTACCCACAGAACTCTTTTCTAGAACTACATTTCAAATGAACTGATTTTCTTCCTGTCACCTTTTCACGGTCCAACTTTCACAACCACACATAGACATAGGAGATACAAGGGTATAGATAATTCTAACTAGTATTCAATGATATGTCTTTACCCTTGAGGATCTTGTCTAGTTCCTTCTTAGCGGCTCTTCCACATATAGTTTACCTTTGAAATAGGTAAAGGAGGTGTTACTTGTTATTTGGTAAGAAACATAATGATAACAACATTTTTAAAATGGTCTTCTCTATTTATCTTCTCTCCTTCCTTCCTTCTGCCCACATTAATATCATATGTATTGCCTTCTTCTATTATCATTTTTCCCTTTATAATATTTAGTCCTTTTTAAAAAAAACCTTCTTAGTGGTAGTATGTGACTTGTGGGAAGTGCATGCATTCTTTCACATGTGGTTCAAGAGGAAGAAACTGTGGTGAGATTCATACACCTTGTAAAAATGTATTTCTTCATATAGGTTTTCCCTGGCTCATAATTAATATCAATGCTTTGCTTCATTGTTTTATTTGTTTCATTTTTTTCTCTGTTCTATTATGTACATTTTATTTTTATATGTATTTATGGTCTCTTAATTTTGTTTTAACTTTGTTACTACTAATATATAATTTATGTACCTTGTTTTAATTTACGTGTGAGATGCTTTTGAGCCCTTTTGAGAGAAAGTAAGGAAATAATAATAATAATAATAATAATAATAATAATAATAATAATTCATCATTTATTGGAAATGTTTATAGTACAGAAAATATTTTGCATGATTTTGAAAAGTCCCAGAATTCAATATATTTTGGCATAGAATTTTGATTGCTTGCATGCTGAATTTTATTTATTTTAGTGGGGAACACACGAAGCCTTGTCTATTATGCTTATTGTAGCTCAGAGTAGCTCTACATAAATATTATAATAATGGGACAGTTTGTATCCAGATATATCTGTGAACCTCTGTTTTCATATCTTTCTGTAAGAAATAATTTTGTTCTTTATTTCTGTTTGAATAATGCTGTTATAAAAAGTAAATCATGACTTTTGCTTGCCCAGACCACCTCTATTTCTGCCACATAGAGACCTTCCTCGTTCCATAAGAGTTTAAAAAAGCAAGCTATGAAATTGATTTACATGTAAGTCAGTTACATTACTGATTTTGGCCATGAATCCTGGCTGACCTGAAGTAACTATAAACCCCTGTGGACTCTCTTTTTGAAAAAAAGACTTTAAAATCACCTACTTATTGAGAAGTTATCATGTAAAATATTCAGTGTACAGTGCAATTATTATTATTATTATTTGCTAGTAGTGCTATAAATTTGCAGACATGGTAGAACAGTTAGAGAGCATTATTTGAACCAGGAGAGGGCCAAGGGTTAGCTGTGTAGAAAAAGGAAAAAAAAAACTTTGTAGAGCTAAAAATATGTGGCTTTAAAGAGCCTAAAAAGAAAAGAAAAGTTGATTTAAAAAGTGGCTACAAGCTGGTCAAAAGTACCATATATACTTGTGTATACACTGACTTCATGTATAAATTGAGTGCAGGTTTTACGGCCAAAATTTTGGATTTTACTATAGCTGTGGATAAACTGACGGTAAAACTTAGGGGCACACAAGAAACAAATCTTTTTCTCTATTTTAGAAAATGCATAGAGGTATGTTCCATGCCAAAAGGGGCTTCTTGCCATAAAAACACATAAGAACCTACTTAGATAGCCAGTGTGGTGTAGTAGTTTGTGTGTTGGAGATCAGGGTTCAAATTCCTGCTTGGCCATGGAAACCCAGTGGGTAACTTTAAGCAAGTCAGCTCTCGGCCTCAGAAGCTGGCAACGGCAAGCCTCCTCTGAACAAACTTGCCAAGAAAATCCCATGATACATTTGACGAAGGGTTGCTGTAACTTGAAATGACTTAAAAGCACACAACAAATTTACTTAAGAAGACTCAAACAGAAGAAGAGCATCCATTTATCTGTGAGGCTACAAGCGGGTGTGAGTGTAAATGGCACTGCTAATCTTAAAATGTCTGTATCTGTACAAATACAGATAGGGGAAAGAATATAAATGAGGAAAAAGAATGAGAATGTAGCCCAGAGGGGAAAAAAAGTTTGGAGAAGAGAAGAGCAAGGAAAGTAACCTGCCTCTATTAGGGACCCAGGGCAAAGGCAGTGACAAGAGACAGAGGCAAGAAGCCCCTTTTGGTATGGAAACAGCACTCTCACTACTGCATTACTCCTCCTTCCTTGTCCGAGCCAGAGAAAGAAAGGCAGCCTTCCTTCCTTCCTCACTATTTTTTTGCTCCAGAGGTATTCAGCACCAATGTGGGAAGTCTAAAGAGAGACTGCAGTGGCAATTTTTTAATAGGGCATACTGTCTACTTGTCTCTGCAGAGAGACTGTGGTGGCCATCATCATCATCATTCATCATTTATCATCATCATCATTAATCATCATCGTCATCATCCATGGGCTCTACCCATGGATTGAGGCAAGGAACAACAACAATTAACAGGCAAACATCAGTTTAAAAGACATCAGTTAAAACACACATCAGTTCAAAAGGACAAATAAGATGTACACATATTAAAACAATCCACACTTCATAGAATCATAGAGTTGGAAGAGACCACAAGGGCCATCCAATCCAATCCCCTGCTGTGCAAGAGCTCTCAATCAAAGCATCCCAGACAAATGGCCATCCTGCCTCTGTTTAAAGACCTCCGAAGGAGGAGACTGCATCACCTTCCAAGGGAGTGTGTTTCACTGTCGAACAGCTCTTACTGCAGGAAGTTCCTCCTAATGTTGAGGTGGAATGTCTTTTCCTGTACTTTGAATACACTGTTCCAGGTTCTGTTCTCTGGAGCAGAAGAAAAATGCTATTTGATACAAGAATGGTCAAATGTGGCTTTAAAAGTTCTAGGACCCTAATGAAGAAAACCTTTTGTATTTTCTCTTCCATTACACTCTTTTGCAAAACCACCTTCCTTTGGGGGGACATTATTGGCTTAGCCTTAACCCATAGTTTCTCATACTTTGTACTAGGAACACTGTGCTTTTTTATGGGTTAAAACCATATTGACACTTTACAATGTAAAACATATAGAAAACATGTAAAAATTTACATATATTCATGTGATGTGCTTTCAGGATGAAGGGCATGGTTTCCCCTAGTGGCGGCAGAACACAAGGAGGCAGGCGAAAACATACAAGACATTTTATAGTAACCTCCAAAATGCACAAAACACTGAGACCTTTATTGGGCCAACCAAAATGCAACTGAAATACATGTTGCAAGTGTTCTTAGCTCCACTGGCTCCTTCATCAGGCAAAGGTGTTAAAAACCATACAGGAGAAAAAAACATGCCTGCATTTCATCAAGCTGTTGATGTTCTGAGTTAAAACAGTATGGAGTATGGAGGGGATACCCACACAGACAGGCCACTCCGTCTTCTGGTCATGTGGATACTGGTAAAAATGGTCCTGGTTTATTGATTACAGCTGAAGAAACATAGCTCTGCATAAAAAATAGATCAAAGATCAGGCAACCCACCTGCTGGTTAATGAACCACCTCCACACAAGCCTGTCTCCTATAAGGCACTCCATGGGATGGCAGGAAATGGGTGCAAGCCACTAAGTGGTTGCTCTGACAGATGCAAATGAAGTAGGCCTGACAGCTCCTGATCTGTGTGCACGTGTTCTTGAAAACATTCATTCAAGATCCCTTAAGGGGGTGTATGAACATAAGGAAGACATCTATGCTTGAGGACTGGGAGCTGTCTTCTTTGTTTATGGAACTTTAAAGCAGGCATGGTAAAGGTGTAGCACTTCAGGAGTTGTGGGACTAAACTTCTAACAACCCTAAACAACATAGTCAATGGTGTGGAATGCTGGGCTTTGCAATCCAACAACATCTGAAGGGATGGATTTTGCCCATCCTTGCTTTAAACTATCAAATACCCATATGGTGTTGAGTTGTTGTTGTTGTTGTTGTTGTTGTGTGCCTTCAAGTTATTTCTGGCTTATGGTGACCTTAAGGTGAACCTATCATGGGGTTTTCTTGGCAGGATTTATTCAGAGGTTTACCACTGACCTCCCCTGATGCTGAGAGCATGTATACATGTATATTATAATAATAACAACAACACAGTTGACCCTCCATATCCACATTTTTTAACACATGGATTCAAGCATCCATTGCTTGACAATCTTTTAAAAATATATAAATTACAAAAAGAAGACCTTGATTTTGCTGTGTTTTTTTTAAAATAAGGGACAGCGTTATACTGTGCCATTGTGTTTAATAGGACCTCAGCATCCATGGATTTTGATGTCCATGGGAGGATCCTGGAACCAAACCACAGTGGATATCAAGGGCCTACTGTAGTTTTATAAGAGAAGGAATCCAGCTTCATGTAACTTCCTTTTTCTAGTTGCGGTTGTCAGTGCTGTCCCATGAAGTCAGGAGCACACATTTTTCTAGGGAAATTTTTGTATTGCTTCAATAGGCCATGGCTAAATGATGCAGTATATCATAACATACTTTATCTTGATGTTTAGTTTAATTCTTAGACATTCATGCACAGTAAAGCAAACCGGATTTTGTGAAGCTCAGGGAGACATAACCCCCTCTTCAGCCATGGAATATCTGGAGAGAATGCACAAAAAATATATGATACTGTGTGCTGGACAAAGTTCCATCCAATGGTTTAGCAAAATATTTAACCAAGCCAGCCTTCTGTCATAGTCTTCCACAATTTACTGCCAAGATTTCCATAGAAATACTATGTCTTTATGATACACATGTTGGACAAATGGAATTAAAGTAATAGCATAATCCCATCTAATTTATGTGAAGGACAAAATATTGCACTTCATCCTCAACAATTTTGTCATGCAGATCTTCTAGAGGAGTTCCAATGCCAAATGTAAAATGACTGATGAAGATGAAATGATTGATGAGGGATAAGATAGTGTTACCACACTAGTCTACGTGTTGACCATTATTCTAGCTTTGAAGAAAGCTAATCAGAGAAAAGTGGAAAGAAGTAAAAACACACTGCTTTAAAAGAACAGCCTTAGAAAAGAACAGCCACTCGGTGTTTTAAGGCAACACTAGAAGTTGGACAAGGTACCTTTTTTGGATTACAACTTCCAGAATCCTCCAGTCTATGCTCATCGGGGATATTCTGGAAACTGTAACCCCCAAAGTAACTTTTCCAGGGTCTGATTAATATTGTCTTGAAATACAGCATATAACAATTGGTTGTGTTGTTCCATTCTGATGGCATTTTTCCTGCTGTCATAAAAAGGAAAGAAGATGCCAACCATGTGCAGGGCAGGGAGAAATGGAGAAAGCGTGAGATGGAACCAATGTTCAGGGAAAGCCAAAGAAAACTTGAACTGAAAATATGTACAGAACCAAGTAACACCAAGCAGAGTAGCCTCTCCTAGACTCCTACTAGACTCCCTTCCCCAATCCCACTTTATCTTTAGCTATTGCTAGCCTACTTGATGTGTTCCATGTACCTACTTGGGAACAAGGTTTATGGAAAGTTATGAGACTACTTTGAGGAAATGTGCAGTATCAAGCCTGTGAATATTACTGTGAAAATGAATTGAGTAGCAGGACAAAATAATAAGATCTGGCTAGGCATCTAGACAGCAAACAGAAGGGCACAGGCTGCCCTCTACAATGGGGAGATGGAATGTATTTCCATTAAAATTATGGTGAATATTTTTATGGTAAATATATGGTAAATAAATAGTAAATAAATTATGGAAAATATTTGGCAAAGGGGTCAGAAAAGGCAGCACCTTATCACCTGTTCAACTTATATGCAGAACTTATTGTAAGAAAAGCAGGCATGGACACAGAAGAAGGAGGAGTGGAAATAGGAGGGAGGAATATCAACCATCTAAGATATGCAGACAACACCACAATAATAGCAGAAAATCTCAAAGACATGGAATTACTAAGGAAGATCAAGGAAGAAAGTACAAAGGCAGGCTTACTGTTGAACATAAAGAAAACAAAATAACCATGGATAATCGACATAGATTCAATCTAGAGAATGAAGAAATAGAAATAGGAAAAGAGTTCTCATACCTGGGATCAAACCTTGACAGAAATGGAGAATGCAGTCAGGAAATTAAAAGAAGATTAAGAATGGGGAGAGCGACTATGAAAGAACTAGGAAAGATCCTAAAAGATATACAACTGAGTGCAAAAATTACATTCATACAAACCATTGTATTCTCTATTACTATGCATGGGTGTGAGAGCTGAACAGTTAAGAAAGAAGATAGGAAAAAATAAATTCATTTGAGGTGTGGTGATGGAGACGAGTGCTCAGGACTCCATGGATAGCCAAAAAGACAAACAAGTAGGTCCTAGAGAAGATCAAGCCTGAAATCTCCCTGGAAGCCAAGATGACAAAACTGAGACTGCCATACCTTGGACACATCATGAGAAGATATGACTCATTGGAAAAAAACAATAATGCTAGGAAATGTGGAGGGAAGTAGAAAAAGAGGAAGGCTGCATGATGGATGGATGGATTCTATTACTGAGATCATGGGTATGAATTTGCAGGAATTAAGAAAGTATTGGAGATGTCTCATCCACGGAGTTGCCATGCATCGGGATCGACTTGTGGACAGTTAATAGCAACAACAACAAAATATTTTTTCATCTATAAATGACCATATATGACTTGAATGTAGATTTGTGTCCTGAATTTTTTTTTTGGGGGGGGGGATGTTTTGTGTTTTTTTCTTGCCCTATGAAGTTTATCACACAGAGGTCCTTCTATGATGTTGGATATTATTTTGGTCCTGCTGAAGATAAGGAAATGCTTTGGATGTCTATCACTGACAATAGGAGGACCATTTCTCTAGACCTGTGTGAATCATCTATTGCCTCTGCATTCCAGCTCAGAGCACTGACTATGGAATAATCAGTCTGCTTTTGCAAGGATAAGTTGGAATCACATAGAGTTGAAAGAAGCCACAAGGGCCATCCAGTGCAACCTCCTGTTATGCAGGACTACATCTTCACAGCACTCCCGACAGATGGCCATCCAGCCTCTGCTTAAAACTCTACAAAGAAGGAGACTCCATCACTCTTTGAGGCAGCCTATTTAACTGTCAAGCAGCTCTTACTGTCAGAAAGTTCTTCCTAATGTTTAAGGGGAATCTCTTTTCCTGTAGTCTGAATCCATTGTTCTGTGTCCTATTCTCTGGAGAAGCAGGAAACAAGCTTCCTCTATCCTCAATATGACATCCCTTCAAATACTTAAACAGGGCTATCATGTCATCTCTCAAGTTTCTCTTCTCCAGGCTAAACATACCCAGCTCTATAAGTCTCTCCTCATAGGACATGGTTTCCAGATCTTTCACTGTTTTGGCTGACTTCTGGTGGACATGCTCCAGCTTGTAAATGTGGAGTGAGATGCTTCTGGGTTCCAGGTGTTTCATTAATTTCCTTTTCTCTCCAGGTTTTCCATGGTGAATTAGCATCTTCTAGCCACTAAGCATGAGGTTTTCTTACCTCACTGTTGTGACTTCCATATCTATGGAGCAGGGGATTTGTTCAGTGTTGTAATCCAGGCTTTAATGGAGCTATCCAAGGTGCTAGACTTCAACCCCCAAATATATTCAGCACTTTAAAGCGTTCTGATAAAGTTTTGACTAAAACATAGAACAGATTCACCATGCCACTGAAATTGATTCCACCAGCTGCCACTACCTGAGCATGAGTGATGCCATTTTGGTTGTATAAGTAATGGGATTCATATCCTGGACACTAGAAATAGAGGGGAAAGTACAAACCAAATGTACTTTAGACTGCTTAGACAAGTTTGGAGAAATATCCATGCATACCATAGCATCTGAATAGCTACTTTTAAGGAAATAGCATGAATATTAATGCTGCCTTAGAACTAATGTTAAATCATGTGAGATTTTGTGAACTGAATCTTGAAAGAGCATATGTCTGCAATGACCACCTGGTACAAGATGGAAAGAAACATTCAGTATCACATTAAAAGAGTTTTTTCCCGTTTCTTGGACTGACATCATCCATCTGCTGCAGCATTTGCTTCAATTACCATTTATTTCCAGAACTGAATTATGCTCAAAGTATCAAAGGTAACTCAATTTGTCTCACAGCCTCCCATCAGCAAAGACTTTCTCCTCATATGGTTGATCAGGTGGAAAAGTGAGATCAGCAAAATGCTTGGGAATGGAAAAAATGTTTTCTGACAGCAATCAGATGTGTTACTGTCTCATTTTGAGTTAATTGGTGTGATGCAATAATATCTGAAGCCAGGAGGGCTATCTTCCATATGAAGAGAAATGGAGAGAGTGCTATGTACTCACCATGTAATGTAAAAACCAGAACTGTTCATGTAAATGTATGTAATCAGACAAGAATTTCCTTCCTTTAATCAGAAGGGCTTAAACAGAAGAGGACCTTTCAACAAGATGTGCTGGAAAGAAATAGACTCCTTTAGGTATCAATTCACACTTGAGATAAACTGGTTGGATGATCATGGACATGATCGCAGGTTATGCTCATGATTCAAATTATGCTAAATGATTCAGAGAACCCCATTTGTCCCAAGCAATTAAGGTCATAAGAGTTTACCAGACAGCCATAATCCATAGTGAATTTCAGTGAATCTATAGCATGCAGTATTCCTTGGTAGTCTCTCATCCAAGAAAGACTTGATTCTGCTCAGATTCTGAGATCAGATGAGAATATGTGATTATCCACAAATGAGTGTAATAATTCTAAGGTGGAAGCTTTGATACTTGGTTTAATCCTGTTAGGGTGAGCCATCATTGGTAATTGGTTTCAGGAGATAAATTACCTTTTAATATTTGATTCTGCATGTGCAAAATGGTTCAGTGGAATACCCCATCCAGCATCCAACAGCGGTAATGACTCCATTCATAACTACAGGATTAATCTTTATCTGAGTAGGGATTGATATGGATTTTGTTTCAGTTCATTTTCATTAAGGATTTACTAAAATTAGCAGAATTCTTCATATTGTAGAAAGAAAATATTTGAAAATGTAAAAATCGACAATTTAGCAACTTATTCCTGGTGTGGGCAAAGTGTGGCTCCCAAAGGCATCATAGTTTAAAAAAATCATGCAACTTTTGGGGTAGTATCCATCCAAACCTGATGGCAAATGCAGCAGTTTACTTTTCTCACCCTCTAAACTTCCCCAAACTCCTGAAAAGAACAAACCAACTGAAAATTATTCAAACTGGTTGCCAGAAATGAAGTGACATCACTTATGCCAAAACATGAATGGCGTGGCTTGCCAGGAGTATGGGGGGTGGTGGTGGTCATTGCCCCTTTCCCCTCTTCTAACTTAGGCACTGAGTGCTGAGGCCTTAAATACCTGGGTTTAAATCACTGTGTATTTAGCTATGTTACTAATTAAGTAGCTTATCGTCAGCATTTTAAACTGGCTCCAGCCTCCTGGGAGTGGGATCTCTTACTAAATCACTGTTGAACTGCCAGCAGCCTGGGTCCCAGCTGGGTCCAAGCGTGCTTTGCTAGCACTTTTTAGAAGTCGGAAAGCTTTCCGATTTCTAAAAAGTGCTGGCAGAGCGCAGGCTGGATGCAGCTGGGACCCAGGCTGATGGCGGACAGCAGTTTGGCAGCGATTTAGTGAGTGATAATCCCCACCTTCATCCTGCAACATGGCTCCAACTCGGGAGGCTGGAGCCAATTTAAAATGCCGAGTGATAGGCTTCTTAGGGCTACATCACTCCGAGATCCCCACCCAGATGTTCCTTATTCTTTAATGGCTGTGTATCAAACAGATACAATGTTGTCCCCCCATGCTGGGAATATTTGCACTTACAGACCATACGAGTCTGGTTATTGGATAGTTACACTCAAGTGTGAACTAAAGCTTGGAGTCCATTCACCACCCCATTAACATCAAAGACACTGGCCTCTAATGTTATGAGGAAAAACCCACAGAACTTTGTCTAGATCAAAGGAACGCATAGCATTACTCTATTCTGCTTTGGTAAGGCCTCAGCTGGAATACTATGCCCAGTTCTGGGCACCATAATTCAAGACGGATATTGACAAGCTGGAGTGTGACCATAGGAGGGTGACCAAAATGATGAAAGGTCTGGAAACTATGCCCTATAGTTAGGGAACTGGGTATATATAGCCAGAGAACAGAAGGTTAAGAAGTGATATGATAGCCCTGTTTAAATATTTAAAGGGGTGTAATACTGAAGATGGAGAAAGCTTGTTTTCTGCTGCTCTGGAGACTAGGACATGGAGCAATGGATTCAAACTACAGGAAAAGAGATTCCACCTCAACAATAGAAAGAACGTCCTGACAGTAGGAGCTGTTTGACAGTGGAAGACACTCCCTTGGAGTGTGATGGAGTCTTCTTCTTCGGAGGTCTTTTAACAAAGGCTGGTTGACCATCTGTCGGGGGTGCTGTGATTGTATGTTTCTGCATGGCAGAGGATTGGACTTAGCCTTTGAGGGTCTTCCAGTTCTATGATTCTATGAACATACAAAATGTGTGCTTTACTTTAAGTATGTAAAATGTTACATTTTAGATTAAAATATGGAAATGTGTTCTTTTTTTAAAAAAAGTATCTGTAATAATGCAAACTTCCTTGCATTTTAAAATAAATTGGTACAGAAAGAAGAAATAGGACAAAGCAGCCTTACAAATAAATATAGGTGAAATGATATGGGTGCAACCCTCCCCCCCCTTATCTGTCTATCCTGATAGCTAGCCCTAAGTCATAATGACTGATACTTTGGTGGCACAGCGAATCATTGGGTTTTATTGTGTCTGGATTTTACTATTGTAATGAAATGTTATTGAAACATGTTTTGACTTTATTTTGCTAGTTTAGAAGGGATGCTCAGTGTAATTATGCCAACTTCAGTCTTCCACTGAGAATTCAATTCATTTGGCTGGCAACTGTAGAACTGGAATCAGTGCATTCCTTAGTGTGTCGCTCTAGAGCACAGAGGCAGTGAGAAAGCCATCTCTGGAGTTTTATTCACATGAATTTTCCATCACTGGAGCAGGTACCATGTGTTAGGCCAATAAAAGCAAACATAAATCAAAGGTGGGTTTAGTCTCATAACTACAAACACTTTCTTAGCAATAAGACTCCTGGTAAAAGAATCTTCGAAGTCACATAAATGAATGTTCTATTAACAGGAGGAAAGGAACATCCAGAAACTGACGCCAAATGCATGCATGAGGGTTGTGCAAAAATTAGACTTCCCCTGCCCTTTACCTTTAAAACAATAATTCCATTTTGGTTGCTGCTGAGGATATGAGTTAGATTGATTTTACTTCATAGCTTAATTGCTAATGACATCCTTGTTTCTCCCCAAGACAGGAAATGGCTGGATCACAAGGGTGTATTTGAGTGTGCAGTGAGAGAGAATATGTCTTGAAAGGGGGCCTGTTACCATAATTAATGGAGAGATGTGTTTCCCACATGGATGTGTTGTGTGGCCACAGTCCAACACACTTGAGTAAGTTTAATTCCATTTAAATCAATGGATTTGAGCATGTCTAACTCTATACTGAATTATGCCCTATGGATTCTCACATCAGCATCTGGTGTTTCTTTTCAATTCAAATAAGTTACAGGAGCTCATCATAAGAGTCCCCACACCAGAAAAAGACTCAGAAAATCCAGTTAGCTTTGTTGATCTCTAGGCAGCTGTGTGTGCATTTCCATATACACATACACTGAGCTAGCTGGGAAGACCTGTATTCACATCCCCCATCAGCCCTGATGTTCAGGAATCACCCTGAACTATTCACTATTTGGGAATAGTCTGCCTAACAAAGGAACATGCATAGGCCAGACTTCTCTTCTAACCCTCTCCAGCATCCCTCCATTACTATACAAGTGGCCACACAGATGGCCATTTCATTTTTGGAACTATAATCTTTTTGTTTTAAAATAGAGCCATTGAATACATTTTGATTCTCTACCCTGATTTCATTCAGAAACTAGCTTCTGGACAAGTGTGCTTTTATCACATTTCAGAGGGATAGCACTTTAGAGCTAAGCAATGACTATCATTTACATTTGTAAAAGAAAGGGGAGAGAAAATAATTGTCAAAGGTTAGCAGTCGGTATGAATATTTGTAAGACAAGTGGCGTTGATTTCAATGGAAACTGCATGTTTGTAACATTCTTTGAGTGGCTTCATGTTATCTTTATCAATTCATTCCCTTTTCTAAGTCTGAAAAATAGAGAAAGGACAGTCCTGTGCTGAAAACAGGGGGCAATATTCCTCCTCGGGAGTAGGAAAGTATGCAAAAGGGTCTTGTGGCTTGTGCAGTTTGGGACTGCAAAAATGTGCCTGTCTTCTCACAAAATGAACACTACCTTTTCCTGCTTTTGTGTATCTTAATTTTAGCCACTATGTATATTTACTATCCAGGAGCTGCCCAGACTGGACAGATCTCTACTGTTTTGCTAACCAGCTACTCATAATCCAGTCTGTAGATTCTGCCAGTGCAATGGCACTCAGGCACCAATCTAAGCTTTAATAAACAGTATAGAGAGCCATGCTATATTTACCAAGGGGAAAAGGTTTGGGTGACCTCACAGTACATTAGCACCTCACACATCAGTTCTGAAGGTGGGCTTGATAGCCTTCTCATTTCCCACAGTGCAATAAGTCATTTAAGTACTGCTGTGGGAGCAATTCCTGCTGTGTTTTCTACTTGAAAACTGTAGGGTGTCAAATCCCCCTCCCATCACTTGTAAAGAAAACACAGAAAAATGAGATATTCCTTTGATTCTTTCTTTTTAAAAACTGAAATGTAAAAAAAAAGATAGCTGTAGAAATAGTATACTGGAAATAGTTTACTTTTTTAGTTCATATTGCAAGCTGTGGCCCTGATGTTACACTATATGCCACTATTCTGAGATGATGTATATAAGCAATATTGTTTGTCCTCAGTTTCCATTTTGGAGGGAAACAGGTGCCTGGCAGCTTGAAATTATATACATAATTTTTTATCTGTGAGGCCAATTGAATGCCCAGACTTGGGAACTCTTGGTGAAAATTTTATTTTATTTTATTTTTTATTTTGCTCATTTCACATCTTAGTCTAAAAAAGAAAAAAAAGATATATTTCTGGGTGAAAAGAAAAAGAAAAAGAAAATGTATATACGTTTTTTTCCCTTTTCTCGTAGATCAGATCTATAACAAAATATCTTTCTTTATATCAAATACCTTTCCCCATACCTGTGCTATCGGTAACCATTCATAATTTAATTCCAATTCAGATCTATTATTTAGCAATGTTGTCAATCTGTCCATTTCCTTCATCTCTTGTGTCTTTATCATCCATTCTTCTATTTGTGGTGGATTACTGTTCTTGAAATTATATACATAATTTTTCATCTGTGAGGCCAATTGAATGCTCAGACTTGGGAACTTTTGGTGAAAATTTTAAATTATTCTTGTACACAAATGTTCACTTGAGATTAAGAGTGAGGTGATGAAAATCTACAGAACAACATCAGGATTATTTATGGCAGGAGTCTGACATAAGTAGACTTTGTTCTTTTCTCCAGTTCTATTGTAGGTTACTCCTTCTGAATTCTCACCATCTGGTTTCAAACCTGCTTCTGTGCTCAGCGGGGAATCGTGTCTTATGTTACAAAACTCTTGAGAAAATCTGCCTCATGTTCTGAACATTTGACATTCTATATAGTTGATATGCCGGGATAAATAGTGGAAGAGAAATCTGACTTTTACAAGGAGCTATAATGTGAAGGAAAATTACTTTAAAATGTTATTTAGGTGGCATCTACAACTAGAAAAATAGCAAAACTGAAAAATAATACGCTGGATAAATGTTGGAAATGGGGCAAAGTTAAAGGCACTTTCTTTCACCTCTGGTGGCATTGTACCAAGGCAAAGAAATTCTGGAAACAAATTCATCTACAAATAACAAAAACTTTACAGATTACTTATCTGATGTTATCGAGAAATTTGTCTGTTAAACAGGTTGCATCCATTAGATGTTCAAACAGAGAAGAAATTTTGGAGAATTCTTCTGTATTTGATCACAGCTGCAAGAATCATATTTGCAAAGAAATGGAAAAATCCAGAAATACCACTGGAAGAAGAATGGCTTATAAAAATATATGAGATGGCCAAAAAGGACAAATTAACAATCCTGTTGGATAACAAATCTTTGGGAAAATATAAAGAAGAGGGGAATTTCATAACGCCACTATGGGAGAAGAAATGGAAAAAATTAATAACAACATCCTTCAACAATTAAATCCTGCAGTAAAGAGTTAATAGAAGAAGAATAAATCAGTAGTGTGTGTGTGTGTGTGTGTAAATAATAGTAAAAGGGTAGATGTTGTAGATATATTGAAGTAATGAAGGGGCAACTATGATATATTTAAACCCTAATTCATGATAGATTTGCAATTGCACTAATTTATTATATTGTTTTGGCCCCTGAGTGATAGTCTTTGCTATATAAATCAGGAAGATAACTGTGTCTACACACACACACTCACACATGCATGAAGTATGCCAACTTATTTAATTTATGATCAACAAGCAATGATTTTTCTTTGGAGAATTGTATAATAATAATCTACTTCATGTGCGTTTGCAAAAACACTAGTAGGAGTATGGTGTTTTTAAGTATCCAAATCCCCATCTCCTCTGCCATGCTAATATGTCTTCTATTAACATTTTTGAAACTTATTTTGATACTCAAATTCCAATTTCCTCCACATATTCATCTTTAAAACTTCTAACTGGCTGAGACAGTCCCAAAAAGGAGCAGTTCAGTCCCAAAAAGGATTACTGGGCCTCTTATAATTATAAAAATATATTGATTAATTCAGAGGTAACAAACACAGCCAGAGAACAGTACTTAACAGCAAAGAGAAAACTTCAGTAAAAGATGGACTTCTGCTGGTAAAATGGTAGAATCCAATAGAATTAGGTAAAGGGGCCACTCAACCACCATCAGAATGCTGCTCACAAAGGCTTATTGCATGAGAAAAGAAAGCAAAAACAGAGCAGGGCAGTTGCATCTTTCTCCATGCCTCTCTGCATGCCTTTGTAGCACTTTTGTTCTCTTCCTGAGGGAGACAGTCATAAAAGTGTGCCCTATGTCAAATGTATTTTTTCGGTGTGGCAAAAGACATGCTTTTATGACCGTCTTTGTTGGGAAAAGAACAGAAGTGCTACAACGGCATGTTGGAGAGGCATGGAGAAAGATGCAACACTCTCACTCTGTTTTGGCTTTCTTTTCTTATGCGATAAGCCACAGCTTTTGGGTTTCAGCTTTCTTTTCTCATGCAATAAGGTTCTAAGACACCAGAGCTGATCTGAAGTGGCATACGAACAACAACAGGGAGGGGGAGGGAAAGAAAGTTCTGTTGTACTATAAACTATTATCTCACTTTTTTGGCTCATAATCACATGAAAGCAATATTAATCAAAAACATGGTTCCTGAAATATAGATGAATGCTGTTAATGTGGCTATCTTGCCAAATATCAAAAAAACATCAGTACAACTAGGATTGGTTTTTACCTAGTCCTAGGACTAATCAAAGAGTCAGAATGATGTGGTGGCTTGAGTGCTGGACTAGGACTCTGGGAAACCAGGATTCAAGCCACATTTAGAGAAAGACAATGGCCCAAAACACATGGGCCAAACAAGGCAGCTTCTGGCTGCTTAGGGGGGTATGACGTTCAAATGATGGACATCTGGACAGGGTTACACTTCCCCTAAAGGACTGTGTTCATAGCTTGGGGGTACTCCTGGATACCTCACTTCAGCGGTCATCTCAGGTGGATGCGACGGCCAGGAGAGCCTGTTATCAGCTTCGGCTCATACGCCAGCTATGACCCTTCCTGGAACGGGAAAACCTAGAAACGGTTGTACATTCACTGGTAACCTCTCGTCTCGATTTCTGCAATGCGCTCTACATGGGGCATCCCTCATGGCTCCTTCGGAAACTGAAACTGGTCCAAAATATGGCAGCCAGATTGGTTACAGGGAATTCAAAATCTGAACCTATTACACCTATCTTAAAATCCCTAAATTGGCTGCGTATTAGCTTTTGGGCACAGTATAAGGTATTGGTCATTACTTATAAAGCCCTACATGGCTTGGGTCCAGTGTACCTGAGGGAACGCGTCCTCCCATACAATCCTTCCTGCACTCTCAGGTCCTCTAGGAAGAAACTCTTGCAGTCCAAGAAAACCAGACTGGTATTGATTTTCCAGAGGACGTTTTCTGTTGCCGCTCCAAAAGTCTGGAATGACCTGCCGAAAGAGATCTGCCATATAACATCTTTGGAGGCCTTTAAGAAGGCAATAAAAATGGATCTCTTCTGGCAGACATTCCCAAATTGACCTCCTTGGAATGTTCACGACCTCCAGTCGTTTTTAATGGTATTTTAAGGTGGGAGGGAGATAGGGAATTGGATTTTATATGCTTTGCTATGTTTTTACTTGTGGTTTGTTGTGTTCCATTTTTATTGTTCTTATATTTGTTGTTACCTGCCTTGATCCAATATAGGGAGAGGCGGGATACAAATCATCATCATCATCATCATCATCAT
Organism: Sceloporus undulatus; assembly: GCF_019175285.1. Taxonomy (NCBI): domain Eukaryota; kingdom Metazoa; phylum Chordata; class Lepidosauria; order Squamata; family Phrynosomatidae; genus Sceloporus; species Sceloporus undulatus. The sequence continues at coordinate 126,129,304 of NC_056522.1, read as the reverse complement.
CATCATCATCCCCAAAGCAGCTGGAAGCCACTCTGGTGCCATGATATGGTCCTTTGGATCGGATCAAAAAGGAGTGGATTAATGCAAATCTTGGCAGCACCAGTTTGGGACCGCAGCGATGGCCTGCTTAAGGAGCAGGCCGTGCAGTCGTTGTGATCCCAGGCTGAATGCAGCTGGAGCAGCCTCTGGCCGTTCCTACTGAGCCGTCTGGTCTGGGCTATAAACAAACCCCCTCTGAATAAATCTTGTCAAGAAAATCTGATGATATGTTGCCTTAGGATTACCATAGGTTGGAAATGACTTGAAAGCACACAGCAACAATAAGGGCTGAATAGGTACAATTAGACTGGAAAGGAAATGCTATGAATGTGTGTAGTCATGAACTTTGGCTATTGAAGGTGATCATTTTGATATATCTGTGGCTCCCACAAAATATATGGCTATGGACTAAGCAAAATCCAGCCTTTCAGAAGGCTTACTGTATTCCCTCTTTCTGTAGAATTGTACCTACCTGTGTAGCTCTCGAATTAGTTTTAAAGATATGACTTCAACTGTTCCTCTTACAGTAGATGTAAAATAGGTGTAGAAATGACCACCCATCTATGATTTGGCAATATGGTTTTAAATAGAATTATCAGTTCAGGATCATCCCAAGCCCTGAGGTTTCCAGGCCATGGCACAGGCATGATTCCTTCAACCCATGTCTTTAGAAGATTGAAGGTTCTTTGCTTTATACTTGTTGATTTGTGTCTGATAGATGAAAGGATGAAGATTCATTCAAGGAAAAACCATTTGAAGATTAATCTTTAATTTTAGAAAGTAAAATGGAAACTGCACTCAGACCACTTGAACAAAATAAATCAACAAGAACAAATAAATAAAGCTTTCATACCTATAAAGCCACTTCAAGCTACAGAAACAGATTCTACTCTAGTTCTAACTAAAATCTGTCAACCAATATGGAGAACAAAAGAATAGCCACAGATTGGAAACACTTGATATACATTCTATCTCCCAAGAAAGTGGACACAAGGGATTTCAGTAAACATCAGACCATTGCATTCATCTCCCATATATGAAAAGTGATGGTGAAAATTCTGCAAAAAAGATCTTTACCTTTTATGGAATGAGAAATGCCAGAAGTCCAAGCTGGGTTCAGGAAAGAAAGAAACACTAGGGATCATATTGCTTTTTTATCCTTTAATCTGAATTTTATTCTTTTACTGAATGTGAGTTGTTTTAATACTGTTAGTAGTTTAATTCTATTTTATATTAAAGCTTTCTTTTTGAATGTTGTTAATGGTGACCTTCTTTTAAAATGAAGTGAAGAAAGCTGACAGGAACAAAATCAATTCATTTGAAATGTGGTGCTGAAGAAGAGTTCTATGGAAACGATGGACTGCTCAGCATACAATAAAGTCAAGCTGATTAAACTATGACTGTCATACTTTGGCCATATCATGAGAAGACATTACTCACTAGCAAAGACAACAATGCTTGTTATAGTAGAAGGTGATAAAAAAGAATGAAGAATGCATTACAGATAGATAGATTCAGTCTAGGAAGCCATGGCCTGAGTCTGCAAGACCTGAGCAGGGCTGTTGTTGATAGGGTGACTTAGAGGTCTCTCATTTGTAGCAGAGTCACCATAAGTAGACAGCAATTAACAACAACAAAACTTGCTTCTAGCCAGAAGGTGGATGTGGAGCAGAGCAGCTCCGTACCACAATGACTGGGAAGGAAAGAAGAAGCTAATTCATAAACACTCCACCCCCACAAAAGTTTTTTCAAGTTGAGGCAAGAAATCAGTTAAGGTTTGCAAACTGTGGGAAGCTGTTGCTGTACAAGCTGAACTCAAAATTTCTATATGGTCCTTTCCCTCATGTTCAGAGCTGGGCCCACCAAAACCAGAGAATTTGCATCCTTGTATTGTAGCTGGAGATGACCCACAAAAACTGGAGACTCTGGGTCATGCCCTAAGACCTGGTAGCCCAACTGGTATACACTGCCTGTGTGATGTTGTATTCTGTCCTTCATTAGCTTAAACAGTTAAAACCAAAACTAATCCTCTGAATGGGTTTAAAGCTCTATGGGTGAGTTAGTGACTGTTAATCTTTCCTATCCCACAGTCTTGTTGTTGTTTTTTGTCTACAATGCTTTTCTGCACTATTCAGAAGAAGGTGGAGAACCAAATGTCTTGCTTGTCCTTTTTTTCTTGTGTTTGAGTGAATTAGCAGTCCTCATACACCAGGGACGCTTGCAGTGGTGATGGGTTTTTCTAAAAAAAGAAATAGGTTTTGGATGTCCTCTTGTATATGTCACATTCTTTAACATTATTAAATAGCACTCAAGTGGCAAACACCCCCCTAGTGTTTGACAGAATCTGGACTGTGGTTCTACATTAACTTTACATTTGGCAACAGAGCAATGGAGAATTCACAGGGGCAGGTTCAGATCCAGGGCTATAACTGAAGTGTAGCTGAGTATAGTGCAAGGTTCTGAAATCCCATAGTGCCTCACATATCAAAGCATGTCGTTTATGGCAGTCTGGGAAAAAGACTGTTTCAGAGCACTTCACATCCAACAGCTTCTATCCAAAACATATTCCATGACTCACTATCTGCATAGGTTAAATCCTCAATGTCCATTTTAGAGCAGACATTTTTCTTTCACTTATTAACTGTCATAATAGTTTGGAGAGCCAGTTAACAGTAATGGTGTATTTGGCAGCTTGAGTCAATTGCATAATCAGCTTTCTTTCCATTGTCCTATGGTGAATGAGAAATAAGATTCCAAAGGCCGGTTTCTTTATTATTGTTTCTTATTTAAAACTGGTTTCTACTTACTCATCAATACAAAATAGCTTTAAAACAGAACCCTTCCCCTGAGAACTGAGTAATGTATCTACCAGGGCCTAATTCACATAGAAAAGAGCTAGTAGATTAGATAAAATGAAGAAAAGAGCTAGTGAGTTAGACAAAATGATCTATTTAATTCTACAGAAGTCAGCCAGATGCCACTGGGAAGCCCACAAGCAGGGCATAAAGCTATAGGCTCTCCTTTTGTTACCCATGGTAACCAGTGCCCCATTCCTTCTGATCAGAGAGATAGGCTATAGCAATCTTCATCAATATCCACTGGGAAACCTGCTGTACATGGTGTTTCATCCTTTTTGGTGGACTTCCATTACCATGTCTGTATGTGATTTTATAGAAGTCTGAAGAGTACTTCTCTATATCCATGGAGTTGGAGGAGATGCTGTTGTCTGTCTGCTACAGCTATCTCAGAAACCAGCAATATACAGGAACATGATCTACGTGGCTTTGGGCCATTGTCTGGATAATGGAACACCTTCTAAGATCTTATGGAAGAACAGCAGGGATTTGTTGAGAAAGGAAACAAAATTGTGACTTATGATTAATTATAAAAGGCGGTCCCAGAGATGAAAAAAGAGGAAGGCGAGAAGCTGGATGGCTGCTAAATACTGAGCCTGTTATGGGAGAAGGGGAAATAGCATTGGGAAAGCAGGAAGAAAGAAGGATAGGAAAAGGAGAGAAAGAGAGGCACAGAAAGAGAGAGAGGAGTACTTTTCCTTCCTTATATTCTATCCAAGCACGTGGGAAGTGTGTAAGGATCTTTATTGTCAGGGGAAATAAAAAAGAATAATAAAGAGAGATTTTCCTTGCTCATGGCAAGCTTTACTGGCTCAAGTCTACAGAAAGTGAGAGTAAAGAAAAGTAACAGTCAAAGGTATAGTTTCAGACTTAGAGGCTAAACAGACCAGTGTTTAACACTGGCCGCAGAGCAGATTGGGGGACATGGTGTCCGCATGTCACATGCCCTAATGCCGCTGTCACGCTGTGCGCCTGACAGCATGGCAGGGGATGTAATGGCGTCCTTTGGCACAGCGTTTAAACACACTGCACCAAAGGAGCACTGAAAAGCCACGGCAGCGGCAAGGGCGCCTTTTTGCCAGTGCAAAAAGGAGTGGCATTTTGCCATTCTTTTTAGTGCTGGCAAAGGGCCAGATCAAAGCTGCGGTTTGCAGTTGCTGTGGCCCCATCCGGTGCTGAAAGGGGTGGTGGGAAGACGCTCCTTTGGGGCTGTCTGTTGAGCCCCTAAATCAGACTACCTTTATCAAAGCAAGATGCTGATCGAAAAACATCTGGAGGTTGGGTGTTCAGAGATATACTACCAAGTGTATAGCCAGCAACTCCAAAAACCAATAGAACAATAGTCCACAAAACTAACAAAGAATACTCAAGGTGACCTGTTTGGAGGAGTCAGAAAACTTGCTAGGTTCAGAGATCTAAAACCACTTTAGATGAGAAAAGACTTACAAAAAGAGCAGAGGTGTCCTGCAGTGGCAGCTTCCAGACAGCTATATAAAATAAAAATAATTGTCTTATCCATGCTTAAAGAAAAGAAAGGGTGCCTAGAGTTTAGATGAATTTGAAAATATCCCTTGCAAAGGATTTAAGGCTCTCCATCGCCAACCCTGGTATGATTTTGCACCTGAATGTTTCTATGTTTTTTTAATGAAGCAAGGAATAATTAATGCATTTACCAGTTTTTTAACATAAAATAACAAAAATAAAATATTAAAATGTTTAGCACATTAAACCATTAAACCATTGCAGGAGAAGAAAAAATCCAACCATATATTTGTGATGCAAATTATGTATTTGTGAGGGAACTGTGAGAAAGGCAGGCTTAGGGTTAGGATGAAGATCCCTATGTGATTTCTTATTAAATGTATTCAAACTTAAGGTGGAGAATTTGGGTAATTACCCAAGCAGCAAATGGTGAATCTGTGGCAAGACAAGCATAATGATTGCTTTATCATTTGCCTGCATGGCAGCTCACTTTGCAAATTCTTGACCAATAGCAATAGCAAGTACATAATACAAAATACAAAACTACTAGGAAAGACTTTAAACTAAGACTGATGTCATTGGACACCTCGTTTGGGAAGACATGAGCGGGTAGAAATTTCAAATAAATCAAAATGTTATTCATAGTTATAACCAAACCTTATCTCAATCTTAAATATCCTTTAAACTGCTTCATATGCTCCTTGTTCCAGTCTCTTTAATATCTGTGCAAGAAGCAGCATGTGCTTTGTGACATTTGAATGTTCACTAGGATGATGCATTTTCTTTGCAGTCATACAAACCCTGGACCTGATGGGGGAAATCTAGTAGTCTTACTGTGGTGTGATCTGTGAATTCAAAGTGTGTGCAAGTCAACTACTGTATATACCCATGCCATGTATAAGTTGAACTTATGTGTAAGTTGGGGGTTTTAGGGCCAAAATCATGGATTTTGATATGACTTGTGGATGAATCAAGGGTAAAACTGGGGGGAGGAGAAAGTTTTAACATTGGACCGAGAAAGAAGGAAGTGAAGGGAAATGGGTTGTCTGGTGGTCAGAGGAAATTCAGAGGAGGAGCAGGATGGGAAGAGGAGTTTAACGTTGGATTGAAAAGTGGAGGGAAGTGGGGTGTTTGGTAGTCAGGGGAAATCCAAATAAGGAGGACAATGGGAAGAGGAGGTTTTAACATCGGATTGAGAAGTGAAGAAAATGGAGGGGAATAGGGTATTTGGTGGTCAGAGAGATCCGGAGGAGGATGGAGAGAGAAGGTTCTAACATCGAATTGAGAAGGTAATCAGTGCACACACACACACACACACACACACCCCACACACACCTGAGGCAGCACCTCTTTCAGAAAGCACTGCCAAGGCATGGAGAGTGAGGGGGGCATTGGGCTTCTTATTTTAGGACCTTTTCCAGCAGTATTACTGTATTGACCCATATATAAGTTAATCCTGGATTTTAGGATCAGTTTTGGGGCATTTTTTTTTAACTTATAGTCAAGTATTCCATTTTTTATAAGGGACACCATTTTGCTATGTCATTATATTTAATGGGACTTGAGCATACACAAATTTTGTTATACACAGGAGATCTTGGATCCAAACCCCAGCGTATAACAAGGGTCCACTGTATATGGTAGTTTGCTGGCATAGTTAAAGCCAGTGCTAATCTGCATTGTTTTCTGTTGGAGGCATTTAGAAACCAGTGATGTTTGAGGAAAATATCTATATGTTCATTATGCAGTTTTTGAAGACATATGTGTTCCCATGGCCTTCCATTTCTTTTCCACTGATAACAGTAAGGGTTTGAGGGTGTCCATGAAAGCACAGCTGTGCCCATTATGCAGACACCACTGAAAGTAGAGTGTTTTTAAGTCTTGCTTATGGAGCTAGTGTGGTGTAGTGATTTGAGCAATGGACTATGCCTCTGGAGATCAGGCCTTAATTCCGCTCTTGATCATAGAAAGCCACTGGGTGACCTTACGTGAGTCACACACTCTTAGCTCCAGAAAAAAAAGTTTGCTTTAGAGCAATGGTTTTCAACCTTTCTAATGCCACAACCCTTTAATACAGTTCATCATGTTGTGGTGACCCCCCCCCCCAACCATAAAATTGTGGTGCCTCAGTTCATAAGACCATCGGAAATATGTGTTTTCAGATGGTCTTAGGTGACCCTTGTGAAAGAGTCATTCTACCCCCAAAGGGGTTGCAACCCACAGGTTGAGAACCGCTGCTTTAGAGTCACCATAAATTGAAAGGACTTAAAGGCGCACAACAACAACAAAGTCTTGCTTTTACTGTTGGATTTCAGAATGAGCTACAAAAACATAGATAAACCTGCAATATAGGGCTCTCTTATATACAGTACAGTGCTGTTGTTAATAATTAATTTTCATATTCTTTGAAAACACCAAGTCTTCTACTTTTTTCATGTACAAATAATTTTGTATGATCCATATCTAACTTTTAATGTGAACTTGGCTTGCATGCTTCCGAGGTCACTAAAATGAGTACCCAGACTGTTGGGGGCAAATTAGCTTACTTGCTAATTAGCTTACTTGCTGTTCACCGCTATGATCTTTGGAATAGCGGTATATAAATAAAACAAATAAATAATAATAATAATAATAAGTACATTTCTATACTGCTTATCAGTGCACTTAGGCACTCCCTAAGCAGTTTACAACTGTAAGCTAATTGCCCCCAACAATCTGGGTACTCATTTTATCAACCTCGGAAGGATGCAAGCCTGAGTCAAGCTTGAGTCGTTTCACTGGTATTGAACTCGCAACCTTATGGTTTGTGGGTGAGTGGCTTCAGTACAGGCATTTAACCACTGTGCCATCAAGGCTGGAAAGTTCATGGTGGTTTGGTTACCCACAATTTGTGGATATGGTGAGGCAGTCAAACATTTTGCCATGAAATTAATATTGACTGCTGGAGGTTATACATGCTGTAAATGTCACAGATATGTATGCAACGGATACAAATTTAGGGAGATATACAGGAGAGAATTTCTTGGCTTACATATAATTTGAAACTGGGAAATTTGGATGAAGGTGAAGGAAGAGCATGGGAGTATTGAAATGACACTATGGATGAAACAGATAAAACCTCTGAGATATGATTCAAATAAAAAATGAATAAAATAATACATTGCATGTCAACCACAGGTACAAAGAAAAAAAAAGGGCCATAATAGAACTGGAAAATCATATTTAAAAGGCATAAGCAAGAACAAAACAAAACAAATGGCAACAAAGGGTAAACAAATAGCGCCCGCAGCAGGGCACATGGGCAGCACATGGCATTAATAAAAACCAATGAGTCATAAACCAAAAAGAAAGCTTGAAAATATTTAAAGCATTTTTCTTGGAGAAAGTGCAGCACTATATGTTATCCCTATTAACAGAGAAGAAACGAGTTATATAAACCAGGAAGCAATTGAAGTTGGCTCAGACAATCCCAATCCAATAAAGCAAAGAAAGGAGAGAAGCTAAACTTCTTTTTATTATTGCTGCCCCCTGAAATATAAATTCCCTTTTAAAAAAAATCCAAAACCAAAAACAGAACATTAATACAAGAACAAGTGGACTCTTCCCGCTTATGCTTTTGAATGCACAGCCCTTCATGCAGGAAATTACTATCTCTTTTTGGCCTAAATCTATCATTCTCCATCATGTTTTGTTTTGGTGAAACATTTTCTCAATGATTATTACCCATAATAAAAGAGTTATATAATTGTTCCCTGGGGTCAAAAACACTGCCAAATACGGGAAAGTCTAGTTGCTTAAAATAATGCCTTCCACTTGAGTTTGAACCAGACTTAGTAAATTGTCAGACAGATGTAATAATAATGGCCCTGCAACTGGTTATAAGAGCGCTGTAATGACTCTTACAAACAGCAGTCTCAAATATCCCAGTTAAAGTAGGATGCGCTTCTGAGAAAACATGTGAGAACCACATTATTAAACCATGAAATACATACGCACGTTAAGAATGGATTTCAGCGTCTGTAGATTTTTAATTTATTTCTTTAAAAATGAATTTATATTAGATACTATTTTTAACACATGTTTTCTTAAAACAACACATTTCAAAACATTTCTCCTTCTTCAAATACATCTTTCAAGTGCAAAATCCAATGGATCATTATATTCTGATTTGAACATGACTCTGAGAAGTTAGGAAGACTAGGTTAGTTGCTATCACCCTTTGCAAAGGCTGAATTGCTCCAACCATCCCTCCCTCCAGATGCAATAGTATTTGTCCATTCTAGTCACGTGTCATGTATAGTATACAGGAGGGAAAACTTCAAGAAGACCTATTGGGATTCTGGGTGCTCATTAAGCTTGTTCAGCGCAAGCACCATGAATCCTTCTAAGGTTCAAAACACACTGCAGAAATAATCCAATTTGAGACTGCTTTAAGTCCCCTACCTTAGTGCTAGGGCATCCTGTGAATTCTACTTTATTGTGACACCAGAGCTCTCTAACAGAGAAGGCTAAATGTCTCACAAAAAGTTCCCAGAATTCCCTAGCACCTAGCAGGACAGTTAAAGCAGTCACAAATTGGATTAATAACAATTAAACTGGAGTGTGTTTTGGATCTTAGAAATCCATACACACTTTTTCTACCCACTTCCTCCCCATAGCATTTGTATTTTTATCCATTTTTGATAAATGTGTGCTTGCAATCATTTTAGAAACATGTACATTTTTCCTTTTATCTTTTTAAAAATGACTACATGTTGCTAAGTGCATTTTTATTGTAATTCTGTGGAATGCATGGCAACCTTGGAACTGAGCAGATTTACAACTGCATATTGGGTTTGAGCTCAGCTCCGGAAGGTGTATGTATGTTGTGCTGCTGTATAGAATTGTAGAGTTGGAAGAGACCACAAGGGCCATCCAGTCCAACCCCCTGCCATGCAGGAACTCTCAACCAAAGCATCCCCGACAAATGGCCATCCAGCCTTTGCTTAAAGACCTCCAAGGAAGGAGACTCCACTACACTCTGAGGGAGTGTGTTCCACTGTCGAACAGCCCTTACTGTCAGGAAGTTCCTCCTAATGTTGAGATGGAATCTCTTTTCCTGGAGCTTGCATCCATTGCTCTGGGTCCTGTTCTCTGGAGCAGCAGAAAACAAGCTTGCTCCCTCCTCAATGTGACATCCCTTCAAGTATTTAAACAGGGCTATTATATCACCTTTTAACCTTCCCTTCTCCAGGTTAAACATCCCCACCTCCCTGAGTCTTTTCTCATAGGGCATGGTTTCCAGACCCTTCATCATTTTAGTCGCCCTCCTTTGAGCACGCTCCAGTTTCTCAAGTCCTTTTTGAATTGTGGTGCGCAGAAATGGACGCAGTATTCCAGGTGGGGCCTGATCAAAGCAGAATACAGTGGCACTATTACTTCTCTAGACACTATACTTTTATTGATGCAGCCTAAAATTGCATTGGCCTTTTTAGCTGCCCCATCACACTGTTGACTAATGTTCAACCTGTGGTCTACTTGGACTCCAAGATCCCTTTCACATGTAGTCTCATTCAGCCAGATGTCCCCCATCCTATATCTGTGCATTTCATTTTTCTGCCCTAAGTGCAGTACCTTACATTTCTCCATGTTGAATTTCATTTTGTTAGCTTTGGTCCAGTTTTCTAGTCTGTTCGGGTCATTTTGAATCTTGATCCTGTTCTCTGGGGTATTAGCTGTTCCTCCTAATTTGGTGTCATCTGCAAATTTGATAAGTATACCCCCAATTCTGTCATCCAAGTCATTGATAAAGATGTTGAATAACACTGGGCCCAGGACAGAGCCCTGTGGGACCCCACTGGTCACTTCTGTCAAGGATAAAAAGGAGCCATTGTTGAGCACCCTTTGGGTTTGGCCAGTCAACCAATTACAAATCCATGTAACAGTTATCTTGTGTAGCCCACATTTTACAAGTTTGTTTGGAAGAATATCATGGGAAACCTTGTTGTGTGACTTCAAGTTGTTACTGACCTATGGAGACTTTAAAATGAACCAATCATGGGGCTTTTTTGGCAGGATTTGTTCAGAAGGGGGGTTGCTTTTGCCCTCCTCTGAGACTGAGAGAATATTTGTCCAAGATCACTGATGGGCAATCAGGATTCAAAGTTTGTTCTCCAGAGTCATGGTCCAAAGCTCACACCACAACACCTTGCTAGCTTGTGAAGTTGTATATAATAGTAATAATAATTTTTATTTGAATTTTCTCACCTCTCCCGACGGATCGAAGTGGGATTACAACCAAAACCTTGTTGGAGTGAAGGCTTCATCCACTGCCCACCAAAACTCTAAAACTGGGAAGAGTGTAGAAGTTGCAAATGAGGAATAGCAGGGGAATGTATAAGTACTGTACATCTTTTTGCTCCCCAATTAGGCCTCTGATTGAGCATTTTGAAAATCTCATTTGACCAAGGGGAAAATCAGAACTGCTGGTATACCTCCTTGTTGCTAGGCAATCTGGTTGATCCTTTTGTTGTTGTTGTGATTGAAATGTTTTCAAGAACTGCGGGATGTTGTGCTTCCGTTCTGCAACATTTTAAAAACAAGATGTAGAAGATAAACATCCTCCACCATCATCTATGCATACTTTTACCATGCTTAACAGGCTTCTTGGGGCTTTTTTAAATGATAAGTGAAAGTATATTGAGTGTTTTATGGGAATTATCATTACACATGGAAAATCAAGGCTTGACTACAAATGAGGAGAACAAGCCGGTCAAGATTAAGCTATGATTGGTGGAAAAATAGAAATCACAGGATCTAAGAACCTATGAGTAATGAGTCTATGTCATGCCTGACTTCAGAGCAGAAATCTCATGCTGCAAAGATGATTATCAGGCTTGACTTTCCATGTGCCTCATAGCTCCTACCCTCAGGATCTGGAAATACTAGGCTAGGTTTCTCTGCAAAAACAGATTAGACGTAGCCTTGAATGGGATGCTTGAGAAACGTACTAACAGAGAAGGCTGATAAACCACTCAGCCTTGAAGATCCTTGGCATTTAGATGTAGAAGCACAGGTGGCCTTGTGTCAGTGAAGGATATGCCAAGACATAGCTGGATCTTTGAGACTGAGAGGGCTCCTTAGGAGCAGAAATCTCTTCAAAAGGAGAAAGTCTTCAGATTTGGTTTAAATGTTTGCAGCTGGTTTGAACTCCATGGGACCAGGCCATTTAAATCTTCAATTCTGCCTTTTCCACTGCTTGAATGTCACAAGTCCCATCTCTGTGGAAACCAGCTGTCTCACCAGGTTAGTTGAAGACTTCTGGAAAACACAAGAGTTTTGGAAAGCTTGTGTCCAATTCTGAAACTGTACTTGGTCCTAAAAGTATATCTATCTATATCTATAACTACCAGATCAATTTGTATCCAATCCAATTTGAATCTGAAATCCAAATTAAGTTTTAGGAATTCAGACTTTCCTCCCTCCCTCATTGACTTAAATTGGGACACAAAAAATGTATAAGACCTTTAAAAACATTTCCATATATCCATGTAAAATTTAGAGTCATGGGCTGAATCTCCACTACAAAATAACATAGTTTGACACTGCTTAAACTGCTATGTCTAAATGCTATAGAATTCTGGGGTTTGTAGTTTTGTGAGATATCTGGCCTTCTCTGTCAGAGACTTCTGGTGCTACAACAAACTACAAATTCCAGAATTTCCTGGCACTGAGCCATGACAATTAAAATGATGTCAAGCTGCATTATTTCTGTATTGTAGATTCAGTCATAGTAAACCTCAAAGAGGGGATTAACCCAACCACATTTCAGACAGATAACTCCAGTATGTGTGCATGCATGCACACATGTTCATGCTAAGCATCTGTTACGTTTCTCCCTTTTGACTCCTCGGACATGGAAATTCATGCTGCTTTCATCTTAGTATTGTCCTTCTAGAACTAGAGTACCAGTCAGATAACTCTTCAAATGTAATTAAGATAAATGATGTATCTAAGGAGATTATTGCATTAGCTTTGCTGTTGGGATAGACCCACGATCACCATATATACTCAATGATAAGTCGACCTCATGTATAAGTCAAGGGCAAGTTTTGGGGCCAAAACTGTGGATTTTGACAAGACCTGTGGATAGGTTGAGTGTAAAACTTGGAGGCTCTTTCAGTGTGTGTATGCGAGGGGCAAGAGCAATCAATATGAGGCTTCGGTGTTTCAGCCTTCACTCCTGAGACAGCAATCAATCAGTCACCAAGGACTCTATTTGCTTGGCTCAGGAGAGAAAGAAACTGCATGGGGAAATCTGAAAGATCTGCTGTCATATTACCATATTGACCTATAAATAAGTCAACCTAGGATTTTGGGGTCAATTTGGGCATAATATTTTAGACTTATAGACAAGTATATATGTAGACAAAATAAATACTTGCAACCTACCAAAGTTTCCCCAGATAGATAAAAACTCTTAAGCTGCTCTCTTACTGGTAAATCTTAGCTAGAGTGTCTCCAGCTACAACAGGGTTGGGCAACTACAGAAGAGATGAGCAACCTGAGCAAAGCCTTTCCTTGTTTTCCTTGTTGTTAACTGCCCTAGTAGACTGGTGACTCTGTGGAAGAGACATCTCCGAGACCCCCTGTCACCAACCTCTCTGCAGTCTTGCAGGCTCAGGCCCATGTCTTCCCTGATCGAGGCTAACCATCTGGCATGTGGCTTTCCTTTCTTTCTACTGCCTTCCACCTTTCCTAGCATTATTGTCATTTCCAATGATTCCTTATTCCTTATGATGTGGCCAAAGTACAACAGTCTCAGCTTCGTCATCTTGGTTTCCAGAAAGAGTTCGGGCTTGATCTGTTTCAGAACCCATTTCTTTGTCTTTTTGGTTGTCCATGGTATCCTCAGTACTTTTCTCCAGCTCATTTCCAATGATTTGATTTTCCTCTGATTAGCTTTTTTCATCATCTAGCTCTCACATCTGTACATGGTAATGGGGAATACAATGGCTTGGATGGTTCTAACTTTAGTGCTTACTTGTATGTATAACTTTACTCCCAGTTCTTTCATAGCTGCCCTTCCCATTCCTAATCTTCTGATTTCTTGACTGCAGTCTCCATTCTATTCAGCGTTTGATCCAAGGTATGGGAAATCTTTAACAATTTCAATTTCCTCATTCTCTTTGTTGAATTTATGTAAATCCTCTGTGGTCATTATTATTATGTTTTTAATGTTTAGCATCAATCCTACCTTGGAATTTTCCTTCTTGACCTTCTTCAGTAATTGCTTGTTTTCCTACTTGTCTAAAAGCTCTTTCAAGGTGAGGAGCTTTAGTTTAACACTTGATTCCCCACATGAGCAATGCTACTGCCCTTGCTGTTGTGGAGGGTTTTCACATCTACATAGTCCATACTCTCCTATCTGGCTCTGAAGTGGGATTACTTTATCCTTTGTAAGAAAGTAATGCATGCCATAGGAATAAATAAATGAGAAAGGCAAGACAGCCTGTATTACAAGCAGAATGCAATCCAGAAGTTCTAAAAAGATAACATTTATTCTTTGGTTTAAAATAATATATTGTGGCTTTCTCAAATCCAGGTCCTAAGAATTAAATTAAATAAAAAAAAAGGGGGGGGGACTGCTGGTTGCAGTCATGTTGGGCCACACTATTTGCCTGAATGTACTATGTATGGCTGCCAGACATAGATCTACAAATATGTCTGATGCATTTTGTACACTTACCGTAAAATTAATTGAGGTCAATGGGAGAGGAATGGAAATGTGTTTGGGCCATAACCATAACATTTGAGGCTTTTGATGCATAGCCAGAGGCCACTGCAGGTTTTTAATTTAAACCATGCTTTGTGAAAGACTTCCATGGAAACAAAGTGGGTTGTTACAAACAGACTAATGGTGTTTCAAGTGGGAAACAGAACATCATAGACCCCTGGGTAAAAATCCAACCCAGAGCTTGTGCATCTAACTCTAGACTACATTGTGGCCTTGGGGATTTTGGAAATCAACAATAGACTAGGGAAGCATAATAAATCAATTGCCCATAAGTATAATTAATTCTGAAGACATGTTTTTTTTTTGTTTTCTCTGTGATGTGCATTAATTCCTACTGCATTAAAAAGGCATTCTTTTTAAATGGATGATGTCTGTTTATTCCTGAAGGGGCAGCCGAAAGATAAGATCATTCCTTCTCTAGTTTCTTCTTGGATAAAAGATTTTCCTTTCCGACTTACTTCTTCCACAACTTAGCTAATGCAATAAATAGCCAACATATGGCTGTCCACAACTGTTTTTGTAACAGCTAAAATGAAAAAGATGGTATTTTGCATGCTTGAATTAGTGGGTACTAATGTTTGGCAGTTAAAGTTGCTGAGAGGCATCTGGGAAGAAGCTACATTGCCCAGCTCCAAGAAACTTTTTGCTTTTATTTTCTCGGTTTATGGAAAGTATAATTAAAAAATCTAGTGGCTGCAGTTTTGCAATTTGTGCTCTGCAAGTGAATGTTGCTGTTCAAATCTTTATCGCTTTGGTCCATTGCAATGATCTTGTGTGAGGTATGTTAGCTCTGATAAATAATGTTTGGTTGCCTGATTTAATTAACCACTGTTTAAAAGTCCTACTCTATTTTGGGAGCTTTACAGTCCTGCTCAATGTGCATATTTTGTTACCTGGAGAGCAACCCTGAAATCTTTCCCCCTCTTCTCCTCTTTATGTCAGACAGCTAACTCTTTACTCTGATACAAAGGGGGTTTTCCTAATGTTTTCACTGCTTATTCTAGTCTTAAAAGTTGGCCAGAAAAAGTATTAAGTGAATAAATATGAACAAAAATCAAAATTAGATCAGCTTGGCTTGATGGACATAATAAAATCCATATATCTCCATTTGAATCAATATGGAAAATTAAGGAATTACCTTGGGAATAAGCTTTAGGGGTTTAGCTTTTTGACAAGGAAGAATGCAAAGAATATTCTCAAATGTTTAAAACAGGGACAAAAAAGGGGTTTCTCAAGAGTCAGGAAGTCCTGGCCAGAGGAATCCTCCATGATAATAATCTTTGCAGTTCAGAACCTTTTCTGAAGATTTTCTCTCTATAAAAATACTATATGTATTTTTTTGTGCAGAAAAAGTGCAGAACTGCAAACAGTCCCAAATTGCCATTTATTTCCTGCAGGAGGGAGTAACTTGGGAGTTTATCACACAGGAGGAATTTCTGTTAATTTTGAATGAAAATAAAGTGCAGCCAGAAGGCATTCATGTGAATTCGCTAGTTCAGTGAATGTACGTGACTTTGAACTGCGTTCGAACTGACTTCCCATTGTCCAAAAATAGCTTGCCATTGCCCAAAATTGTGTGTGATTACCTCTCATGCAATAACATGAAAACTCATGATTGCGTTCGGACTGACTTCCCTACCCGAAATTGTGTGTGGTAGTCTATCACGCAATAATGTTAAACGCCATGATTGTGTTTGGATTGCCATTGGATTATACTTCCAATTTCCCTTGTCTGATAATGTTCTTGGTTAACCTGTTAATTCTCTCCTACAAGAATGAAATCAAAAAGATTTCAATTGCTGTCACAAGCTGCTTGTTGCCTCATGTCTTGCAAGACACTGCTGTTTTTGTTCATGTATCCGCACTAATGCAATCCTTCTTCTGAAAGGACCAAAGCTTTTTACTATTAATGAGTAGGAATTCTAATTTCTTGAGAGATCCTTCAGGTTATACAGAATGAGATACCATATATACTCAACTATAAGTTGACCTCATGTATAAGTTGAGGATGCCAAAAAACTGAGTTGACTTATCCACACTTCAATGTGGATTCCATTTTTCTTCTGAATCAAAATATATAGGCTACATCTGCACAGTAGAGTTAATGCATTTTGACACTGCTTTGTCATGGTTCAATGTTATGGAATTCTTGGATTTGTAGTTTTGTGAGATATTTAGACTTCTCTGCCAGAGACCTCTGGCACCACAGCAAACTACAAATCTTAGGATTCTATAGCACTGAGCTATGGCAGTTGAAGTTGTGTCAAACTGCATTATTTCTGCAGTGCAAATGCAACCATAATTTTGGACAATGGGACTTTACCTCCCTCCACAGCTGTTTCTTTGAACTTTCCCTCATCTTTGAAAGTGGACTTTTAGAAGAACTAGTATCAGCAGTGCATGAGCCCCACAAGTAACTTTTGAACTCTCCGAGCCCTGTTCTAGCTCCTAATTCACCATACTCTCCAATGTTTTGCAGATGAAAACCAGAATACATGGGGCCAAACAACATCATTGTGTAGACAAGATAGCAAACATTACTAATGAGGATAAACAGAAAAGCTAGGAGAGGCTGCAACAGTTTGCTTTTGCCTGAGCTTACAGGAAAAGGCAGATCACACCCCCTGCTGTCCTCTTCCCAAAACTGAGTTCATTGAATATAAGCTACTTTTCTACCTTGCACTCAGTTTTCAGGAATTGAAATAAGCCAGGGACAAAGAGGGAAAGTGGCAGGAGGAAAGAGAAATTGGGATATTTTAAAAGCAGCTGAAAAAATGGGATGTCTGAGGATTAATCAGGACTGTCCCTGCCAAATCCTGACTGTCAGAGCATATAGTTCACCTTTTCATTTGTCTTTTATGTGCATACAAGTAGAACAGAGTGAGTAGGAACAGGAGGCAGCAACCCCCATTAGGTTTGGGTTTATAGTGGGCCCTCTGTATGCACAGATTCCTTATCACTGATCCAACCATCCACAGCTTGAAAATATTTTTTAAATATATAAATTTCAAAAAGCAAACCTTGATTTTGCCATTTTATATAAGTGATGCCATTTTACTACGCCTTTGTTTTTAATGTCACTTGAGCATCCACAGACTTTGAAATTCATGGGGTATCCTGGAATCAAACCATAGCAGATGGATACCAAGGTGTCCTGGAATCAAACCACTCTGAGCTTCGGTATTTATTCTTGCCCCATCAGAAGACTCCTCCACAGCAACCAGCTGCTATCTAAAAGCTTGTCTAAATAAACTGATCTTTGCTGATGAAAAGAAAGGGGGCAGCCTAGCTTGGGAAGGAGATCCACAGCCTGGGAGTAGCCAGGAGTTCAACGCCCTTTCACTTGACCTCATGCTGTGATGTGTGTGGTAATGGTGGTCACAAGAAAAACCCTTCCCAAGGGATGTCAGACCATGAACAGTTCCATGCTGGGAGATTCAGTCTTTCCAATAATCTGGACCCAAATCATATGACTTACTTGTCATAGAGACTGTAGCCAAATGTAGGCACAAGAGGACAATATATGCATTTTCTTGTGCTCTCTGAGAATGGTATCTGCACATATTGAGACATCTTACCAAAAAACTGTCAGCTGACACAGACTTTTCACTCCAAATAAATAATAAAATGACCAGTGCTTTTTCATTTTTATGTGTCTTGTTTGTCATGCAAATGAAATTTTCATATTGTTTTTTTAAAAAGTCACTAACTTTTCTGTCTGTTTAGTCTGTCTATCTGTCTGTCTATCT
>NC_056522.1:125985501-126111394 GCF_019175285.1 Sceloporus undulatus | reverse complement strand
ATCTATCTATCTATCTATCTATCTATCTATCTATCTATCTATCTATCTATCATCTATCTATGGCTGCCAATTTTGTGTGTATGTATGTTGGGGTAGGGGAGGAAATCAGTGAATGCATTTAAAAGAATCCATAAACATTTAAATACAACTTGGACTAGGACTCTGGAGACCAGGGTCCAATTCCTGGCTTGGCCATGGAAACCACTGGGTGATCTTGGGCAAGACACACACTCTCAGCCTCAGAGAATGGCAACAGCAAACTCTTTCTGAACAAATTTTGTCAGGAAAACCCTTTGATAGGTTCTCTTTAGGGTCATCATAAGCTGGAAATGACTTGAAGGCACACAGCGACAAACAAAAATTAGGAGTGAGTGCTTCTCAGCCATTGCAGTGCCTTTGCACTTTTCATTCGGTGGCCCAAATACTAAAAGCTTTGAGCTTTGTACCTGCTCTTAAAGTACTACTTTATAGCTTCATGAATAGTCAGATGTAGGAAAGTCAGTTCAATTGCCATGCACAATTTTGTTTTCTTCTAGAAGGGAACTTAAGAAATGCTGTTTCATATGCCCTCACAAGTTGCTCATTTAAGTCTCATTTGCCAGACAAATAGTTATTTCAGCAGACAGGTTGGCTTTCACTCTCCCGTTATCTATCCCATTATCTGTCAACATGGATCACAGAAAAGGATGAAAACTCAATATAAAAGGCAATAAACAACCAACCAGAAATCAATTAGAGGAATGTGAGGCTAATTCACTGATTCCAGTTCTTGCAAGCTACATAGCAGCCATCATAGTCCTGTGCTGAGCATTGCTAGCCTACCTGGTTGACAGAACAAGAGAACATCAGGGTCTGTGGAGGTGCCATAGGAAAATGTTATACAAATTAGAGTGAAACATAAAATGCTTTCCTCCTCAGGGTTCTGAGGAAACCTTCAGCTGAAATTGTTGTGTGGGAAGCTCCTGTGCAGACTTGCTCCAACTCTCGTGTGCCATAAAAGAACAGGAAGCTCCAAGATAATTGCAATGTAGTATGGAAATGAAATTTGAACAGAGCCAGTGGCATGTCTAAAACAGCCTCAAGATGTTTTCACTGCTTTTTGAAAGCCAGAAAAAAAAAGGGAGAGGGGGTAATGAGGGACATATTGTGCAATCATTTATGTAAAATGCTGTCTTGAGCTATCGGTGGAAGGTCTCTTAGTTCTTGAGGAGAGACTGGAAAATAAATTAGACGGGCTTGTTTATAGTGGTTATATGATCTAAACTGCATTAAGAGACCACATAAATACTGCACTTAGGATGTTAAAACTGGGTTTCTCTTGTGGTTATAAAGATGGCATGTTTTCCTGCTCATGTCAAGGTGAAGTGGCAATAGTGATCTCATTTTGGTTCACATGAGATATTTATCTTTCTTTCTTTCTTTAACCCTCATGATGTAGTTTTTGAAATATTTCTGAAAACCACTTTTAAACAGAAGCCCAGTAATGGGACAGTGGTGAAGAAGAGCTAGAGTTGTTGGTCTGATATAGCCATGTGTACTTCAAAAATATAGATTGGCTAGTATAATGTATAGCAAACTATTATAGCAGAAAAAGTCTTGGCAGACAGATGATTGTAAGAGCCAGCCATTAATTTCTGTGGTATTAGGACACATAGCATTTAGCATAGTGGTTTACAATCTATAAGCCAATTTGTGTGATACCCAGCAAGAGCAGGAAGGATGTGCATTTTGAGACAGAATGCAAGAAGAAGAGACTAGTTTGCCATAGCCAGGGGTAAGTGAGGGTGTTAGTGAAATCCATTTAACTGCTGGATTTCTACTAAAAGCATTGTAGGATTTCAGGTCCAGTTCTACTAGAATATATTGATTCTTTCCTTACACACCACAACCATTAGATCTCCTAAACCAGAGGTAGGCAACCTTTTTGAGCTGGGGGTCAGGTTGCTGTCCCTCAGACAACTGGGGGGGGGGGGGGGGGAAGAAAAAAAAAAAAAAATCAAAAAATTTTTTAAAAAATTAATTAAATAAATAAACCGGGACAAATGTAGGACAAAATTTTCAAATGGAGGACACTTTTATTTTAAAAAATGGAGGACACGCGAAAAATTTGCTGATTTTTTAAAAAATGTTAATATAAATGCATGTTTCTGAGGCTTCTATAGACAATTGCCCCCCTTTCCCGCCGCTTGCTCCCCCTTGCCCACCTCCTTCTGATAGGCCAAAGGCCCCACACCCTCACGCGAGGGGCCAAAGGCTCCGGCGGCAATCGGCGGCAGGACCGGGCTGGGGCCGGTCCCAAGGACTTGCTGAGCCGCATCCGGCCCGCGGGCTGTAGGTTGCCTATCCCTGTGCTAAACAATAGAATCATAGAATCATAGAGTTAGAAGAGACCGCAAGGGCCATCGAGTCCAACCCCCTGCCTTGCAGAAACTCTCAGTCAAAGCATTCCCGACAGATGGCCACCCAGCCTTTGCGTAAAGACCTCCAAGGAAGGAGACTCCATCACACTCCGAGGGAGTGTGTTCTACTGTCGAACAGCCCTTACTGTCAGGATGTTCTTCCTAATGTTGAGGTGGAATCTCTTTTCCTGGAGCTTGCATCCATTATTCTGGGTCCTACTCTCTGGAGCGGCAGAAAACAAGTCAGCTCCCTGCTCAATATGACATCCCTTCAAGTATTTAAACAGGGCTATCATATCACTTCTAATCATAGGGGTGGGAATTATACATCCTTCCAGGTGATCTTGGACTTCAAGACTTATCAGACTTATCCAGTAGGCTTAGTCAAGTGGGGAATGCTGAAAGTTGCATTTCAATGACATCTAGAGGGCTTCATAATTCTAACTCTTAGGCTAAATTCAATGTTAGTCCTATCCAAAGGAGAAATACTGAAATTAATGATGGCCTTTTTTTAGTGTGTTAATCACAATTGACTTAGCTGCCACTGATTTTAGTGTGTTTATTCTATTGCAATCTTAATGTTGCCTTCAGCCTCTTGATCACACCTGATAGCTCTTTGTGGAAAAGAGTTCCACTGAAAATAACAGCTATAAATTCCCATAATATCCATGTTTTGTCTTCTGAACCTGGCAGAGAAGAATTTCCTTGGCATCACTAAAACCAAAGGCACTTGAATTTCAGGCCTGGCTTGTCACTGCTGGCTGCCATGGTGCCAGCAGTCTCCATGGCCAGTTGGTCCTCCCTACTGCTTATCTTCACTCTTTCACCAAAGCAGAAAGGCAGGTGCCTGTAGAAAAAAGCCCCTTTAAGGAGTGTGAAACAGTACGGTATTCTTCCAATCCATAGGTGCATCTCCACTGTAAAAATAATGCAATTTGACACAATTTTGACTGCCATGGCTGAACCCTACAGATTTGCAGCTAAGTGAGAGAATATCACTCTCTGACAGAGAAAGCTAAATAACTTGTAAGGCTATAGATCCCAGGATTCCATAGGATGGAGCTAAAGTACTTAAAATAGTATCAAACTGCATTGTTTCTACAGAGAAGATGCACCCTAGGTGTTGCTATTTTTCTGAGTATGTCAGATTACTGTTGGAAGAATCTACTACTGCCAGGCCCATTCCTACTCTCTCTCAGAATAAATAAAAACTTTTGCTAGTGTTTCGAGATTTTCCCAAATCAAATAAAATGCTAGAGGGATGACTTTTTGAAGCTTAGGAAAGCTGGTGCAAAAGGCACCTCCCCCCTCCCATACACACATGTGCACACTCCAGCTCAAATCTAATTAGTTTAGGCCATACTTCAAAGGTTTTGAATATTTTATACTTATGCCAAGTAGTAGCAAATGGGGGTTAGCCCCCGAGGTTAATTAATCTCAGAAGGTATTTTCAATGGTGGGACCCATAGATTTTTGAATGACTTGTTATCAAATAAGAAAAATGAGAAAAAAATGCTGTGGTATGCAAAACAACATACCTAAAGGTAGGGTGTGGAAAATGTATTAACATGTGCAAATATTCATTGGTTGCCTTTCTTTAAGCTAAGGAGAACTGAAGATAAGATCTGAATGAAAGATCAGTTAAATGTTGGCCAAAGGACAATTCACACCCTTCACACTATTGCAGAACCCATAGCTAATATTTTGCATCAGACATATAGCCCCGATATTGTAGCGCCACTGTAACATCTCATCTGACATCTGAAGCCCACCTTAAAATCCAGCTGAGCCAAAAGTCAGCTAACCTGAGTGATAGAGGTCAATGCTGCTGGCAAGCAGGGTGCTGCAGGATCACATAGCCAGCCCCTTCTTCAAGTGAGTGAAGCTGTGATAAAGAGTTATGACAGGTCCCTGCAAATGGGCCCTGCTTCTGCTGAAACATCACTCGCTGGCAGAGGGGCCTGATCACATTATCCTGAAGCACCTCGCTTGACAGGAGCAGGACAGACCTCCATGGCTCAGGATGGCTGACTCCTTTTAAGGGGAAGTTTCAGGGCATTTGTGTTCATGACAATAATGCCACAATCACCAAAGAAGATACAAAGCAGTTAACAATGTCCTAGGACTATCTTCAGATATCACTAATAGGGTCCCAGACAATATCTCACTATCAAGGAGCATATGCTGGATGTGAGCCTCCATGCTAGAGTCTCAGCATTGTGTGGTGAAGGACCAGTATTAGATCAGATAGGTCTTCAAATCCTCCACTTCAAGGATTTTAAAACAAAAGAAAACAAAAACCAGACACGGCTAAGCATGGCCCAGATACTGTCTCTTATCCTAAACCACCTCAACTGTCTTGAGTTATTTGAAGACAGAATACAATAAATGTAACATACAAAAGGCAACTTACAAATCGTAAGGTGTATACTTTAACATACATTTTCATGGATAATAGTAATAATAATAATAGGATTTATTTATATCCCACTCAATCACTGGGAATCCGGGTGGCTTACAACAGTGGGGATAATACAAAGCAATAAAGATAAACATGAAAATAATAAAACAATATAACATAGCAATACATAGTAAAAATAATAATAATAATTTCATAACAATTCAATAATAACAAAGGATAACACAAAAGATTATGTTCAAATCAATAATTATCAAAAGGAAATCCCCATTTTCAACCCCTCATTCAAAAATCAATGAAGCAAATGCCAATAAACAATGAAATAATACAACAAATACAACATGGCAGGTTACAAGATTACAGTTAAGAAGTTACAATTAAAAGATTACAATCTAACACTCTAAAAAGGGGGGGGGGAGACTAAAAATTAGCAACAAAATAATATTCTTAGTATCGCCCGAGGCTTTATGGGCCAGCACCGACGCTGAGTTGGTTCGGGGCTGGAGGGGGGTCAGAGATGTTAAAGGGCCTCCCTCGCTCATCCTCCATTCTCCTCCTGGATATATTCTGGAAGTTTGTTCTTGTTGTCGTTGTTGTTGTGTGCCTTCAAGTCATTTCCAACTTATGGCAACTCTATCATGGTGTTTGTTTTCTTCGCAATATTGGTTCAGAGGAGGTTTTCTATTACCTTCTACTGAGGCTGAGAGTGTGTGACTTGCCCAAGGTTACCCAGTGGGTTTTGTGGTTGAATTGGTCTCCAGAGTCATAGATCAACACCATAGCTACACTGGCTCTCAATATTACCTCAAAAGATTTTTGATGGATTTTTGACAGCTATGAAGTGTTTTACTTTTTTAGATCTCTGTCTTATATTTAATTATGGAAGTCATTCAGTTTTAATGTTAAGACTTGTTCTGGCAGATGGGCTAAAATTTAACTAAAACCAAAATAAAAATATAGGTCTGAGCCTTGGCAGAGGAAACGCAAGGCAGAAAGAGCTTGTTTAAGTACATTGGCTCACTATTTGCTTTCTGGGACTGAGTCTAACTCCACACTGAGTGCTGTTTCCAGGGACTCTCTACAGTGTTACATGTGTACCCTTTAGCAGGACCTGGACTGGCAATAACATTGTAGCTGTGTCAGCAGCTTTATAAAGCCAAGGGTAGGACTGATTGTTCTGTAGAAAATGTAGTCTTAAATAACCAAATATAACAAGGGAAGCTCCATCTGTTTGGAGAGAAAATGTGCAATGCTCAGGATGGCTTCCAAAGTGGTAACTTTATCTTGTGGCGGAGCTGAGGTGCTAAGAAAGCCACTCTTGCCCTGGTGCAGCAAAGACATTGTAATATGGAAATTATCTGGATTTATCAAACTATTTTTGGACATGCAGAAAAAAAATCTATCCACAATCATGTTCTCTTCTTAGAAACAGTCATGAATGTTGTTGTCCTGAAGGAGACCTATTGCTTACTGGTGGAGAACATTAAGAACAGGAAAATGTTTCTGTCCATTTCACTTTCTTGACATTTTACTTTTTCCTTTAAAAGAAAAACCTCAAATTCTTTCTGCTCAAAATATGTGATTTTTGTAAATCTTTAAAAAATGAACTGGAATTAAATTCTCTTCAATAGTGTTCAAAGTCAATGGCTAATCCCAATTTAGAGACAACCATGTTGTACTTAAACAACCATGTTGTACCAATACAGGTGTTAAAGAATTTCTCAGAAATACAAGGTAGCAACCTTAATTCAGCATCATAAACATGGCTCTATACATAGAGATTCAAATGCAATTTTAAGAATTAAGCACTCATAGATTTGGGCAAAAATGCATGAATTGGTGAGTTTCCCATGTTAAAACTTTGAGAATCTCTGTATAAATCTGCTTATGGAGGAATTTGTGACTGAATTTTGGCCTGTTCAGAGAACTAAATCAATATTCTCACCAGTCCAGAGACTATGTGCGTAGATGCACTTTGCTGAGAAATCCCACAGTTTGATCCCTATCATAGTTGGGGTCTGAACTTCAATTAAAAGGATCATGTAGCAGATGTTGTGAAGAAACCCAGCCTGAGAGTCCAGAGAGTCACTGTTAGTGAGGGCAGACAATAATGAGTTAAATGGAGCAGTGAGCTAACTCAGTACAAAGGGGTTTCCCATGTTTCATATTGCAGTCCAATGTTAAAATGTTGTTGTGTGCCTTCAAGTCATTTCTGGCTTATGCCAACCCTAAGGCAAACCTACCATGGGGGGTTCTTGGCAAGATATGTTCAGAAGAGATTTTCCATTGCTTTCCCCTAAGGCTGACAGCATGTGACTTGCCCAAGGTCACCCAGTGGGTTTCATAGCCAAGCTGGGAATCAAGCCCTGGTCTCCAGAGTTGCAGTCCAACACACACACCACTGTACCACACCGACTTTTGTTTCATCTACATTATCTAAAAATTAGACTTATTCCCTGACCACAGTGACCAGATCTTGCAGCCCAATCTCTTCACCAACGTCCAAACGCTAAATTGCACTGAGGTCAGTGAGACTCAACTGAGTGGGCAAAGAAATGGTGGGGATTGTGTGTCTTAGCCTGCATCTGCACTGCAGAAATAATCCAGTTTCACACCACTTTAACTGCCACGGCTCAATGTTATGGAATTCTGAGGACTCTAGTTTGTTGCAGCACCAGAGCTTTCTGACAGAGAAGGCTAAAAGTCTCACAAAACTACAATCCCTAGAATTCCATGGCACTGAGCCATGACAGTTAAAGTGGGGTGAAAGTGGTTTATTTCTACAGTGCAGTTGGATAACAATTTCTGAAAGGTTTCACTATTATAGCCAGTGGTAGGAGTGACAGACTTTGGAGTCCATCAGCATCTGGATACCCACATGTTTTCAACCCCAATATAAAGGATTACAGTCTCAGTCATACAATTCAAACAAACAATTGTTTTTGTAAATCTCTGCTTCTGTGAGAAGGAAATGAAGGATTCTCTAAGAATGTATCTTCTAAATATGAAATAAATGTTACAGAAATATCTAACTGTGTAGGCACATTGCTAATAACAGATACCCTATAAAAAGAACAGATCAAAAGTTTCAGTTTCTCATCTGAGGTCTGCTTGGCTGGTATAGCTCACTGCAAATAATTTCTGTTTCATTTGTTTTACTGCTGAATGGAAAGAGCCGAGCACCTGGGTAACATATTCTTCATTGACACTCTTTTAACATCTGAAACTCATCTTATGAGAAATACATCTGTGCTTCAATTTGGAAATGTGAACATGGAGCCCCTGGAACAGAAAAATAGCAACCCACTACCTTTTGACTTCACTGTGCGACATTGGCCACAGCTTTTAGATGCTTGGATTTTATACAGTTCTCAAGGAATAATGAAAACAGGTAATAATAGGTGCTATCTACAGAACTTACTTGTTCTGAATTAATTTCAGAATGAATAGAATATGCTGAAATATGTGTCTTATTGTGAACAGGCAGAAGTCTCACAGTGTTTTGTATGAGCACTTGAATACTTGTATGTTTGATTCTGTGTGATATTTGCATAATGCCTTAGAAAGGTCAGTAATTCTTTAGAAAGGTCAGTGTTTATTTCCAAATCAGGGTGGTGGCACTTATAGTATGATGGCAACAGGGCTGTCTCACAACAGTATACTTCCTGAAGTGAAGAACAGGATGCTGCATTTTCCTGTTCAAACCCAACAAGACTGGCTGTTTATCCATTCTTAATCGTGCTAGGTAAGCATTTCACAAGCACTTGAAGGAGCAAGAGATGCAGAACTCTCCCTCCCACTAGGCATCTGTCACCTCACTCTGCCTATGATGCAGCGCTTTTTCTCCTGTTTCAACACACTGTTAAAACCTCTCCTCCCTCCGTCTCTCCATTATTTTCTCCCTCCGACTTCGCCATTTTTCATTAAAAGATCCTACCATCGTTCTGAGTTAACTCCCTCATGATTGGCTCCCGCCATTATAATCTCTCACCCCTCCTACTAATAAACTCTCTGTGTTTCCTCGTTTCTTTGGAAGAACTCTCTTCGCTGCTGGAACTCATCAAAACCTACCACCTGTTCTCTTGACCCACTTCCTTCTCGCCTTCTAATCTCTATAGCCCCTCTTTTGTTACCTCCCACCTCTATATCTTTAATCTTCTCTCTCTTCAGTTCCTTCCCCTCGTTCAAACATGCCTTAGTTTCCCCTATCCTGAAAAAACCTCTCTTGACCCCTCTTCCTTGGCTAGCTATCGTCCAATCTCTCTTCTTCTTTTCTCTCTAAGGTGTTGGAACAGTTGTCTATTCACGCTGTCTTGAGTTTCTTGAAACCACTCCATTTGGATCCCTTCCAGTCTGGTTTTGCCCCGCACTCCACAGAAGACGGCCCTTACAATCTAAATGATCTTTTGCGGGCCAGGCAATGGCCTTTATTCTATCCTTGTCCTACTCGATCTGTCTGCGGCCTTTACACCGTGGACCACTGTCTTCTATAGATTCACTCTCTGACCTTGGTTTCTCGGGCCTTGTTCTCGATTGGTTCACATCTTACTTGTCAGGTCGATTTTTCAGTGGTCTCGGGTGGTCAGACCTTCGTCTTCTGTCCCCTTCTGTTTGAGTTCCTCGGGCCTCTGTTTTGGGTCCCCTTCTGTTTCTCTTTATACACACTCTTCCTTGGCAAACTTATCAGTTCTTTTGGTTTCTCCTACCATCTGTACGCCGATGATACCCAGCTGTACCTTTCCACCCCTAATCTTTCACCAGAGTTAGAGCAGCAAGTGTCATCCTGTTTAACACTGTCTCCCACTGGATTCACCTCGGCGTCTGATGAAGCTCAATATGTCCAGACCGAGCTTCTTGTCTTCCCTCCTAAGCCACACATTCACTACTCCTTTTCTATTTCTGTCATAAGTTCTATATCCAGCCGTCCAGGAAGCCCGCAGTCTCGGTTCATCTTTGACTCCTCTTTGTCATTTATCCCTCCGATCCCGACTACAGCCAAAGTTGTAGATTTTTCTCTTATATCGCCAATCCGTCCATATCTCTCAGTGTTCTACCGCAAAAACACTGGTCCATGCCCTGAGTGGTCTCACGCTAGACTACTGTAACCCTCCTCCTGGCAGGGCTTCCCTCTCTCATCTCCACCCATTATTTCTGTTCAGCATTCAGCTGCACGCATTATTTTGCTCGCTCGCCGTTTATGATCATGTCTCCCCTCTGTTGTCTTCCCTTCACTGGCCTCCCTTTTCCTTTCCGCATCAGGTACAAACTTCGGCTTTTTAAAGCCCTGCATGGGCTGGCCCTTCTTTATTTAACTGATCTTCTCTCTCCCTACATACCTACTCGCACTCTCCGCTCTGGTACTCTCCCACCAGGATCTTCTCTGCCCATCCCGGATCCGTCCCTTCTCTCTTGCTGCCCCTCATCCGAACCTTCTTCCTCTGACATGCTCGGCTCTCACTTCCCTAACCCGCTTAAGGCTGAGCTGAAAACCATTGTTTAGGAACCGTTCTCAGGGAATTTGTGATGTCATCTGGCTGTCTGACAATATTTGATGTTGTGATTTGTTTGATATTTGATGTTTTTAATCTGTTTTTTCTTTTCTATATGGTAATTTTATCTATTCCTCTTTTAAATGTTATTATCTTAGAATGTACGCCTTGGGCAGGCTTTTATTTACTCCTAATTTTACCGACTTTGTACAGCGCTGTGTATAATTACAGCGCTATAGAAATAAAGTTTAATAATAATAATAATAATAATTATCCTTTCAGACATCCCTGCATGGTAATGCATTTTAGTTAAAATCCACTGTAATTTTATGGGGCACTTTTGTAGTCAAGATGATTTCTGTAGCCATTAATAAAGAATCTGTTTCTCACATTTTTCTCTTCTCTTATCTTAAGCATTTGAGTTGTAAAACTTCACTGTTATGTGCTTTCAAGCAGACTCTGACCTATAGTGACCCTAACCTAGAGTCTTCTTGGCATGATTTACTCAGAGGAGGTTGACCATTACTTTCGGCTAAGGAGATTATTACATGGGGAAAAGGATATCCTTGTCCTGTCCTTTTTTTGTCCTTATCACATGATGGCAAAAAGATTTTCAGATGATGTCACGCTTATCTGGTGTGGGCGGGGCCTGTGCTCCTGCCTGCATCCTAGCCTGATGTCCTCCAAACTTTGCCACGTGGGAAACAAACTTGCAAACTCCGGAAGTAGATGCAGTCAAACTTTACTTTGTTTTTAAAAAGAACAGAACAAACTCTTCTCCCAATGTCCCAACTCCAACAAAACTCTTCTACCACTGGTCTTTCTTAGGGCTTGTCCGTGACTTGTTTGACCTTTGGAGCCAAGCACTTTTCTTGGGGTTCCCGTTCAGACTTGTCCCACGCTGTAGAGACCGGAGACTGCTCCCAACATTCTCCCTTTGGGTCCCACCACTCCTTCTCCAAGATGCTGCCTTCCTTTGCCATCCACTCATCCTCTTGAGGATACCTGAAGTCACCTTCCTCCTTGGTGTCATGCAACCTCACCTCCACATGCGGACCCCCCCACAACAGCCTGTGGCGACCTTGCAAGGAAACAGGCCGTGTGGCTTCTGGTCACCTTTCCTTTCCCTCTTCCAACCGCCTCTCCATGCCCAACTCTTCCGCATCTTCCCTTCCATCCCGCGCTCAACTTTCCCTCACCTTTTATATCTGCTCCTTGGGCCCTCAACTCTGCCTCTGTCCCCTTCCCTGGGACCTCCTCCTCCTCTTTCCTCATCTTGCTCCAATCAACCATTTCCCCATCCTCCCCCACCCCACTACATCTGGTCATTGTCCCATCATTGAACTGCAATTGACTGCAATCACATAAAAGACTTCTACATGACATTGTGCTTATCCTGTTTTTGTCCTGTCACTGAAGTGGAATTGTTCTGTTTTTTTTGTATTAATGGGAGTTTGCATCAATACTCCTGGACTCATCTTTACAGCTGTCATCTCAAGTAGATGCGATGCCCAGGAGTGCTTGGTACCAACTTCGGTTGATAAGCCAACTGCGTCCCTACCTGGACCAAAAGGACCTTAAAGCAGTAGTACTTGCACTGGTAATCTCTCATTTAGATTTCTGTAACACGCTCTACATGGGGCTACCTCGGTACCAAATTTGGAAGTTTCAATTGTTCAAAATGCGGCAGCCAGATTGGTCACCGGAACACCTAGGTCAGCCAATATAACACCAGTGCTAAAATCTCTTCGCTGGCTGCCAGTTAGCTTCTGGGCGCAGTACAAAGTGTTGGTTATTACCTTTAAAGCCCTACATGGCTTGGGCCCGAGTTACTTGAAGGAACGCCTCTCCCTACACAATCCACACCACACTCTCAGAACAACTGGGAAGATTCTTTTAGACTACTCAAAGACTAGATTTATATCAACTTCCCATAGAACATTCACTCCCATGGCCCCCATGTTATGGAACAACTTACTGGAGGAAATCCGTCTTATCACCACTTTAGATGTCTTCAAGAAGGCACTAAAGACAGATCTCTTCAGGTGGGCATACCCACCCAATCTTTTATAGGATTTCTGAGATAAAAAGACTTCACTTCCAAAAATGACAGTAATTGTACTGTTTCTTCAGTATTGTGAGCTGCTCTGGGTCCTAGTTCTGGGCAAAGAGCAGGATACAAATAAATATAACAATAAAAATACAATAATAATAATAGTTTATTTATTTCTCTTAAGTGGTCTGAATACAGCTTGCACTTCATTTTCTAAAATTGTAGGTTCATCTTCAAATGGTTCTTGCTTGAATGAGTCTGTCATCCATTCATCTCCTTTATATAATTCTTTACTGCGTTGCTTCCATCATCTTTTTATTTCTACTTGGCTGTGTAATGTCTTCTCTTGCTGGTCTTTTATCATTCCCCACTCTTGTTTTAATTTCTCTCTGATTTCTGAAGGACCTTGCACACCAGCATCTTTAGCTAGGTTGGGAGTGGAGTCAGGGTGTGGCCTCTATAAGAGACACACCCTGGCTCCACCCTCAGGCCGCTGTGAAGCTGTGTGATGCACCACACGGTGCACAGTGTCATGGTTCTCCTCTGATGTTGCAACCTCACAACACAGTGCCGAAGGAGCACAGTAAAGCCATGGTGCACAGTACAAAAAGGAGTTGCTTTTTGTGGCTCCTTTTTGTGCCCTGCAAAGACCAGATCAGGGCCATGTGTGCGGTTGCCACAGCCCCGATCTGGCTGTAAAAGGGGCCGTTGGAGGCTGCCCCTTTGGGGTGGTTTGCACAGCCCCTGAGATCTTCAAGAAGAGGTCTCTTGTTCTTTTTTTTCTTTTTTGCTACAATCTATTTATCTGCATTGATGATTACAGTAATCCCCAGTGAAAAAGCAACGAACAGTTGCATTCAGGGTTCTGACACTATATCTGTGCATATGTGCATGTGACGAGTGAAAAAAACATTTAGACACCACACATCCCAATAACAAGTGGAAGCCAGCTTGAATCCATACGGCTTCCCAGATGTCGACAGCTTCATAATGTTCCGGCAGTGCAGTGTTTATATGCTGCACACCACTGGAGCATCTTAAAGCTTGCTTCAAGCTGTTGCGGGGAAGGAAAAGCCAGCTTTGCACCAGATGAAAAAGGAGCAGATCTTATCCGGCTTCAAGGTGAATTGGGGCTGTGGCATCTGTTGGCCATGGCATCAGTCTGTCTTCCTGTCCATCTACCTCTTAGATTCTAAAGCTGAAACCACAGTCTTTTGCCACATCATAATAAAATGCAATGAAGGAAACTATTTGATGCTTTGGGCATGGAAAATATGGTTTTGAGTTAAGCTTGACAAATGTTATGGCACTCCCATTTCTTTAAGAGCAATCAATAGTAAATCTTTACTTTTTTATTTTCCACAATTCAGTGTGACTGTTTCATTTAAGACCTGATAAGGACACTGGTTACACTTACCACAGTGAACCCACTGATCAACACAGCCACTTGTCCATAACAGGGATTACCATGAGGCCAAAGTGCAAGACTCTTTGAGGTATTGTGAGGGCAAAGTGGCAAGTTGAGATGGGAGCCCAGGAGTTGGAACTTTGTGTCCAGGCTAGTGAGGATTTCTATCACAGCAGGTAACATTCATTGTTTAGAAGGCAAAATTTGTTCCTGGTGTAATTGCACTGTATACACTGCTTCATCTTCTGATAAGGAAGGCATTCACTCATCTAACACACTTTTTCCCTAGTGTTTTTTTTTCCATTGCAACACACCGCTTTTCTTCCCTGAGTTTTTCTATAAGGATTCTAATTTCATTTTTCGAAATATTTAAATCATATTGACTGCAAGCTCTTCATGGAAAATTTATTTTTTAAAAAAATCTACTTATAAAAATATTGAGCCAGGAAAGAAAGGCAGCCATTGTCTTCTTGGTTTCCTCAGAAGAGGGTTCTAATCTGTGTGCAATGAACAGTGATATTAGGGTGGAAATAAAAAGCTAATTTTGTTATATTTTGGAATTTCCACAAGCATGTGAGGAGCTCAGAACGCTCATAGGGATTGCTGGAGTGGGGCTTGTTGACAGCCCTCTAGCCTCAAGGTAAATGTCAAACAGCAGGCAAATTTGACTGAATCCAAAAATGATATTCTGTAAAGGTTATTTTGTTAAGCACTTCACATTAACAACATCCTCAGTCTCAAATAAATCAATAGTATGTTGCTGAGCCAGGAAGAAACACAAGGATGTCCTCATTACCCTGAAGGAAAATGTTAGGTCACTTTAAAAAGACTCTTTATCTTTGTGATTGTCAAGAGTCTGCCAAGCTCCCACAAAGTGACAGCTGTAGAGACAACCATCAGCTGCAGTGATTAAATTGATGTTTCTTTTTATCTGTTCGGAAGGTGGTCAAAATGCCTGGCTAAATTTATGACAGGATGTAGTGGCTGTGTTTGTTCACATAGCTTTGCCCCTATGGGTGCCATGAGTTAATAGCCTTGTGAAGGAGCTGAACAAAGATACATCTCAATGCCTAAAGCAAGAGAGCAAAGTCCCCCCCTCTCCAGTTCCCCTTTCTCTAAGTACCCAGTGCTGGTCAAATGACTTTGACCCCCTAGGCAATAATTCCCACATTTACAGCCTCCTCTCCCTAGCAATAAAAAGTAAAATCACAAAAATTAAATCCCCCCAAAATGACTGACCTTCCATGACATTTAGTACCAGCAGATCAAGGCCTGAATCCTCTTGGTTAGTCACAACTACAATAAAACCTTTCAATGAAGTGTTGTAGGATGAACCAACACAAACATAAATTCCATTGATTCAATTGATTTACTCTGTTTGGTAATAACAATAGGATTCTGGCCATTGGTCTTAGTGGCTGAGATATATAGCAATTGAAACCCAAACATGTTGATATCTACCTTTTGTTTCTTCCTGGTCTAGGGAGGCATTTTCTAACTAGTCTCCTTTGGATGCTTTGCACTCCTGCTCCCATCAGCCATGGTATTTCAAAATGTCAGGGTGAAGGGACTTAGTTATAGAGTTGGCCCTCCATATCCATTGATTTTTTGTATCCATGGATTCCGGCATCTAAGGCTTCAAAATATTTTAAAAATATATAAATTCCAAAAAGCAGACCTTGATTTTGCCATTTTATATAAGGTGCACAATTTTACTATGTCACTGTATTTAATGGGACTTGAGCATCCATGGATTCTGGTATCCATGGGGGAGTCCAGGAAAAAAAGCCCAGTGCATACCAAGGGCCCACTGTACTGCAAAGGAACCAGCTTGGGGAAAGCAATAACAATTCAATTCTGTGAATTTCATTCATGGAGTATGTACTGTTCCAGCCCCCCCCCCCCCCTATGTGGGAAAACCACCTATGCTCAAGTCCCATTAATTGTTATGGCTGCGTGCATGCCATTTCCCCCCTTGCCGCCTGTGGACCGTGTACACTCAAAGCAGCATATGCAAAGTTCACATAAGGCAAGGGCGGAGTGTATATATTTATTTTGTCTCAGAGACTTGGTGCAAAGCATTGTAATTAATATGCAGACTTTTGGTTACAACTCTCCTTTAGCAAAGCAAAGATGGAAGTATTGAGCAACTGAGTCACAGAATGACTAAATCAGGAAATATTTCCTGTGACAAACTATTAATTCCCAATTGATTTATAGCTGCTCAACAATAGTCATATCATATTGTAGCAGAGTCAGACTATCTTATTTCCACGACTGTCCCAGAACATTTGGCTTTCAAATGTCAGATTCAAACTACCTCTGACATTTCACAGATGGAAATGGGCCAATGCTTGTAATTCTACATACATTATTATCTTGCAAAGGATTAATATTGGAGCTGCCTCTCACATTACTTAATGGTGCCAGGGCTGAGGGGAGAGAACTATTTGACCTGCTATGTTTCTATAAAAGCCAAGAGAGCAATCATTTTGGATGGAAAAGATATACTAGCAAAGCATAACAGTTCCACAATTTATTATGAAATGTTACCCTCCCCCCCAAAAAAACCCCCCACAATATTCAGTAGATGTACTGTGGTGTTTGAAATATGGTAGAGTTCTAGTTCAGATCATACATGATAAGAATAAATAAGAATTTGAAAATTCTTCATATTAGGAGACAGAGAATTATTTGGGTTAGCCCTGCCTGCTCAATCATGGATATCAAGTTGGGAAAAATAGTATTAGAAGGGGCAGGGAAATGCGAGTTCTCAGATACTGGAAGAGTTTGGTACCTCGAATGCTGGTAAGCCCCAGCTTGAAACTTTTTACCAATGTTTCCCTTTCTCTTTGAAATTTACTGAAATTCATCTACAAATGAGATATGGCCTTTTCAGTGTAAGATGACATTTCTCTGCTAGATATATGAGGAGATTATTTTTAATTCTGCATACATTATTAATGTCTTTGGAAGCATGTCTTTTCCATTTCAAAAGTCATTCCAATGCATCTTCATGATCTTCATGATGGAAAATATCTCTGGATTCCTAGAAAATTTCCTCCTATTCCTTCTCCTTAACACGTTGCAACCCCCTAAAAATGGTGTTAATGTCACAGTGCAGTAGCTATCCCACAGTGAAGCATGTTTTTCATATGCTTTTCATTATATACGCATAATAATATTACCCTTTCTAAAACCATGTGTGTGGTCTATGTCTAGGGAATGTTCTCTTTTGTTACACTGTATTTATCATTTTCTTAAAAAAAAACTAAGTAATAATTTATTCAAGAAAGCTGTTTTGAAAAGAAACAGTCATGAAAGGGACATAACCTGAAACCATATCTATATTGTAATTTTTGCTAACCAAACCTATAGGCACAGTTCATGAACCTGGTAAATTTAAAGTCCTACTCATTTATCTAAAACACAACTACCACTTTTGATCTTAGACTCCTAGTTCTATACAAGCTCACTCTCACAGACAATAGTGTAATCCAATGTGAAGTTGAAGGCTTTCACAGCCAGCATCCATAATTTTTTGTGAGTTTTTCAGGCTAGAAGAATTTATTCCTGACATTTCTCCTGCATCTGTAGCTAGCATCTTCAGAGAATGGTGGAATTGAGGTGTATGGGGTATATGAACTGTGTGACCCTTGAATGGAGGGAAGGGAAGTGATTTATAAACCAACCTAGGGTTTTGAAAACACTAAAATTCTGGACCATGCCAACAAGTATCAGGTCAGAATGCACAGGGAAGCCATTAAATCTACAGACAATTGAACAATTTCAACAGGAAAGAAGAAACCCTGAAAGTAAACAAAGTTTGGCTACCAGTCCTGAAAAAAGACCAAAATCAAGACTCAGAACATGCAAATGAACATCATCCATGGTCAGGGGCTTTCCCAGAAGACAACGAATAACTAATTAAATTGGCACAAATCCTCCTCGCATACCCTCCCACTCTGAGGCCTTTCCACACACCAACAGACCAAAACAGGCAGGATACAGACGGGCAGGGGAAGACGTCTTGGAGGTGTATTCTGCTGAATATGGAGCCTCCAGACCGCCCGCCCCGGGGGCGTGGCTCAGGTGTATGGGGCTTCCACATGGGGGGCAGTGAAGACGCCTCACCTGGGGCCGTTTCTGACCCGCAGTTTCCATACCGCCGTCTTGGAGGACGCCGCAAAGAGAGAGGCAGCTTCCTCACGGGCGGCCAAAAACGGGCCTTTTTTTTGCTTTTGCCAGATGGCGGATGCGCAGCTGCGCAGCTGCAGCGCTTGGCACCGGTGGCAGAAAGCATATGTGCACATTTAAAGCACCCAAGCCCCTTTAAACTTTTTCCCCCGCCCTGGCCAAGAACAAAGGTGGTCTCCTGCCAGCTGGTGATCAGCTGGTGTTGGCATCCTTGTCCGCTTGCACGTTGCCAATGTCACCAGCATCATGGATGCCTCCTCTCCTTTGGTCCCCGCGCTCTTGCTGAATCTGCAATGCACAGCCACAGCTGTCGCCGCTGCCACCGCTGTCCCACTGCCATCCCCCATCACCTCCCTTGTACATATGTAAATATTTAAAGTACATGCAGCTCTAGAGTTAGGGTTAGGGTTAGGGTTACAAGTCTTAAAATGCGCTGCAGCTGTGCTGCAGCTTCCACACCTGCATGGCAGCTGACACTGCAATTAAAGCCTGACTGAAAACTGCGCATGTTCCAGGACCCCGACTCATTATGTGACACAGCAGACATGGAGCTTTTAAATGGGCAACTTAAATTAGCGGTGTAGCAATTCTGGCGTACCGGTGCAGCAGCTTACAGACGGAGATGCGCAGCAGTGCACTATATAGAAAAGAAGCGGGGAAAAGCAGCACCTTTTAATGCTGCTTCTTCCTGCTTGGGGCGTGCGGGCGGCGTGTTCATGGCGGCATTCAGGTAAGGGCCGTCTGAAGGCTCTACCTTCATGACGTCATGAACACACCCCTTTTTGCCCGTCTGTAACCCGCCATTGATTAACATGTAAATCACTTCCTCTCAATCAAGGGTCACTCAGTATATATGCCCCCCACACCTCCACGCCACCATTCTCTGAAGATCCCAGCCACAGATGCAGGTGAAACATCAGGAATAAATTCTTCTAGTAGACATGGCCACATAGCCCCTGAAACCCACAAAAAACAATAGTGTGATTTCAGTACTCAATTCTCATTGATCATAGAGGTAAGCATAGTGTCTTGCAGTCATTAATACCTGACTCAGCTCCTAAGGATTCTAGAAAGTTTGTTGATTCAGGTGATGGAAAAAATGGCACTCTCCTTTGCATACAAGTCATCCAGACTGTCAGCTGACTCTTACTAAAACAGTAGTGATAGGACACCATATTCTATCTGAAGGGAGATAAATTGGGGGTGCAGGATCACCCTTGTGGCATATACATCCCTATCCATTAAATCTCATCCAGAAAACCATGATAAATTTCCAATGTACACCAGAGTTCTGTTGTTGTTGTTAACTGCCTTGAAGTAGACCCGATCTCATGGTGACACAGTGGGTGAACTATCTCTAAGACTCCTTGTTTTCCACTGCTCTGCTTAGGTCCTGTAAATTCATACCCAGGATCTATTCATCAAGTGTCTGATCTTCCTCTCTTTCTTCTGCATTCTAGCTTTCCTAGAATTATTGTCTTTTCAAATGAGTCATGCCTTCTCATGATGTGGCCAAAGTACAACTGCCTCATCTTGGCTTCCAGGGAGATTTCAGATTTGATCTGTTCAAGGACCCATTTGTTCATATTTATTATTTTCTGGATAGAAAATGCTGCTTCCAGATGACCGGCTGGGATCAATCCATCCCATTGGACTACCCCCAGGGCCACGTGTTTTGCCCAAGGAAAGGGTGGGGAGGTAGTCAAGGGATGACATGTGGCCTCAGCTGAGCCCATATCAGGTTGCTCCCCTCTTGTAGTCTTCCAGGATTGTAAATATTGTTAATTTGGTCAATAAAGTGGCCCTTGGTAACCCAGATCCTTGTGTCTGATCTTATTATTCCATGGTAGGCCACCAGTTTATATAGTGCCATTAATGTACACAGTGTTTTACAAGTAAAACAACAACAACATCCTATCAGCCCTGCCATAGGTATACAATCTAAAATATACACATGTGCACACATAGGGGAAGGACAGAGTAATGCAAATGCAAATATAAAACTATACAATAGAGTTACATAATGGATAGATATTGTCATCTGCTAAATCAGGGCTGGGAATGGTTTAGCCCTTGAGATGTTGGGGGAGTGCAAGTTCCAGCAGCCCTAGACAGTCTAGTCAACAGTAAAGACTGCTCGTAGTAGCAGTCCAGTGATATTTGGAATGCTGTGTGATTCTCAGCCATGTGCTAAATATTAGTGAGTTGACAACCATATTATACATACTAATCTCACTTCCTTCTCAGGGTGAAATTCACACTGGAAACCCTATGGGGAACAGTTGGTGGACAATTTGAAGGGTGGGAAAAAGAATTAGCATTCAGTCTGTATCTACCAGTTCTCTGCTCCTAGTCACTCTTTCTAACCCTATCTGTTTTATTTGCAGAAAGTTACTTCTTTCCTTAAGCATATATCCCAAACTTCACTAAGAAGAAGAAAACCTCTTTCCCAAATGGCACTGCTGTCAATGTAACATGGCTCCTTTTCCATGTCTGATCAGGTTCCCCCCCCCCCCTTAAAGGTCTCTTGAAAAATGCAAAATAATAGATGTTGCGCCTCAGTTTAGTAATAAATGCTGTAAAATAAAAAGAAAGAGAAAGGCAATGAGTTGTAACAGAAAAAAAGCATAGCCATGCAGCAGGGAGTTCATAGTCAAAGTAACACACCAAACTGACATTATCTACCCTGAGGCCATTTCATTTGTAGAATAACCCTATTCTTGAGACCATGACAAATACCACAAGTAACTGGGCAGTGTTATGATGATGCTGTATACAAGACAAAGGGTAGCAATATCAAGGGTAGTAAAGTCTGGCCTGTGGAAGGCATACCCCTCCCAGGGTTCCCAATATAACCCCCCTGTCCGACAACTGTTGATGTGAACTTATTCTATTCCCTGCCCCCTACCCCATGGCAAATAGGGATATGATTCCAGGGAAGCAGTTATATATTGGTTAGGTGTAAAAATGTACAAGATAGTTTTTTTTAAAAAATTAACCTCCTCCTGCTTCAGTTGTATCTCCACTAGGGTTGCCAGACTGAAAATTGGAGAAGGTTCCTGTACCTTTAATGGTTTGGCAGAATATGAAATTTCAGCATTGTAACTCACCCAGAAAACCAGCAACACCTTCTGAAATTCCCTCTTCTGCACAACCATTAAGAGTACATGAGCCTTTTTCAGTTTTCACTGTGGCTGCCCTAGTCTCCACATGTGCTGCAAGGAGTGGAGTCTTGTTGGTGAGGGGTAATTAGGCATTGTCTCAAGACTGGCTATAATATTTGTGAACTGGGATGTGTTAAAGAAGGTACCAAAACATCCATATTGTAAGCTACTTATGCTACACAGGACTTTGTGTGTGTACTCAGATGATCAAAGCTTTCACTGTGGGTTTCTCCAGGACTGATTCTGGGAGCTGTAACCTTTCCAAGCTCTTCCCTCAGGTAAATGTGTATATATGGAAGGGGTGGGGGAATGTTAGGCCACCAAATAGTTTGGTATAAAACTCTTACCAGCTCCACATAGCATAGCCATGGTAGGAAACTATAGAAGTTGCAGTCTAAACATCCGAAGAGCAAAAGCTCCCCCGCACGATTTGTGAAGGTTTAGTGTTCATGGCACTTTGTGTACCAATGTGAGGAAGAAAACACCCATTTGAGATGCCTATTTGTACTGCATGTAAGAATTCAGGCTCTGTTGGGATTCCTTGCGTAGGAGACAGAACAGAAGAAAGAGCAGGGCTTTCCCCCCTTTCTTGCACTACATCATTCAGAAGCGTCAGTCCAAACAGCCTCTGCATTACAGAAAAAAAATGATTCAGGGTTTCCCTAGAATCTGAGTCAGAAAAAGCAGATAAGGTCAAACAACAATTATGGTAGGAGCATGACATTATAAAGGGGAAGAGGAGGGCTGCATTTTTTTCTTCTGAGAAAAGACAAAGCAGTTACTTCATACAATGAGATAATCAAAGGCAGAAAGGCAGCAAAATCACCAGAGAATGAAAACAACAAACTTATATACAAGCTATAAACAATTTGCTAATCGGACAAGAATTCAAATAAAAATGGTTGTGTGTTATCTTTTTCCTACACTTGCCAATGCTTTCCAGTAAGTAGGCCCTATCAGGAGATAGGGGGGGGGGGGGGGGGTAAATTACAGCATGATGTTTAATAATGTTTAGAAAGCAGGGAGGAACATAAGTGAATCCATTTGAAGTCTTCTAAACTTCATAAAGCCCCTTGCAAGAGGGAAATGTATACAGACTGAAGCTTTGTTTTGAAGCAGATATGTTGCCTTTGACCCTAGCAGAGAACTGGAGAGCAAATAATCTTGAACCCAAATGTTTCCAGCATGTGAGTTTACCTATGTTCTTGTCTAGCTCAAAAACACATCAAATAGCAATGTCGTTTTTGCCAGCATGGTAGATTTTCCTTGGATGTGTCATCTAAATGGAACTTTATTTAAAGCCATGGGATGGAAAAAGGCCTGTTGAAGGGTTTACCACTTGAGTGTTTTTTGTCACATTACTTGGCCTCTTGTACCATGCTCAGCATGATAAGTTGGCGCCCAAGCACTTTGGAGAATGACATCATTAGAATGGTCCATCTGTAGCTTTGGACGTAATTGCAAGAGAGAGAGTAGTAGTTAAGTGAAGTGATCACTGAGGATCAGTAATATTTTATGCCATGCCAAGAGCTGAGCTAATTTTCCCATGTTAATGACAGGGACATGGATTTAAGTTTCCTAACATTAAATATGGAACCATGTCACAACTGAGAGTTGATATGGCTAATCTTAATCCTGCTCCTTTCACAATAAAAATAATCCTGAGCTGAATATTTTAATATTTTAGCATTTAGCATTTTTATTGTCTTTTTTATCATCTGTTTTTGATTATATATGGTTGATGCTCTGTCCTTTGGTGGAAAGGGTGATGTAAATAAATGTTATTAATTCCAAGGTCTCTTTTCACAGCTTCAGGCCAAATCTGTAAAGAATTTCATTATTATTCTCCCTTTTAAATGACAAAAGATGCATCTACACTGTAGAAATAATACAATTTAACACCACATTAAGTGCTGAAGCTCCATCCTATGGAATTCTAGGATTTGTAGTTTTATAAGGTCTTTAGCCTCCTCTACCAAATTGTGCCATGGCAGTACAGTGGTGTCAAACTGCATTATTTCTATAGCAGAGATGCACCCAAACTGTATCTTTATTTGGGACTAGGTTACACTAACAGCTGAAGATATGATAACCTATGTTATCAGATTGTCATGTCAGATTTGGAATCTACAGTCTCATACTCACTTACAGATAAATTGGTGTGTGATCCGAATTGATGGATCGATTCAACTTTGGAGCATGGTTCCCACTACATTTGCCCCAATCACATTTTCTGTCTTTTCTGGCATTAAAATAACTCACTTGTAGTTCGCATTTATGAATGAATTGATTCAAAATTATTTGGTTCCAGTTGGCCAAAGGGCAAATTTGAATAAAATCCAATCCACTTGTGGTTCACACTTGCATTGAATTGATGTGGTGAAAAAGAAGCAGAAAAAATCAGCGTCAGAAAGACACAGGTTAAATGGGTCTGGTGCACTGAATCGATTCAGCAAATCGATTTAAGTGGGAACCAGGGTCATTTGAACTGGTTCAAATCAAATTGTGATCTGGTTTAAAAGGTTGTGGGACTGAGGCCCACATTTCAGAGTCTTAATGTGTTGGCTCAGAACCCCCAGAAAGGGGGAGAGAGCATAAAAGGAAGAGGAAAGGAGGAAGAAGAGGGAAGAGGTATAGTTTCCTTATTAATCTTTCCTTTTATTCAGTTATGATTCAAGACATACCAGATATCCTTGACAGATAACCTAATATGAAGAAAGCCCAAGACCCTGCTGCCTGAGATGTAGATCAAGAGGGCACCCACTCCCATTCCACATACAAAAGCAAACTGGAGTGGTAACTGAATCTTTCCCTAACACTGGGGATGGAATGCCACCATATCTAAAGGCAGCAAGATAGCTTTGGGGATATAGGCTGAGCCACCTTGTACACAGTTCTCTTCCTCCCTCCAACACCTTGCTGCCAGCATCTAGCATCTGCCTCCTGAGGTGACTGTCTCATTTTGCCTAATGGTAGTAAGAGCCATGGGTACTGCTAAAAACTATCATAGCAAAATGAGAGGAAAAAGAAAGTGTAAGTACACAAAGACATGCTAGTCCAGAATCCAGTTACCACTGTAGTCAAGCTGATGCCCATGGGAAGTCTACAAGCAGGACATGAGAGAACAATAACAGTCTTCTGCATCTTATGCTGAGACATGCTGCCTTCAGTCCTGGAGGTATATACAACCATCTGGGCAAGCCATGGATGTCTATAAACTTCATTAATTTGTCTAACCTTCTCATTGTATGAAGTCTTCATATATACAATACATCTTGGCCCCTCTAGATGTTTTGGATGCCACTTCCATAAACCTTTACCAATGGCTAGGATGGTGGGTGTTGATGGGATTTGTAGGCCAGAAGATCAGGAGGTACAAAGGTTTCCCCCAACGGAATAGGCACATGGTCATTGCTGCTGCCCACATTTACCCATGCTTTGTATGGAGCCATATGAATGCCCCGAAAGCCTAAAGTGCACAAGGTGTAAGTGCATACACAGTGATGTTTCTGAAACTCTCCGTGCATAGGCCTCCAGATTGCATGCATTGGCTTCTCCTTATCAGACACCCATATGCATATGGAGGAAGGCAGTAAAATGGCCCCACTGTCCCTATTGTCCATGGAGTCCCATTGACCAGGTAATATATGAAGGGAAGTGTCATTGCTATATCATAACATGATACAGCTTCAAATGTTTAAATTAAAAATGTTTGGATA
The DNA here is from genome assembly GCF_019175285.1 of Sceloporus undulatus. Taxonomy (NCBI): domain Eukaryota; kingdom Metazoa; phylum Chordata; class Lepidosauria; order Squamata; family Phrynosomatidae; genus Sceloporus; species Sceloporus undulatus. The sequence continues at coordinate 126,086,546 of NC_056522.1, read as the reverse complement.
AGCAAATTATGGCCCAGTACACACTGGCGGCGATAGTAGGGCTCGTGACTGCGCCCCAACTGCATGGCCCCGAGCCCTAGTACATGTGGGCGATGCCATTATGGGGGGTGTGCATGATGTTTGGGCTTCACAGCACCCACACGTCATGCAAAGGAAGAGACGTCGTAAGGACTGCTCTAGGCGGCTTTTTTTTGGGTCCAAAGCATTGCCGGGTGGTTTGGTTGCTATGTCAAGGCTGTCGATCAAAAAACGGGCGCCTACAGACCACCCTGAAAGGGGTGGTCTGTATTGCCCTTCTGTTACAAAGTGCACAAAAGTTTGATTACTGTTGAGGATTTCTTACACATTATAGTTATAGGCACTGGGGATTTTAGTCTCATGTTCATCATCCTCATCAGGAAATGAAAAACCCAAGCTTTTCATATTGAACAACTGAAACAGATGCTGAAGGAACCCAGTAAGAAGTATGCAACATTACTGAAAGAGGATTTTTACAGAACTGGATGTGCGTAGGCTTGGGTGCATTGTGTGAACATTTTTCAAGTGAGAGAATAAAATTAGGAATTGCTGGACGTGCGCATTCTGAAATACAGCTACAATGCTGTCAGTTTCTGCTATCCCTGCTATGTACACTATTCAAGGAATCCTGCAGTATATGCTGTTTTTCCACTTCTGCAAAATGAGTTTCTGTCTATCTAATCTATCAATATATCTAGTTAGATTCTATAAGAACATAAATAAAATTCTTGGTTGAAAGAGGCAGCCAGAATGGATATGTTGCAAGTCATTTGGACAGGAAAGGAATTCTGTGCTCGCAAATAAATATATGTGCTCACTATGACTTGGGGATGTAAATCTTTGACTACTTCATCTTTGCATCAGGATGGGAAAATCTGGTGACCTAGGCCACAAAGTCTGCAGTAATGAAATTCCTGACACAACCAGATTTTGACACTTAGGCTGGCATCTGTGTATTGGGAAACATTCTTCAGCCTTAGGAATTCAAGGATTCTTGCACCTCTAAACTGTCACTATGAGGCATATAATGTAAGCATTGTAAAATTTGCCAAGAATATTAGAACCTTAAACTTAATTGTGGGAGATTCAGGACAGACAAATCATTAAACTGTGGGATTGACTGTCACAAGATGGCAGCCAACTTGGACACCTTTGAAAGTGGACTGGAGAATTTTATGGAACTTAGGTACATCACACTAATAACTCCAGTATCAGAGCCAGTATGCTTCTGGATATCAGTTGCCAGGGAATGTGAGACAGGGGGTGCAGTTGTATTTTGCTGGGAGGATTCCTCTAGTCATCTGGTTTGCTGCTATGTGAACAGGAAGTTGGTTATTATTATTATTATTATTATTATTATTATTATTATTATTATTAACCTTTATTTATGAAGCGCTGTAAATTTACACAGAGCTGTACATAGAATCTTTTTAATTAGACGGTTCCCTGCCCTCGGGCTTACAATCTAAAAAGACATGACACAAAAGGAGAAGGGAGTGGTGGAGGGAAAGGGGATGAGGTCCAGCAGTTCCTCTCTACCTCCAAGGCCTGGACCAAGGATGGATTGCAAATATTGGGTGAATTATGGACATGTCTGTATGCATAATGCCCCCCCACACATTTTGCTGGGGTAGTAAATGTATAAACAAAGTATAACAATTCCATTGCTCTTTTCACACATTCTGTAAACAAAGGGGGTTGAGAAACAGGATCATACTCATGATGCCCATGTCTAGTGTCTGTTCAGAGGGTAAAGTGGATATGTGAATGGTGGGGATAGGAACAGCAGGAGAGACTTTCTTAGCTTTGTCCTCCTCCATGTGGCTGGCTAAGCCTTATGATTTGGAGTAATGACTTTTTGACTTTAATAGTTAAAAAGTCTTTTAATTCGTAATGACCTCTGTGTGCAAGGATGACATTTGCAGGAAACAATTTAAGATCCCCCAGCTCTTGTTTTTTTTTAAAAGAAAATGGATTAGTTGATTAATTTTAATTAGAACACGAGGTTGAATATGCCTTAAAGGACTGCAGTACTTACGTCATGTACTTGTACAGACATCAAAGCCTTTCATGTTCAGACTTGTGTAAGGGAAGGGGGGGGGGAAGGGGAGTGAAGCAAAAATATTGAAGGGTACCAGTCCTATTATTTATAAACTTTTCAACTCATCCTTATCCATTATTTTACTTTCCATTGCCATGCTAGCTAAAGAGATTGTTTTGATTTAAACACAATCAATATTGGTTGCTTCCATGTGTGACATCAAGTTGGTTTTTTTTAAAGACTTCTATCAATGTAGATTTAATGATAAGATCAATGATGAATGCTGTTCTCATTTGTGTTTTGGGCTTTCTCTAAACAGTAATGCATAAATCCCCAAAAGATTCAAGATGACTTCACGTAGTCTAAACATAGGAACTTTGGAAATGTGTTTGGAATATTTTCCTCTCAAGTCTTTGTTGCAGATCTATGGATAATGATCTCAGCTCATCCATTTTTCTACTTGATACAAATCAACAGCCTTTAAGCTAGAGTCCTTTTCTCCATTTGTGTTATCCTTTAGTCTCTTTTGGCATCTTTTCTTAACTGAACTTGAAGAAGAATTGGGGTTCTAAATTATTTGTATCTGTGGCTCATCATGTAAAGAATACAGTTGTATGACTCCAAGAATTCTGGGATAGTTCCAATTGTGGGTTCCAACTAGAGCAGACTAACTGAATGAATGAGACATTAACATTTCTGCAAGTCTGATTGATTCAAAGGGTCTGAACTAGTTGAGACTAACAATCAGATTGCATCTGGTTGCATAAGCCTTGTGTGTTTTATTAAAATCAGGATGCAATGAGGTTTGAGAGACATGGCCAAATAAAAAGAATTAACAGAAAGAATTCAAAATATTTGAAGGTTTTGTTTTCAGTATTTGTACCAGATTTCTATAACCTCTGAATACATGTTATGGCATTCAGACTCTTCATTTAGCTTTGTTGTTTGGTTCTCAGGAGGCTTCAGTTCTGAGGTAATTTATTTGACTGTCATATATTTGTATTTGCTTGTTGGCAAGACTGAAGAATGAAAGAAATTTCGCCATATTTGACAGTGAATGATGGATCTTGAAGAATGGGCTTTCTAGACAAAACAGAGATTCAAAACTGCATTCAAAATAGTTGGTAGTAATGAAATAAATATGATACATGCCTTCTGCACTTCATACAAATTGTTAAGGGGAAACTACATGGAACATTGTGTGCATAATGTCTGAGTGCAAGACTTTTCTTCCATTAATAGCCATTTGGTTGATGTGTGTGTGTATGTGTACAGGAAGATTCACTGGGATCATGGCATGGTAGGAGTTTTTTTTTTAAACCTTTAACTCTCTTTGATAATCATGTATTTCAGGTCCCATGCATCTGCTATATTTGCATGTAGTAAAGCTCCCATTTGCTTCAAAGGGAGTTCTCCTTGGCTACAAGCTGGGACTTAGGATTGCCAGGTCTCAGGGCACCAGATGAAGTCTCAAGGAATAGCTGTGCTTCTTTGAGTCTCTAGGCAGGAAATGAAACCTCTGGTTGAGAAGCATGGAAGCAAAAGAAAGTTTGATTTCTGTATGTGAGATGCCTTTAAAGTCTGGGTGCCCATTTCACTTGTCCCTAGCTAAGACTGGTACTCTCTGACTCAACAGAAAGACATTTCCATATGAGAGCCATATGTATGTTAGGGACTGCTTGTTATGATGGATGTCGATGAGTATTTTGGTAATTTAACATTACTACACTCAGAAGCCTCTGTTATTACAGCAGGAGATTTTCAGGCACAAATAATGTTGAGGATATTTTCTTACTTTTATGTCTCCCGTCAAATTAATGAGACTTACCTTCAATGTTTTAGAAGATCCACAGTTTTCTGGCTGCCATTACACAGGTTTTTGCTTTATGAACATTACTAATAGACATGACCTTATTCATTTGAATGGGAGGATACTAGGAGATAGACTTGAGAAATTTTCATTTCCTCCTCCACCTCTACCAATGTGAAGAATGCAGCTGAATAAGAAACTCCAAACCACTGGCTTATTTATATTTATAAACTACTTGATTAATTTTAGAGTATAGAGTTTCCAAGTTCAGAAAAGTCTTTGCATTCATCTGATTTAATTCTTTAGCTTCTGAACTTTTGGAGGGGAGATATATCACACACATGTATGGTCTTGCAGCAAAGGGGAAGTGGAAACTGCTGAATACGCTTTATTATGCTGCACTATTTATTGTGATATTTGCCATGTATTTAATACTCCTATTCCAAAATTTCTAGCTGAATAAGAGGAATTTTACTTATTTTTTCTCTTTGTAGATTCTCATTGATAAAAGGACTAGATTTTGCCCCAGCTGCTGTTTCCTGTCAGAGGATCTTGTTCACGGAGTTAAATAAATAATAAAATAAAAGTTTTATTTATATACCGCCCTTCTTGAAATCAGGGTGGTGTACAACAGGAACAATCAATACAATTAAAATACATTAAAAACAATACAATAAAAACAAAACAAACTCATGCCAGCTCAGCAATGCTGACGAAGGGGGGAGAGGGGGGAGAGTATTCTGGGGTGAGAGTCAGGGGTAGGCCTGCTCGAAGAAATACATCTTCAGCCCCTTCTTAAATTGGGCTAGGGAGGTGGCTGAGCGGAGCTCGGCGGGCAGCGAGTTCCAGAGGTTGGGGGCCAAGGTGGTAAAGGCCCTCCTGGAGGTAGAAACTAATCTGACCTCTGGAGCTCTTAACAATTGCTGCCCAGATGATCTGAGTGTGTGAGGCGGATTGTATGGAGAGAGGCGGTCCTCTAGATATCCTGGGCCCAAGCCATTTAGGGCTTTATAGGTAATAACCAACACCTTGTATTGCGCCCGGAAGCGAATAGGCAGCCAGTGAAGATCTTTAAGCACTGGTGTTATATGACTGGCCCTGGATGTGTCAGTGACCAGTCGGGCTGCCATATTCTGCACTAATTGCAGCTTCCGGGAATGGTACAAGGGTTGCCCCATGTAGAGCGCGTTGCAGAAGTCCAAACGAGAGGTTACCAGAGCGTGTACTACAGTTTCAAGGTCCCTCCGGCCCAGGTAGGGACGCAGCTGGCGTATCAGCCGAAGCTGATAACAGGTGCTCCTGACCGTCGCATCGACCTGAGATGTAAGGTGGAGCGACGAATCAAGGAGCACCCCCAGACTGCGTACCGAGTCCTTCACCAGAACCGGTTAATATTATTTACCTGGTTGCCATCATGATAACTTCCACAATCAGCTGATGAAGAAACAACCAGCCCACCAGACTTATCTGTCCAGTTGTGTCACTAGTGTTGGTGTCACCTGGTTCAGTAGCACATGGTGTCACCCCCCCAATTGGCCTTCTTCCATACCACACCGTGCAGAATCCTTAGTAATGTTTTTTGTACGAATGTTACCCATAAATCATAATTCCTGTATATCACTAAATGTAATAGCAATAGTTGTGATGGAAATAACTAGCAAAATTAAAATTATATCTTTAAATTATAATGTGATACACAGCCTAAAAGTATTTACATCTACACACATTCATGTGTTTAAAGTGAAAATTTGTGATATTTTAAGGAAAATTTAAAATGAATATACTATTTATTTATTTAAAAATATTTTTTTAAAACCAAAACAAAAAAGTGGGGCTTCTCTTTTCTCCTCCACTGAGCCTTGTCCCACTCACATTATCTATTCAGTGTTTTAAAAGGATGCAGGCAAACACCACAGCCCATTTATACCCAAGGGCAGATATTTGGGGAACAGTAGTTTCACCACCACCACCACCACCCCACTTAGGGTGCCAACTTCCAGCCGCTGACATAAGAAGGTCCCACTGATGAGACATTGTGGACTTTTGTGGAAAAATCTTGCTGTGTTTATTAGGGAAAGGAAGGTAAAGTATAGTTATGCATGTGTGATACAGTATATACAATGGGATCTGTTGAGGAGATGTGTGAGAACACAAGATGTTGGGGTTACTGGTGATTGGCTTCATGTTTGAATGGGAAGCAAGTTTGTGATTTGAGTCATTTAGGTTCAGCTAAGATTATGAGAAGACAGTGAAAGAGTTAGTGAGATAATTAGGATTTGGATGTTGTTAGTAACAACTACTATGGTCTAATTTGCACAGCAGAAATAATTCAGTTTGACTTCCCTTTAAGTGCCATGGCTCAATGCAATAGAATTCTTGTACTTGTAGTTTGGTGGGATATTTAAGTTTCCCTGTCAGAGTGCTCTGGTGCTACAACAAACTACAATTTCCAGGATTCCATAGGATGGAACCATAGCTGTTAAAGCACTGTCAATCAGCATTAATTCTGCAGTGTAGATAGGCTTAAGACTTGGAATTCTATAACCATAAACTTTGGTATACTGAACAGTCTTTAACTGTGTGTTGTACTTCTGTTTAATAAATTATTCTTATCTCCTTCTTTAAGAACAAGATATTAGAGAGAGGTGACAGAAGGAAGGAGGTAGAATGCAGGACGAAGGAACTGGTGGTTTTAAAACAGAGAGTGTGGAGTATTGATTGATGGATGGAGGGTTAGACTCAAATTATCTTTGTATAGGATTAGCAGTAATTTCAGAGAGTTAATAGAGATGAATGTAAAGAAGGTTAGTATTTGAGTATATTCATCTGTGTGTAGTATGCTATGTATTCTGTATATTTTATGTAAGGTATCAACATTTATTATGTCTATATGTGTGTTTGTATATATGTCTATATATGTTTATTAATGGTTAATAAATATATTTACTATAAATTATTCTTGTGTTATACACATATTCCTCTGGGAACACTTACAATAGTGCCATTGAAGTGCTCGGCTTCACACGTAGTGGCTATAGGAGCAGTACATTTTCAAGGGTGATTGGATGTGGAAGTCCCACCACCACCATTCAGGTTTTGACTGTGAAATCTCAGAGAATGTGATGCTGCTGTCCAGATAACCCTACTAGAATGGTTCACCAATCCTGACAAGAAATGCTGTGGCTAAGAATATTAAAGCTCTTCTTCCTTTAGGCTGTGCTCACATAGTTTGAGTACTCTTGCGCTGCCTATTTATGAAAGAAAAGCATTAATCAGATGACTAATATCACCTGTAAGTAAATATTGAATAAACTAAATAAGTAAAATTCTCTTTTCTACAAGACTGACCCTGTTATTATCTCAGCAACAAATTTGTCGAGCGTGCACTTTAATTCCAAAGCTGACAAATTAAATGTCCTCTGTAGCATTTGTACCTCTCCCCCTTTATAAATGGCATCTGAAAAATATATAACTCTCTTTATGTGTTCTTAAAGATTTAATTTATTGAAACATCCAATATGATCTTCCGTAAACAGGCTCCAGGTTAGCTGGAACCATGAAGAATTTTGTTTGGCCCTCAAACTGAAATGAACCACCCTAATCTGCACTTCCTGGATAAACATGAGAATTTGAGCACAACTTTCCTTCAGCCAGTATACTTCTCTGAATTTCGCACTGGAATTTTCAGCTTTAAAAAGTGATACAAGAATGAATGTGGGGCAGCTGCATACAAAAATATGTAGGAGATCACAGATTTGGGGCTGTGGAGAAGATGTGGCCCATAGACTACATGTGGCCCCTGTAGCCTCTCTCCAGTCCCCCAAAGTCCCTTAACTCTCAGATTAAAAACAATTCTGATGAGCTTTTCCTGGGAAACATGCCTGAAAAGTGATTTGAGGTGATTTTCACATGGAAAATGTGCCAAATCCCTTGAAATCTGTGCGAAAGCACTACCTACCTCTCTAAAGCACCCCAAACACCTCCTCACCAAATAACAATTTTTTTCACTGTTTTATGCACCATCTTGGTGCAGAAAAAGAGGAAAATACAGGTGTTTTTAGCACATGACTCCAACACAATTGCCCACGGGTTTTGGGAATAAGTAGTTGTCGTGGTATGGCTTCAAGTCGTTTCCAACTTATGACAACGCTAAGATGAACCTATCATGCAGTTTTCTTGACAAGGTTTTGTTTAGAGGAGGTTTACAATTGCCTTCCCTTGAGGCTGAGAGAGTATGACTTGCTCAAGTTCACCCAGTAGGTTTCATGGCCGAGCTGGTCTTCAGAGACATAGTCCAACATTCAAGTCACAATAAACTGTTTATGAAAATTAATGTTCTTTTTTAAAAAAAATAACAGAATGGACTGACAAATGAGTACATATGAAATCAGCATGAATCAGAAATGGGCTGATTCAACTATGTTCCTATAGCCACATCCTCAGACAGTGGCACTTTCATCATTGTATGCTTCTGATGATCTTCCTACCTTTCTCCATTGGTTGTGATAGCTATGGATTTGCACATTGTTAACTATGAAAAGTGGCAGTAAGAATGCCTAACTTTCCCTATCAATTCAGTGGCAGGGCAAGTGTTTTAAATACTTGGTTGTTCTCAGTGGGCATAGCTCTAATAACGCTACAATACCCCTGCCTTTGCCAGACACATTCCAGTTATTGTTGCTTTCATAACGATTTGTTCTGTCAGGTCAAGTCAGTAAAAATTATCTGTAGGTTCTTTTTGCTTAATATTACCCCCCCCCCCCCACACACACACACACACACACACACAATTGATGTAACACATATACAATAGAAAGCAGAAGCTTTAGGAAATGCCACAGAATTGTTTGCTGAGTTTTGCCCAAGATTTTTGCTTGATTGCATTTGACCGCATCTTCTTTCTTGCAGCCAGAGGGTGGGAAAGCATGATTGCTCAGTAGCAGAGCAGACACTTTTCTTGTATCATGTCCCATGATCTGTCTCCAGCATATCCATTGATGGGATTTCAGTGGGCAAAACCAGAAACAACTCCTTCCAGAGACCCTGGATGATGTCTGAACAGATAGTTATGGACAAGGTAGAACAAATGTCTGATTGACTGAAGCTGCTCCTTTTTCTATCCCTCAGAATATGCTATCAGTATGATTGCATAACGGGTAATACTGGCAGAGGCAAATGCTAGAAGAACATTCAAGAAGAATACTGGAAATTATAAGTCTTCAGAAGCAGGCTTAATGAATTCTGGCAACTGAAATATATTTGTTTATAACATTTTTGGAAAGGCATAAAACTTAACACAGGCCTCATGGTTGGTTTTTATTATGTAAAATTAGAAGGAAAGTGAGTAGTTTGGGTTAGATAACAAGCTGTATAGGTGGCAGCTTCAAGAAGACTGGTAGCCCAGTATCCTCAGGAATTAGAGCAAGGACATTGTCATTTATGCATGATCTCTTTGGGCTTGGCCGCCCTTCACTTAACTCATGGGTAGGCAACTCTTCAAGGCTAAGGGGCTGCATTAATCTGCCAACTAGGAGAACTTAGAGGGTCACTCCAACTACCTCTAATTAAAAAAAAAAAATCAAATGTTACGCCGAATGCCCTTAAGGGAATGTGGGAGCATTTTTCCTATGTTTGAGGACAATTTAGACTCAGGAGATGTCTTTTTCTTTAGGCATAGCAAATGATCCTATAGGCCCGGTACAGACGGGCCTCAATGCACATCTTGATGATGTGCTAGGGTTGCCTCGGGGCGTTGCTTATAGACGCCCCACAACCCTAGCACGTATTCCGTACATCAAAATGGCAGTGCCCTGTACAGATGCTCTGTTGGCAGAGGAGCCAAAAGAGGATGTAGAAAGGGTAGAGTAAGGGAAGAATTAAGTTGGATTCACCTCCTGAAGTCCAAGGTGGAGTCATCAAGATAGCACAATCTTAGATCAGGGAATTTCCGACTCCATTTGGCTGGGAGATGATTGGACCCAGCATATTTCACTCAGCTGGCCCTCTGATATCTTGGCATTAGGACTGTGCTCCCTTGGTTAATTTTATAGTGGGATGATGGATGTCCTTACTATTTGGGTTTGTTTTCTTTTACAGGCCAGTACCTTGTAGCATTGTGATAGTTTTCAAATCATGTACCTAATTATTGCCATCAGACCTCCTCAAAGGAACTGAGCCCTTCCCAGAAGGCTTCTGCTCCATCCTCCACTCCCTTCCCCTTTTGTGTCATGTCTTCTTAGATTGTAAGCCTGAGGGCAGGGAACCATCTAATTAAAAGATTGTATGTACAGTGCTGTGTAAATTTACAGCGCTATATAAATAAAGCTTAATAATAATTATTATTTTGTGCTGGGAGATGTTTGGAAATGTCACTTTAACAAATGAGTTTTAAAAAGTAAGATTGGGCACTCTCAATGTGAGTATCTCCATCTTGACTGAGGCTTAGAAAAGCAAGTTCATATGATCTAAGTGTACAGAGCAACAATGTACAGAGCAGCAGAATAAGTTAATGTAAGATGACAGCCACTGAAAGGGCACTGGATTCAGTTACACTAACTAATCCTTAGTCTGGCAATAGGAAAGACTTAGAAATGTTAGAAAAGCAACATTTTTGCCTTGGGGTATTTCTGAGAAGTGCTTAGATACTTCTGAAAGATGATTAAATCAATAAATTCAGTTTACCTACATTTGCTTCCTATTTTTTTTCCACTTTTCTATTTTCTTGGAAATATTCAGCTTTGGACAAAATGTACATGGTTGTATCTCTGAAGGTTGTCTGATGACCTGTGTGGGAAACACAGTTTTTGTTCAGATTTATGACAGTTTGGAAAGTTACCTCTAAAACTAACTAAAAATAGTTATAATTACCACTATAGCTACAGTGTTATTAGAGTGACTCTTTATTAAAAATAATTAAAGTTTTAATTAAAAAAAACCCAACTACCCCCCTCCCCCACACCACCACACACCACAATGCTACAAACCAGGCCTGGGCACAACCTGTAGTTAGGCTTGGCAACTCATGTAAGTTTAAAAGCAATTAAAGTAATGTAATATATTTTAGTTACATTACCAAAAAAATGGGAGGAGGGATTACCAGTCCCTCATTATTTGTAATGTTATTTTCAACCTCTGCTCACTAAGCTCATGTTTTGCTTCCCATTGAAGCATTTTAGTTGTGTTATGGTTATTTGATTGGTGTGAATACAGGATTTATTTAACAAAGAGTACAAGAATAAATTGAACACATAACAAGTGTGAATTCGGTCTATTTATCCATGTAAGTGTTCCTTTGCCCTGTGCACCTTCCATATGCACAACAGCCCTTTGTACATACAAAGGGGACATATAAGATCTTGAGACTGAGCCAATACCCAGTTCCCAAAACCCCAATTCCCCCAAACCCTTGTCTTAAACACCACCTAAGAGGGTCTGGCCTAGTTTGATACAACTGATCTTTATTTCTCATTATTGAGCTCCTTGCTCAAGTCTAAACTGAATGGGAATGCCTCCAATCTGCTTCATTGATATACATATCTGCTAGTACTCTTTTTATTATATGTGTTTGGTATGGACATTTGAAGATACCATGAGTCACAATGTCTTGATTTTTTTATAGGGCTTTCCTTGCTAAATAAGAACATCATGTTCTTTGAAGCCTGAAATACCTTGCACTTTGCCAGCTGTAATCTCCACTGTTTTCCTCTTCTTTTATTTGTCCTACATACCCTAAGAGGAAATTTAAGGTAATAAAGTGATTTACAACTGGCAAGCTGTTTTCCTGCGTCGTACACATTGCTTCCATAAATGCACTGAGTTTTTCAAATATTTGTGTGTCTTTTTTTTAAAGGTGCCAAATATATAAATCCTTGAAAATCTGTCCCTTATTAGGTCTTTTTATGGCATTTTTACTGGATGTCAAACAACACAGAAAGAGAGGGGGGGAGGGAAGGAGAGTGGGGGAGAGAGGGAAAGAGGGGGGTTGTGTGCTATTTATGTGTGTCTTTATTTCTGTATCTTTTAGAAATGGCTTAGAAAATTATTGCCTGGTCATAATCCATGTGTCTCTCTGTACCACCACAGCACAAAACACATATGCCTTGCATTATGTGTGTGCACATTTAAATTGTATAAAAAAACACTTAAGTAGGGGTCTGATTCTTCTTCATTCAACACTTTTTATTCATTCCTGAAGTGTATCCCTCTGAGACAAAATTGTTTATTGAATATGCAACTGAAATATGAAACTAGAACAAAATCAAAGTCTGATTTCATAACTTCCATATTTGGCTTCTTTTGCTTTATTTTTAACCATTTTGTATTATCTCATCATATCAGAAATGAGCTCTGATGGCTTTCAGGTCAGTGACGCATTCAATTCATTCTGGGTCTTAGCCTGAACTTTGAAGGAACTGTCAAACTTGCTGCATCTGTTTCAGAGAAAGGGTTCAGGAGCCTTGGATTGCTCTTTTAAACTTCAGTCTAAAACCAAGAGCAGATTCATGATCACAATGGTATGGAAAGTTAACCACTGTATATCAGGAAAATTTCTGTGATACTTGCTAAGGGGATAAAGATAAGGTACTACATCAAGACAGGAAAACAGGAATGTACAAATATGAGTGGCACCTGGCTTGAAAACAGTGCATGTGAAAAGGATCTAGGAGTCTTAGCAGACCACAAGTTAAGTACAACTCAACAAGTGTGATCCAGAAACTTTTTAAAAAGCCAGTGTAATTCTGGGCTACATAAACAGGAACATACTGTCCAGATTGAAGGAAGGAGTAGTGCCTCTTTGTTCTACTTTGATCAGAACTCACCTTAATACGCATCCATTTCTGAGCACCAGAGTTCAAGGAGATATCTTTCCAGTTTGTTGATAACTGGGATATGTCCAGAGAAGGATGATCAAGATTACTAAAGGCCTGAAAACCATGTCTTGTGAGAAACTACTTAGAGAGTTGGATATATTTAGTTTGGAGATGAGAAGACTGAGAGGAGACAGTTATCTTTTAATATCTGAAGGGAAGTCATGTAAAAGATGTAATGGGTTTGTTTTCTGCTGATATAGAACACAAACCAATGGATTCAAATTACACAAAAAAAGGGGGGGGAAGAGAGATTCCACTTAAACATTAGGAAGAATTTCTTTACTGTAAGGACTGTTTAATATTGAAATGAACTGCCTTGGAGGGTGGTATACACTCTTTGGAAGTCTTTAAATACAGGCTGAGTAGGCATCTTTCAGGAGTGCTTTAGTTGTGTATTCCTGCATGGCTGGGGGTTATGGCCCCTTCCAATTCTAAGATTCTGTACATAACCAACCCATGACTATTAATGTAAGAAAGGGAAATCACTGCCTTATGTCTTTCATTGCTATTTTGTTATCATTCGTTTTTTTTCTTTATTTAAAAATAATAATTGGTAAGAGAACTGTGTAGAGCTTGAACAGTTTTTGGCAGAAAGGCTAAAATACCCATAAAATGTAATATTCAAAGTGACTAGAAAATATTATCCATTGTGTCAATAAAGTAAGTTTCTTCCTTCTCGTTACCTCACTTATGAAATATGGCTTTCATTTTTTAATTTTCCCATCACTATAAAAAAGACAACATTACCTATATCATGTCTCTTTGGAACACTAATTTTAAAATATCTAATTTTCAGGTAATCTGAAGGAATTACTTGAAGAAAAATTGAGCCTGAATTCTTCCTCAGAATAAAAAATTCTGTGCACTATCTGGAGGAAGAGCAAACTGTCTCAGGGATATTCCATCCAAACCTTCAGCAACATTTTTTGTGGAAGGATTGTGTTTTTGCATTGAAATATTATTTTCCACATGGAAACAGCTGTTTGCTCTGGGGGGAAAATGCTGTTTTCTGCATAAAACAACCACATGCAAATTTTGCAAAGAATAAGTCCTGAAGTACAAAGATTCTTGCCAGTGAAGGATTCTTCTCACCAGGATTTCTTGACATTTGAAAAACATGCTTTTTAACCATTTTTCAAATATTCATGAATATTTTTTCCACTTCTATCAGTTACATCCCTGCTAGGTTAATCAAATCCCCAAAAGGTTCATAGGATTTTAGTTGCCAAAACTGGATAGGATAGCATCCAAGGTGATTGTGTCTTGAAGGTGGAAAAATTGCATTTTTTGGCTATAATTCCTAGATTCCGCCTCTGAGCCATGTATTCCAAATAGTGACTTTTCCAAACTTTCTTAATCAGTGGCTTTTTGAAATTTTATCATGCCTTACCAAGACCCTCTGAGATATATCTTGCTGCCCATAAAGTATGGAAATTTGTTTTTATTAAAAATGAAGGTTGAGGGTTTCAGGAAGCTGAAATCATGATCCGTTCCAACATCCTATACATGCATGCATTTCTGTGGAATTATAGTATATTTTTCAAAAATTTTGTTTCTTTCTGCAAAAGTTCTCCCTTTGCATTTGAACCAATGACCAACTTGCCTTTAATTTAAAAATTAATTTTCTTTAATTATTGTCCTACATATCCTAAATATTCATTTCTAGAGGGAGAGAGAAGAGTATTTGGGGGGGGGGGGGTGGGGGGGGGGGGGGGGGGGCTAAAGCAGGACAGAATATAATTTGGATGAAAATACAAAGCAAGAAAGTGTTTAACAACAACATTTCCCCAAAGGTGGAAATGCTGCTTTTGAGTAGACAAATCCTTCCTGGCACAGAACTGGTGGAACCACAATGGATTACTGCAGAATTTGCCAGGATATTATTGCCATTGTTTTCCAGTGAAACTTTTCATTGGCCAGACACATTCCCCATCATCCTCCACCACCTATCCTGCAATGCTTAGGAATGTCTCTTCATTCCCTCAGGCTGGAGATTCTTATTTAATTTGCCACTGAAATTAAAATTATGCCATCACTCTTATGGTTAATGATGCTCACATCCCTGGTACTTTGTACATCTTTGGAAATAAAGAGATATAACACACATTTAACATGTATTAACTTTTTGCCTCAAGAAGAAATTCAGCAAAAACATGAGTATAAATAAAATGAAGCACTTCCCATCTAAGGTATTGAAGTTTATCATGTCTAGAGTTTCCTTTGCATTTTCCCCTTTAGGGTACTGCCATGATTTCTCAAGAAAACTTCTTCAAGGCAAAGGGATTTGTCACTTTGCACATTCAACATGTTTTTAATGTATCCTGAGCAATACCATTTAGTAACAAGAACAGCATTTTGCAACCTGGTGCTTTTGGGATGTGTTAGACTACAACCCATCATGCCTAGTCAACAGTGGGGATAATGGGATATTAATTAATTTATTTGTTGGTGTGAACCTTCAAGTCATTTTCTAATTATAGACCCTAAGGTAAACCTTCCAGTGGGTTTTCTTGGGAAGGTTTGTTCAGAGGGGGTTTGCTATGGCCTTATTTTAAGGTTGTGAGAGTGTAACATGCCCAAGGTCACACAGTGGGTTTCCATGGCTAACTGTGGATTCAAACTCTGCTCCCTAATCTTCTTCTGCAACACTCAGCCCACTACATCATGCTATATCTTACTTATTTCCAACAATATATATATATATATATATATATATATATATATATATATATATATATATATATATATCTAAAAATATTGTGCTTATTTACTAAAATATTTTTATTTTGGCCTATGTCAAAGATCTCTGGGTGGTCTGAGGACAGCAATACAACTATTCAAAATAACCTGAAAGAATGCAAAACAATTTAAAACAGCCTAATTTGATTTCAAACTGTTTGAAACAGTGTACACAGTGTACACTATATCCAGGTGTTATAATCTTGTCAGGCAGTGCCTAAGGTCCAGAATCTTAGATGAAAAGCTGAATATTATCTTGGCACTGAAATGCCAAATGGTCTGCCAAGGCTGGGTCATTCCACAGGCAGGGCCCCATAGCAGAGAAGGTCTTCTCTCATATCTCCACATAATGTATTTCTCCCAATGATGACACAGAGAAGGGCTTCCTTGGTCTGGTAGATCTCAAGTGGTCAACCAGGTTTACATATAGGGAGAGAGACCCTTTCAATGTTCACGCTGTTTAGTGATTTATATACAGTCATCAATGAAGAGTATGGACCTGTTTTTCAGGAGAGAGTGTTACTTCATGTAGGACAAATCATTCCTGGGAGCCACCAGCCCTTAGCCAAATCACTCATCTATTCTCAAACCTGGCAACTGCTACTCCACAGAGTGTCCATCTTGTTGAGATCCAACTTTAGTTTATTGGCCTTCATGCAGCCCCTTACCACATCTAGCCACCAGTCCAACACATATAGTCCAGCACATATTGGGCATGGTGATTTGGCTAACTTGAGGGCCACCAAGAGTCCTGGCTGGGAGTCATTTGAGTTGTAGTCCAACACATATGGACTGCACCAAGTTGAGGGAAACCTAAATCATGAATCCCCTCTAGATAGAGCCAATGGCCACTGCAAAGTGCAGTCAATAAAACTGGACTTCATTAGAAGTGGGTAAAGTTCAGAAGCGGGAGCAGGGGATCTGGCTGGATTCATACCCTGGAAATACATAGCATAAATCCCTGCATGTGAACTTAAACATTGACTCTGATAGGGCCCCTTGTCTTCAATGGCAACAATGCACAAAGGACTATATAATGGAATACACAACTGAATTCACAATGTACTGAGCAATAGAATGCATAACCAAAGGAGTTGTTGTTATGTGCCTTCAAGTAATTTCTGATTTATGGTAATCCCAAAGTGAACCTATTACGGAATTTTTTGGGGCAAAAATGTTGCTGAGTATTGAACTCTGCTATCCAGGGTTGTAGTCCAGTGTTCAAATCACTACACTGTGGTGGTGCTCACTAAGAAGTATTACTGTCCATGCACATGTGTTGGGCTACAGTTGGCCCTCCACATGTGCAGCTTTTACGTTTGTGGATTTGAGTAATATATTCTCTTTAGGAATTGCGAGATCCTCCAGAGAAATTCTGCTGGAAGTTGACCATAGAGTTGCACTGGAGGACCTAGATATTCCTAGAGAAAACACTTCTCTAGGCATTTGTAGGTCTTGCAGTGTGACTCTATATTCAAATTCTAGCAGATGTTGATCATAGAGTTCTGTTGGAGAACCTAGAGATTCCAAGAGAGGTAACCTCTCAGATTAAAAAAGAAGTGGGTTTTTTTTCCCATTTGTGGTTTTTCTGCTTTCATGGGAGTCCTGTGGCACTAACCCCAGGAAATGTGGAGGGCCCACTGTATATGTGTTAGGCATGACAGTTTTTGAGTATCTAGATTTCATAGTCTTGGAGTGATGATGTGCATGAAAGCAGTTTAGCTTATATTATAATGAAACTAGATTGCATCTTATAGTAAATCCTAAACTGTTTGCTGGATGACCACTTTTTGAGAAAACAATACATTCTTTACAAATTCCTGTAAGGCAGGTTCCTTCCCCCCCCCCCCCCCCCATTTTATCAATCATCTCTGCAGGTTATTGGTTTTATATGATTTCACATCTTGGCAGCATATACAAAAACTTTACTCTCATAAAATAACCTAGAATGGCATAATCAAGAAGTTTCACTAAAATCTCCACAATGATTTTACGGGTTATGGATAGTGTGAACTGTAGCTGGAAACTGCTGACAGCTGAAGAATATAATCATGCTTCCTTTTTGCTCAAAACTGCCTAGGTGGCCAGCATATTTTTCTTTATACTTTTCAGTGATGGATACCTGACAGTGGCCTCAGGCTCATAAAAACATGTTAAAAGTCCTCAATGTGGGATTAAGAAGAAAGAAATAGAATTAACAGACATGAAGTTCCAGAACACTGTGAAGTATTTTGAACTGGGAGAAGGTAGTGTTAGAAGGGAAAAAGAAAACAGAAGGGATTTTTGCCTTTTTAATGAGAAAAAACAGATTTGCCTCAAAGAAACTGTCAGAGATCTTGACCAGATGACTGTTTCTCCCTCTCTGTTTCAAATCTATTCTAAAGCAGAAAACTACATATTCCAGATTAAGCACAATTTTTCATTCTGGCATTTAGTCATTTAGAATATCATGTTGACTTTTTCTCTTGAGGACATTTTACTTAAAAAACCCCACAACCCTCACCATCATACTTTGAGAAATCATAGCAATAGCAAGCAAGTACATTTCTATACTGCTTATCACTTAACACTCCTTAAGTGGTTTACAATGGGTAAGGCAATTGCCCCCAAGAAGGTGGGCACTCATTTTAGCAACCTATGGAAGGAAGCCAGGCTGAGTGGACCCTGGCATCTTTCCATAGGTTGCTAAATTGAGTGCCCACCTTCTTGGGGGCAATTGGCCACAACACCAAAACTCACCTCAAGCCAGATAGAAGAAAGTAATCCAGGGGACTGCTTCTTATGCCTGCTTCCTATAGGTTTCCTATGGTGTTTCTAGGCAGGAAACTATAATCTGAAATGTTGGCTGATAGAGAGCACCACTCCTTTCTGGAGACTGGGTTGTCGATATGCTAAGTTATGTCTATATAATAATATGCCTATACACGAATGGGCCTAAATCACGTAAAGTCTATAAAAGAGCTTACCTAGATTCTCTGAAATACCAGTCACATGAATCAAAGTCACAGGAGCTTATTGCATGACACTGTCATGCTGTAATTGCACTGCATTAGTCCCATCTTTGTCTTGAGCTTGTTGCCTGACATTGTGGCTCTTCCACTGCTGTACCATGCTGTACCATTGTTGAGATGATTCTTTTCACAGTTAAAATAAACTGTAAATGACTCCTGTTATGGTTTAGTAATCACTTTGGGTGTCAATCAGTGTCTGTTGTGATATTGGGAGCATAGTGGGTTTGGTTTCATTGCTCTTCCCTTGGGGATTCCTTGGGGATCTCCAGCAGAAAAATCCTAGACTGCTACTACTTATTATTGTTAGTAGTATTGCCATTTATTGATATAGTACCAATAGTGTATGTGGTGCTTTACGTGCATGGTTTACAACTGTTAATTTGACAATCCCCTGTCCTCAGGCCTACAGTCTTAAAAGGACATGACACACAAGGGTAAGGAGAAATCAGTGGGGGAGGAAATTAAGTCTAGGTGCTGATTGCTCTTCTTTCCCTCAGGGATCACAGTTGGGATGAATGAAGAGCCTTTCCTTAGCTGCTGGGGCCTAGGCATGATTTTCATGAAAACTGGGCTGGGAGGACACTGCCATTTCCAACAGTCCACCAAAAGAACTGTAATATGTTCATTCCCTCTGCATTGGCATGCTATTTTTTTAAAAAAATTTTTTTTAAGGGTAATGGTGCAATAGCACAATTTCAATATAATTGTATTAAGGTTTAATACGCAGAGAAACCATGGAATTAAAAAAACATTGCAGTTGTACTCTTGAAAGTTGAAAGAGTGCAATACAAAAGCAGAACTGGGCGAGTATTGACTCACAGAAAAAAGCATTAAAATGCCTTCATAGTTGTGCAATTATATCTTCTTGATTTTTTTTGGGGGGGGGGGGGAGAGGACAAAAACACCAGCCATGTACCAAGAAGCATCACAAATGTTGTGTTTGTGTGTAAATGGTATTGCCATATTTCAAGTGTGAGAAAGCAAACATGAGAGTTAATGGCACTGAAGTATAAATGCTGCGATAATGTGAAAGGATGTGTGTTTGTGAGGGAGATTAGGCAAGGGAGGGGGGAAGAGAGATTGGTCTGGTGGATGACAGCCCCTTTCCCCTCTCAAAATGCATGGCCCTGCCTGTTTGGGGGTTGTGAGTAGGAGGGAGGAGAGTGGAGAAGTAGAACCCCATACCTTCATGCCAAATGACTGCTGTCTCTTCCAGTTCTGAAATGCAAGAAATGCAGTTCTTATCACATGAGGGAGACTACCTGGATAGCAGCTCTGTTGGGAGTCATTGACAGGTTTTCCCTGTTAATGGCAAGGTGTGCTTCAGAAATGACTGAAATACACACCAGCAACAGGATGAAAGACAAGTATTTCCCAATAACACTATTATCTTGCTCTAGTCCTGCAGTAGAAGCCTTGTGTGATAATGTTCAAAATGTAACTCTTCAAAGCTCAGGTAACAAAGAGTGTGTACACTACAAAAGTTATTATCTTGTGAGCTGCCTTGGGTCCCTTTCTGGGAGAAAGGAGACATAGCAAACAAACAAACAAACAAAATTCATTTCTATAATGTTTGGACTGAGCCCTATGGACCTGGATAATATCTTCCTGTATAAATCCTGTGTTGCAGTTTGGGTTAAAAATGGCTGCTGCTGGGAGGCAAAAGCTGAAGACTACTGTTCCTAAGGTTCAAAGACTCTAAAGCAGACGTTTTGCTTCTGAAAAACTTTGCTGGCATTTGTTAATGAAAAACAACATAAATGATTAGTTTGCTTTACAATATGGGAAAAGTGTGGAATGTTCCATTCCCTTCGAACTGTGGAATGAATGGTGGAACCAGGAATGGATTCCAGGATACATTCCAGGCATGCACAAAGAGGCACTATTCCACCTTGCGTTATGTCAAGCTTGGTCCCTCACCATGCCAGAGACCTTGGAGCATAGGAGGTAGCCCTAGCACAGCTTGTGGATGTTCTGGAAATACTTCTGCCCCAATCAAGGCACAGAAGATCAGCCAAGATTTTCCTTTTGACAGAACTCAGCCCAACCCCTATTTACAACTTAATGCAATAACGGCTGTAACAGCAACAATTTGTTTTAGTTTATGAAGTTGCCAATGGATGGCTGCTTCCCCTCAGTTAAACAGGAAGCCAGGGGTTGACGTGGGGAAATGTACCTTTTAGTAGAAATGCCGACAAATGCATTTTGACTAGCAGTGATCAGTACAGAGATAGATGTAGTGAAAGCATAGATTGTGAACATCAGGGGTGCTTCTGTAATACACAAAGGCTCCATCTGGTAGTGCCTGAATATCACAGATAATGAATAAGTATGGGAATTATTTGTAGGTCATCTTTCAGGAATAACCAAAGAAAACTAGACTTGTAAAATGCTTATGAGATCATTATGATATGTTAAAGATGTTCATATGTTAAAGACAAGCAGATCTAATAACATCACTCAGAACACTATCGGTTCATTCATTTCATCATCTTCCAAAGGGATCTGTGCCATAATCTGCCAACAATTTCCTTGTGTATTTCATTTGCACAAACAGGACAGTCTCTATACCAAACAATAAATGGACACAATCTGGCAACAACAATGAGAACTTTTTTAAAAAAAACCAAAGTAACCAAGAAAGACATTTCAGCCTTTCAAAATACTCTCTCGGTCACCATACCTTGTGCTTCATCACAAACACAATGTGATAATGTGCATGGGTGTTTATATTTTTCAAAAAATAGTGGCAGCTGAGAGTATTCATGTCAGACAACAGTCACAATTTGTCATACTTGTTTAATCATGTGCTAGCAGAGTATTTGGACTCTTAATTCCCTGGGGACAGAGTAAGCTCATGTCTTTCTCAGACACCATTAGGGAAGCTGCAATAATATTTAAAAATCTGAGACGAACTCCTATGGACTCCTCCCCATGAAGCCTTTTCCAAGATTTTTGTTTTTTAAAGAGCAAGACATGGAACCAGGAGGAACTCATGTATCACTTTTAAGTAATAGTGAAAGCAAAATATGTAAGGGGCGAAGTCCTTATCTATCATAGCCCTTAAATTTAGAGATTAAAAAAGAGGAGAGGGGTAGTTTGCCAGAGATAATATTTTAACTAATCTGAAGAATATATTTCAGTTTGCACTTAGAAAGTTCTCCCAACTAAATTAGAGACATTAAGGGAAGGTTCTGAATCGTTCTCTTATGCAACCGTAGGGCACTGAAGCTATTCCATAAATACAGCCATGTAGTTTGATGTCTTGCTATACTTGAGTCAGTCCAACATAATTTTGTTTCAGGTATGGCTCCCTGCCTGCACTAAGGCAACAGAAGCTCTGTGTTTCTATGTTTCCAGATCTTAGCCAGCACCTTCTTCTTCTCTGCTGTGGCCATTACCTCTGTCCCCCCACCTCCTGGAGTCAACAAACTTCAGAGATCTACTTCAGTTCCCTCAATGTTTTGCCAAGTTGTTCTGCTCTTTGCCACACAGCCTTTCAAAGCCTCTCACCACTCCTTTCTATCCAAACACCCCAACACATCTGCTAAAGTTATCTATCATATTTTTTCAGCTGACTGTGATGATATTGCCACTGAGTCAATGAATACCCATTATTCACATTGTTAAAACTCATTCTTTCTCTCAGCCATCAGTGTCTTGGATCTCACCTCCTCTTCAGTTGGACATGTGTGGTTTGGAAATGGAAAAGCCAATGTCAAGAAGAGTGCAGTGGTGTATCTGTGAGGCCCAAGGAAGAGACAGTGATTGGGCAAGCAGATTCCTCTGCTTTCCTAGAATATTTAATAGTAAACTGTGCAGAATTACTTACTACAGTTACACACACACACACACACACACTCTAACAGCTTTGAATGGGGATGGCCCAAAAGCACAACTTTATAGAATAACATCTCACTGCCATTGATGTTTGCCTGTTTTGCGTCTTGCTTTTCTGGAGAGAGGAGAAGACCGTAATGTGTGAGTAAAAAATAAAGGAAGCCTCTTTTCTATTGCTATTCAACTTGGGGTTCATAACAATCTGTTGCTGTTATGTGCCTTACAGTGATTTCTGACTTATGGAGACCCTATTACTGGGCTTTGTTGGCAAGATTTGCTCAGGAGGATTTGCCTTTGCCTTCCCCTGAGGCTAAAAGAGTGTAATTTGACCAAGGTCACCCTATGGGTTTTTATGGCTGAGTGGTGAATTGAACTATTGTCTCTCCAGCATCATAGTATAACATTCAAACCACTACATCACCATAGTTCTGTAATTTCCATGGAGGTATCTCATACAGAGGAGAGGACCACATGATTTAGAGCTTGATCTGAGACAGCCATGAATATGCTGGCATACTGTATAGCAATGGCAGTCGCTTGATCTACTGATAAAAAAATGGTCTCAGATTGGAAAGAATTGTGGTCAAGGATAACTAAGGATGCTTGGCATCCAAATATGGTGCAGTTTTATCAAGAACTGTAAAGGTCAAGGAATGAATGGTTTGTTGTCCATCTTTTTGTAGGGTGTTTGTGCATAGGGATTCTACATCCAAGTTAATAGGATTCTACATGCTTCAATAGAAGTGCAGTTTGACACCACTTTATCTGTCATGGCTCTGTTGTATGGAATCCTGGGAGCTGTAGTTTGTTGTGGCACTGTAGCTCTCTGACAAAGAATGCTGAATATCTCACAAAATTGCAAATCCCAGAATTGAGTAATTGAAAAAGCATGGAAAGATTAAAGGCTCCACATCACAGAAACAAATGCACATTTTCCAAAGTGATGTAAACATTGGTTTAAAACAGTACAGCTTTAAAAATAGCTACATCAAGTATATATCTATATGTGGATTTGCTCACTGACTCACACATAAACACAAGGGCAAAGTCCCAATCATTCACTGTTTTTTCAATAAGCAAGATGCATTTAGGATAAGTGAACCACTTTAACATGAGAACACTTTACAACCAAATAATAACAGGTTCCAGGTGATGAAATTCAAACATCTATGCTCATAAAGGACAGATTCCTTAATTGCTGAAACAAGCAGTAAAGTCAAAGCAATCCAGTAGTGTAGCATATGGAAATGTGTGCATGTTTTCAATCAGCACAGAGAATTATGCTCCCTGCCCTTATGTTACACCCATTAATATTTTTATTGGAATTTGAAACTGTAGCTACTCTGAAACTGTGAGGGTCTCCTCAGTTATGAGATTCTGGACCTCACAAGGAACATCCCCCTCAATGTCATTTGTGGCTTAGTAATGAATACGGCTTCATGTCATCCAAATCACTGACTTTCAAGAAAGGCTTCAAGTATTTTTGCACTTGCATTTCCAGTGAATTTTAGGGCGAGGGGCCCATAGACTTTTCATAAATGATACGACAGTGTGGTTTGCAATTCTGATGGTTTATAAGGTGTTTTAAAGGTTTTTTTAAAAAATAAAATAAAATAAAATAAGACTAGCTACATGAGATTCAGTGTGAATATCTAAAGCATCTGATTTTTATCAGTCTGTTATGTATCACAATAGCAAAGAAATAAGCAGTCATTTCTAAATAGTGCACTATCTCCAGTGATAAAACTAAAGATAAGTTAGACACAAGACAGATGGTCAGGAAGCGGTGTCATGGGGCTGATCGTAGGGTTAGGGAGCATGCAGGAACTGCATGTTCCCTAACCCTACTACGTGTGGGCAATGCCATGATTATGTGGCCCCACCCACACGGGGCACGTATCCATGATGTGTCCTGTGCGACACATCCAAATGGTGTGTTGCACATGACTCATCACCACGCTGCTGGAAGGTGCTTATGGCACCTTACCAGTGGTGCGGAAAGGAGCTCCGTTTTGGAGTTCCTTTTTGGCGCACTCATCATTGATGCAGCAGCCACACGGCCATGCTAACAATGCAAAGGAGAAAGGAGTCGCCCCTTTCCTCTGACCCTCTCCTCTGTAGGACTGGAGTGTCTGGGGGCATGAAGCCCCAAGGACACCCCTTTTCTGGGCCATGGAGAAGCAGCATTATGCCGCTTCTCTGTGGCCCAGAAAAATGCCGGATTGAGGTCACAGCGCTGCCGGTGAGGCTGCACTGGCCCAAATCCAGAGCAAAAAGGGGCTCTTGTCTGTACAGCACCTTACATTACAACTGTAACTTAGAGGCTGTACAGACACTAAAGGGATTTCTTAGATCCTCTACTACATAACTAGTTACATAGTTACAACTCTCTTCTTCAGTAGGTGATCAGGTCTTGTGGGCATGGTAGGCATTGGAAGGGGGCACACAGTGGACACTCCAAAATGGTGGCAAAAGCCTGGTTCAAAAGAGTTAATGATCACCATGCAGGACTATCAAAGGGCTCCTGGACCAGTCTGAATCATGTGGAAATGCCAGTTGTTGGAAACTATCTCTCTATATGAGAGATAGTCATGTAAAACAAACAAGCTTCATTCATGTAAGTAAACATACATACAGTACTTCTACAGTTTATATAAATTTGGATATAAAAATCCTTTCTGCAGTTATATTGCTGCAGGTATGTAAATGTCAAATATGTAGCTGAAACCACTTGTACTTTAGATAATTTTACTACAGCCTTAGATTGCTGAATCACTGTAAAAAACAAAGCTGTGTCAAATATGCTAATCAAATTCACAGAGAACACTGGTTTTGAAATGTGATGGGAGTCTATAGACGTGAAGTTCCTTAGTCATTAAAAGCTAGATTTTTCTTAACAGAGAATAAGGAATTTTTAAAATGTAATACTTAATAATTTATTTGTTCATTTAGATTCATAACCTTTCCAATTCCTGAAGGGGTTGGTTGAATATTGCCATCTATAAAATAGGATTACTAAAACAAAATATCAAATAGGATTAAATTCTTTTTTCAGTGGGAGACAACATTTAAAGCACTTGCCTTATTTTCAGTGACTGAAAATCAATGACACTGAGGGAAAATGCATATTTTAAAAAGATTATGATTTTCCATGCAAAATGCACGTCATATTATAGTTTTCCCCATTTTCAAGCATACACATAACACAAAAATACATAGAGAGACTCACTTTTACCCCCAACATCTTTGTGTATGTTTGTGTAGGTGTGTCGCATGTGCATGCACATGCACACACATACATCCCAAACTACATTTCCCTTCTATATGCCCCATGGAGATCTAGGGATCACAGGGAGTGGCAGGTTGGAAGTGGAAACATTTACACACACACAACCCCAAGCAACTTCCACTAAGTTTGTGTTTCTGCTGTGACTAGCAAGAAGATGAAAGCAGACTCAAGACAGGAGTGGGATTGCTGAGCAAGGGGTCACAAGAAACATTGTCCTCTGTGGTCATTCTGATTGAGAGCACTGCTAACAGAACAGCCTTTCCTTTTGCTATCGACCTAATTAGTTTGACCATGAAGAAATAATGCACGGGTGGATGCACCAGGAAAACCATTGGGACAATTATATGTTGTGGGCTGTTGAATATGGGTTCATCTCCTTTGTCATGGACAATTTGATATGTGCTAGCAACATATGCATGTGAAAGATAAATCCTTTCATTTAAGAATGCATATATGCATACTGTACATGTGTGTGAGTGCAGTTTCGAGTCTCCTGTTGATTTATGTCCACCATTGATGCAATCATTCTTTTTCTCCAAGTCTCAAGTCTCTACCTTCAAGTCTCTAGTCAAGTTTCAGGTCCTTGCAAAGTACTTTCAAGTCATATCTCAAGTCAAGTCTCAAGTCTGGGAACCAGCTTTAACAGGGGGAAAAAAAAACACCATCCAGCCAGGGTCCCCTTAATAGGCACACCAAGTATCAGGTATCTAAATTTCACTGAGTTATGGGACATACAAAGACACATCTTTTCTTGTTATAAAATATGTTGTATCTTAATCTTCTAAGGAGCTGATCAACAAAAAGATGAATTCCAAGCTGATTACCCAATAAGTCCTGGGCCAGCTAAGATAATTGCCAATGATCTGACAATGAAACACTGATTATTAATCATACATCTCAGATGCATGGCAAACATCTTACTGGCTACTTACCTCCAACTGACAAATCCCAACAATACTAATAGGAGGTTTAAAGGCTGTTTGGCTGGGTTGGTGAATTCATAACAGAGTAGGAAAAGAAGGCAATTAAAAAAAAAACAGCCATCAATAAAATACCAGAATGATATGTGCTTAGCATCTGTTCATTTTTTAAAATGTGAAAATCCCAGACAGTCAAGAGTTGATCCTTTAATGAAATCTTGTATGATGTCAACTTAAAAGAATGGATTGCTTCACTCTCTAGGTAAGTCAGTGTTATGTAAGTTCACTAAATACAATGGCTTTAAAATAACCATTAATCTTTGTGGAAAAATGCACCATGAACGGTGGAATGCACTGAATCTGTTGCCTTTGAAACCTCATCTCTGTTCCTTGTAATTACCATCTGGTTGTAATTTTGGACTAGCTGATTCAGTGGCAGAGGCTATCTGAGCTTCTGTATTCAGAATAGCAATGAGGTTCCTTATTCCACAGTAGATCAAGGGACCTTTTAGAGAAAAAAGGTGGAAAAAGATGAAGTAAACAGACAGTTAAAATGATATAAGGCAATCTTTCAAATACTATTTTAAACATAAATAAAATCAAAGTGATCTTTTATAAAGGCTCAGTGATGGAGAACATATAATTTACTTCAGGAATTCACATGGATCAAAGTCACAACATGTTCCTAAAGAATAAATCCAGCTAATTAAAAAACAACACATAAAATGGCTCCTGATTGATTTAGTTAGCATTTCAGGGCTAAGAATAGCAATTTGATGTCAAAACCTGTATTGGAAGGTTAAATACACATTCAAAGATATTGGTAGGTTTGCCAAGATAAGTTGGGTCCGTGACTTTGATCCAATTGGCTCTTATTTCAGTCTTCATATTGACCTGCATTGCTAACAGCTACAGAAGTGGAGAGCAGTGATTTTCATAGAATATAGTTTCTTTCTTGATTTCCCACAAGGATTTAAGATTGGTCAGCAAATGACCTTCACACATGGATTTAATGTCCCATTGAACTATCTGTTTCAATGGCTTTAGCTAAATTTGAAATCACTCCTCCCCTTCAGGGAAACCATAATTTTAATTTATTTTTTTTTTACTTTAACATTACTATGCTCAAGAATAAGATTCGGAATAATTGTTACATATAGTAGCTGTCTGACGCCCAAATTTTTAGAGGAGGGATAGGCAACTGTAAAGGATGTGAGAAACTTTTTTCCCCTGTACCTCAGAAATGAATCTACAAGTAATCAGAAGTATTTGGGGCATAATCTTTCAAGAGGAGATAGGAATTGGCTTGTTTTGAACCATCTACCACTGAGAGTGATTTTTGCCAAATGTCAAGGGAGAGGAAGTCTTCAAGGATTGCAAAAACACCCCTGAAGGAGCAATTTCCCTACTCTTGCCCTAGACTAGTGTTTCCCAAACTTTGGTCCTCCAGATGTTTTGGACTTCAGCTCCCAGAGTTTCTGATTGCTGACCAAGCTGTCTAGGGTTTCCGGGGGCTGAAGTCCAGAACAGCTGGAAGACTAAGTTTGGGAATCACTGTTAGTCCTCAGCTAGGACATGTTAATATGGTGGTACATGCTCATATGCTGCAAAAGGAGCTAAAGTGTTCTTTAAAGTAAACTGAGAGGCTGTGCAGACTGTCGATAAAGGCTGACATTGGGGTGGAGTGGGGGGCATGGCGCACATGAAGCACACCCTGACTCCGCTCCCATGCCAGCGTGATGCCACACGCCAAACTGCATGGCAGGCGGCATCATGGTGCTCCTCTGGTGCTGGCGGCTATGATACCCTTTCCACAGCATAAAAAGGAGTCACTTTTTGCGGCTCCTTTTTGCACTGTGGAAAGGCCACATTAGGGCTGTGGCATGTAGTTTCCATGGCCCCAATCTGACAAAGAAAGAGGTGGCTGTAGGCCACCCCTTAGGGATAGTCTGTTCAGCCCCTAAGCCATTATGTCAATAAGTTCATTATTCTATGCCTCTTGACATTATATATGATTTAACATGGTATGAATGAATCTATTACCCTTGACCTTGCATATTCAGTTTGCACTTTTATTTTCTGGAATGGGAGATCAGGCAATCAGAATGATGTGCTTCTAGGTTTAAAATATCAGCAGTCTATTGTTATGTCCAAAAAAGTCAGTCAGTCAGTTTGTTAGTTGGCTATTGCAACAACGCAAAATCAAACCATGGTTTTATACTGGATTTTATTTTAGTTAAAAATGACTCCAGGCTATGCATCAGAGTCAAAAAGGGAGTCTAAACTCTAGCTTAGTGTTACCTCTGAATTAGGCCCTCTTTTTCTTAGAGCAGGGATTATTTTTGTGTAGCACTGAATCCTTCTTTCTGCCAACACACCGTTTTTGCAGGAAGCCAAAACAATATGGTGTCAAAGTTCTTTGGCAATGTTTGTGCCACAAATGATTCCTGTGTATATGTGTCTGTGGGATGGATGATTGTAGAAGCATTTCTATTGCCCAGACTGTAATTTTCCAGTCTTGGAAAGCTCTCTTCAAGAAGAGTAAGGATAGCAGAATAGATAGCATTGTACAATATTTTTGAGAGCAGAGAGACGTGTTCCTCAACTTTCAGTCTAGAAACCAACTATGCTCCAAATATCAAGGGTTAGGGAAAAATCACCCAAGACTATTAATTTTAAAAGAAGCCCAATAACAGTATAGTTTTATGGAGCTATGTGCCTCCATGCTATGTGTGGTCAGACAAATTTATTTTCTTATTCCAAACTACTAAATCAAATCTGCATTAAAACTAACTCCTTTTTTCATCTTGTGTAAAAACACCAGAGAACATGGGAGACACTCCAAGGCTTACTGAAGTAAATGGAAATACTCTGATTACAGTGGACTCCATTAGACATCTTTGGTGAGTTTTGCCAACTGGCTCAGTTCAACGTGCATAGGGCACAGAGATACCAAATATGTTATTAACTAGTCAATAGTTGCTTTAAAAACTTATTTTAGAAAAGCTTGGTCAGGCTCTATGAATTTTCATATGTAGGAGAAAGAGTTTGGAAAGTTACTGTACACTCCCACAATCCCCAAGCCAGCATGGCTAAAAAAAAACCTAGGGCAAAAACACACACAACTATTTTGCCAAGTTTTGCTCCTTACATAGGTTTTGATTCCATGTCAACCCTTTTTATCTTTGTAGCATGACTCTGCCAAGCAGTGATGTGCGTGGTCTCCTCAGTTCAACTGATAGTTGGGATACAAACCAAGAGCAACATTAATAAAGGTTCAGCAAAAGGCTTCTTGTCTCTTTGAGAGTTCTCAATCAGTTCACCATATTTCCCTTGTACACTTGAGAACAGGGATGAGGAAAAGATAGCATATTAGCTCGACCATTCTCAAGATCTGAGTAGTTCAGAAAGTTCCCCCTGTTATGGTTCTGTTGTGTGCTTTCAAATTATTATGTTAGTGTAAGTAGTGGTAACAAGAAGAAAAAGGCTCTGGCATGTGAATTTATTAATTAATATTCAATCAATTAATCTCTAATAAAATAATTCTCCCTGTATTGAACCCAAGGCAGCTTACTGTATAAGTTAAACAAAATTTAGCTAATCAAGATACTGCATAATGCAAAAGGTTTTAAAAGTTAAGCAGAAAATCCAGTTAAAACATTTAAAGCAGCTAATAATTAAAGCATAGTAAAGTGAGCCAACATCGTGTAGTGTTGGAGTATGACACTCCAGACAAGGGTTCAAATCCCAGCTTAGTCATATAAACCCACTGGGTGACCTGAGGCAAGTCACACTCTCTCAGCCTCAGAGTATGGCAATGGCAAACCCCGTCTGAAGAAACTTGCCAAGAAAACCCCATGATAAGTTTGCCTTAGGATCACCGCAAGTCAGAAATGTCTTGAAGGCACACAATAGCAACAACAAAAAATAAAAATACTCCACACACCACTACAAGATCCCTGTGCCACCACCAATTAAAGCTCAAGGTCTATTTAAATAAAAAGGTCTTGCCTGCCACATGCATGTCAGCTTCCATTTATGGTTATGGGACCTGAGGTCCAGCTTTTTTGGTATCTGCAGTGGAGGGATCCAGAACTGAACCATTTGCCAATACAGAGGGCCGTCTGTATAATATTATAATATATGGAGTGGGGGGGGGGGGGATGAATTTCAATAAACATTTTATGTAATATGGCTGAGTATTGTAAGCTGGGAAAATTTGTTCCCTAGATAATATTTTGGCAGCATTCTCTGTTTCTTTACACACATAAGTGAAAAGCAGAATTTTTCAATTGGTCTCACTCCCTCACCCCCTCAATGAAAGGGGATGCAACATTTGAAAAATGCATCATTTTCTAAGTTTCTGATTACCTGTCTGTGGATTGTTAGGAAAGAACTTAGAAGGTTGGCTGGCTGACCCTGCAATATGTGTTCCTTGAAACCCACTAATTTTTTTTTCTTGTCACCTTTTTCTGAACTTTGGGGGGGGGGGAGTAACAGGACTAGAATGTTGCTAGGCAGTTCTGTTGCCTTTCCCCAAGGAGTGAGCATTGTGGGTGAAAGTTAATAATCCCTCTCTTTGCTTCTAGGGTTACCAGCTTTGCTACTGGCTCTACTCCAGTGTTTTTAACCGAAGGCTGACATGCAAAAAAAATTAAGCAGGTGAAACATTTCCCATTACTTTACCTACATGCCAAGGAAAAAAAAGCTTCAGTTGCCTCTGTGTTACAGTGGAGCCAGATCTCCAAGACTTTCTGACTACCAGGGATAATGATATCATCTACTACCCCTTACAAGCATCCTTGTTCCAACTTATCGTAGCTGGAATCTACACTGTAAGGGAGGAAAAAATTGATCCCCTCAGCACAATATATTGTTGTATGATCTGTCCCTATTATTATGAAGTGTTTGAGACAGATTGAACTTGAATAGGTATTTAGGACCCACTTGGTTTTCAAAAGACCCAGTCCTAGTGGAAATGAAAACTGGTTCACATAACTGCCTACATTTGGACACTTCTTGAGAGCAGTGGCTATAGGGATTGTGATGGTGAGGTTTGTTTTTCATGATTTACCACTGCATCATTGCATTGTTGTTGCTGTCTGCCTTGACTTTGGTGACCTTAAGGCAACCCTATCATGTTTTTTTTTTGGCATGTTTCTTCAAAAGAGGTTTGCCATTGCTATTTTTTGAGGCTGAGAAAGTGTGACTTGCCCGAGGTCACCCAGTAGGTTTCCATGGCCAAGCCGGGATTCAAACCTTGTCTCCAGAGTGATAGGAGACTATCACACTGCCCTCTTTCATCCTTCCCTCCTGACCAAGGCATGGGCTGAAACATTAAAAGCACAGATTTGCACGCCTCCATGCCCAAGCAGGAGGCATCCTGTACCCGATCTGGACTTCTCCAGTACTTTTTGAAAGAGTAGAATTCTCTCATTCTTTGCAAAGTGAAGAAGTCTGTAAGTATTGGGTATGGGATGCCATGATCAGATACAGGATACCTCCGGCTTGGGCATGGAGGTGTGCAATAAAATCCATGCTTAAAAGGTTTCAGCCCATGCCTAGGTTGGGAAGGAAGGATGAAAAAGGGAAGTGTGATAATCTCCTTAGTCCAACACTGAAACCACTACGCCATCCTGGCTCTGCATCATTGCATACACACCAACATTTCACAGATTAAAACCATGAAACACATGGGCAAGCAACCTCAGAATGCCATCAAGATGTCAGAAGTTATTAGTAAGGAAGGACACACAAACTAGATGTGCCATCAAGCAGTTTGCTTTTGCTTAAGCCTAGAGGAAAGGGGAAGATTCCGCCTCTTCCTCTCCCCCCTGCTAAGCTAACTGAGTGCAAGCTACTTTTGTGCTTTGAAAACAGTTTGCAGCAGTAAACTGAAGACACAGGGTGAAAATGGAAGAAGGAAAGAGAAACGGGGACATTTTAAAAACAGCTGAAAATGTGGAATGGCGGAGGTTGAACAGAGACTATCCTTACCAAATTAGGACAGTTGGAGGGTATATCATTGTGTTTCATTGCTGCACATTAAGCTTCTGTTACACAGAGGAGGTTCTTATAAACTAGCAACCCTCCCCTCCTCAAAGTTTGCAGTATATTCATTTAGAACAGCATTTGTTTATTGGCTCTCAACCCACCAGAGCCCCTGAGACAATGTACAATGTGTAAAAACATTTAACACATTAAATCAGAAAACAAAGTGTATACAAATGCATACGAAACCATTCTCAAAGCCTCTGCCAAATCTTTTTTTTTTCTACACACATTCTTTTGTATCTAGCTACAGGGGGAAAAAAAATGAAACATGGCATTTGGTGCATTGGTCTGGTTTGCAAAAAAGGATGTCTTTCTTTTTACCAAAGGCTGTTGAAACCTAGTCAATAGATGTCTGCATACACTAGATGGACATTTTCAATGTTCTTCATTTAAAAAAACACAATTAAATCATAACACATATCAGGCTAGGATTCTTTTTCTCATTTAAATCATGGGCTGTTGGTAGTTCATGGAAAAATGATATGTAGATGGTTAGCTTTCAGTGCCAGCATCAATATTCTTTCTTTTCCGAGAGAAGCTGGAGATTTAAAGATTTTCCCCATCAGATGGATTTATGCAACGATTTATATATCCTGCAAAACTTGGCTTGACCTATATTATTCCCCTTTTTCCTTTGGAAAAATTATTATTTAAAAAACCCACAAATCTGTCATAAATATTGAAAAGCAAGGCACACTTAATGAAATGTATCAAATTCCTTTGCTGACACTTCTTTCTTGTACCTTTCAGTTTCTAAAAACTGTATTAGCTTAACTAGCTCATGCCATAACATTCATTAATGAAAACTTACTCTCTTTCTCTCTTTTTTATCCAGCAGGCCTCTCCTATATCTTACGGTGGATATGTACATTATCACTTCAAAAACCTATTAGTTTACTTAATGTGAGGGATGGTATTTGTAGGAGAAAATCGGTTGGTACAACTGACTGACTGTTCAGTGAATGGAAATACTGAGAATTGAGCCAGAGACTTCTGCACGCAAAGCCAAACTTCGGAAAGTTGGAAGTAATTCATTGTTATAATTACAGTGCCTCCAAAGCAGTTACTTACTTGAAGGTTTTGACAAAGTTACTTTTTCTTTTCTAATTTTTCAAAGCTAAGTAAAATGTTCCTATTCCATTATTTTTTTAAAAAATCAGAACACTACCAACTGATGGCCTGTGGCATAAAGCACACTTTCCTCCCATGCAGCTTGTTGTCATCTCAACATCCACACAGGATGACCCAATGTCCCAACCACAAAGAGAACAAGGCACCTCAAAAAGTAGAGTATTCAAAAAAATGTAGGACATTCCAAAATAAAAGCTACAAACACAAATATAAATATAAATTCATGCTTCTTAGTGATGCTCAAAATGGAGGACTTTTTGAAATTCCTCCTGGACAGAAGGTTGGAATGTAGGACATGTCCTGGAAAAGGAGGATGTCTGTACATGCTGTATCCACAACTGCCCAAAGCCAAAGGATGAGGCACAGCACAAGCCAGCACTTCAGCTCTGTCTTATTGTTTCTCCTTCATTTTGTAAAGCCCTGTAACTTTAACTATAAAAATAACTTTTAAAGATACAAATTACCCTACAAAAGGAACATTTCCCCCCTCTAAGCAATTATATAATTATACCATTTGCTACCTTGAGTCCCTATTTTGGTAGAAAGGCAGGATATAAGAAAATAATAATAATAATAATAATAATAATAATAATAATTGTAGATTATGGCACTATAGTACTATTTTGGTTATGGTGTATGGTGTATTCTTATTGTAGATTGTGGTGTATGGCACTAATTACAAGTGACATGTTATTTCCAAGTAGTTATTTCCAAGCTTTCTGAAAAATATGTTCTTCCACTCCGCTTGAGCATTCCATGTAGAGGCGAAAGCCACCCCTTCCCACCCCAAAAAAACCTTCCTGGTAATTTTCCCTAAACATTTCCCCCTACACTTGGGTTTAGTCTGTGTTCAAAGAATTCAGCTGTTGGTAAAACAATAAGCATGATGATGAAGTAGCATTTGTATAAAAGGTGAGTCAGGGTCATACACACAAAAATGTGTGTGAATTATGATGCAGACTTTTAAGAAATTTAAAGTCTATCCACACTATACAGTTATAGTAGTTTGATATCACTTTTAACTATCATGGCTCTGCCCTATGGAACCCTGGGATATCTAGTTTGCAGAGAGTCTCTCTGCTGGAGACAACTGTGGTATGTATCCTTGTGCTATGGTTCCTAAGGGATTGAGGGTTAATTCAGTTTAATTCTGTAGTGTCAATAAGCATTCAGTTTGGGATTAACTGAATTTATAACTGGAAAAATTAGAAAAAGAGAAAAACTCAAACCAACAGATTCGCCTATCCTTAACAGAACTCAGAACTAGTTCAGTCATCCCTCAGTTACTTAAACAATCTCAACCCACAACGGTGGTGTACAAACATAGATGTGAATAACGCTTACTCTGCTTCACAGTAAGAACAGTGATGGAAATGTGGTGGCCTGTCTGTGGCCATGGTTGGTTGATCATTTATGCCGGCTCAGTGTTTCTGAAAGGATAAACTGTCTTGGCCTTTAATTTAGTTTAAATTTTATTTATAATTTATATCATCTTTTCCTGACAATTTTAGGAACTATCTGGATTCCTCACTAGTGAAAAGACATGTTTATTCATTTTTTAAAAATGTATTTATTTATTTATTTATTTTAAAAACATATCATATACTTCCTTGTCAAATAGAAACTAAAAGTGGGAGGAGTAGTTTAGTGATTCCAATAAGTCAGAAAAGGCTGGCTGAGGCAAATGACATATTGGACAAAAAGAACAGATTAATCTTATGGGGCAGAATTCAGACATAGCAATGTTATCTGGAATATCAGTATGCAAAGGAATCTTGTAGCATCATTGAGACTAAATGAATGAAATAAGTTGTAGCATAAGCTTTCAGAGACTAGGTCGGCTTCCTGAGATGCAGATGGAGCCCAGAAAGGACTTTTATAATTTTATAAGACTGTATGAATATCCATGGAAATGCAAAATATGTTGTTATGGTGATGAGGTGACAAGTTCACCTTTAACTACAGTCGGCCCTTCTTATACACGGATTTGTTATACACGGATTTAAGCATACACGGTTTGAAAATGTTCCAAAAAAGTATAAATTTACCTTGATGTTCCATTTTTTATTAGGAACAACATTTTGCTATGTCATTATACTTAATGGGACTTGAGCATACACAGATTTTGTTATACATGGGGGATCTTGGAACCAAACCCCAGTGTATAACAAGGATCCACTGTATAGTCTTCCATTCTGCTTTTGTTCCTCAACGACCATCAAGTTCATTAAAGTTGAACTTGTCACCTCATCACCATACCCACAAGTTTTGCATTTCCATCCCTATTCATATGGTCTAATTATCTCAGTTCATTCCATGCATCTAAAGAAATACTCCAATGAATTTATCACATGGCAGGAATTTGTCTTAATTTCGAATGAAAAGAAAGTGGAGCCAGAACGCATTCACGTGAATTTGCTAGTTCAGTGAATTTACATGAATTCGAATTGCGTTTGAACTGACTTGCCCAAAAATAGCTTGCCATTGCCCAAAATTGTGTGTGATCACCTCACGCAATAATGTGAAACCCCATGATTGCATTCGAACTGACTCCCCATTGCCCGAAAATAGCTTGCCATTACCCGAAATTGCATGTGGTAGTCTGTCACGCAATAACGTTAAACCCCATGATTGCGTTCGGATTGCCATTGGATTATATTTTCAATTTCTCTTGTCTGATAACGTCCAAAGTCTATGAAAGCTTGTGCTACAAGTTCTTCTACTAGTCTCAAAGGTGCTACAAGATCCCTTTGCATAGATGAATCCTACTTCAACACTGAGAACAGAACAGCAACTTCCACTACATCTAAGGCCATGTTGGTGTACCTGTGGCATGCATGCCCTCTCTGGCATACAAAGTCATGTCAGAGGTCACATGGTGGCCACAGCAAGGAGGGGCGGTGCACTGCCCTTCTGGGTGGAAGTCCCGCCCCTTCCAGCCAGAAGCTTGGCCCTTCGGGGCGGAAGTCCCACCCCCGAGACATCTTCGCCTCTTCCTCCTCCTTGTCCCAGACTCATGTGTATTGTGGTGTTGTGTGCCTTTGAGTCATTTCTGGCAACTCTAGGCGACCCTATCATGGGGCTTTCTTGGTAAGTTTCATAAGAGGGGGGTTGTCATTGCAGTCTTCTGAAGCTGAGAGAGTGTAACTTGCCCAAGGTCAACCAGTGGGTTTCCATGGCTGAGCTGGGATTTCAACCCTGGTCTCCAGAGTAGTAGTCCAGCACTCAAACCACTACGCCACATTGATTCCCTTTGAATCTTATACCTAGAAACTATTGTTGTTGTTGCGTGCCAGTGATTCCCAAACTCGGAATGTTTTCGGACTTCCTTTCCTAGAAGCCTCAGCCAATGGTAAACCTATCATGGGGTTTTCTTGGCAGGTTTTCTTCCAAGGAGTTTTTTGTTATGCCTTCCTCTGAAGCTGAGAGAGTGTGACTTGCCCAAGGTCTCCCAGTGGGTTTCATGGCTGAGCTGGGATTTGAGCCCTAGTCTCCAGAGTTGCACATTCAAACCGCTGGTTCCCTTTGTTCTTGTTATTGCACTGTGCCTTCTGTGCTTTACTATGCTTGTTGTTGTTATTGTTGTGTGCCTCCAAGTTGTTTCCAACTTAGGGGCCCAAAGCACCCTCACTCCCTTCCTGGTGAGCCTAAGGTGAAATTATCATGTGGCAAGCTTCATGAGAGAGATTTCCATTGCCATCCTCTGAGGCTGAGAGAGCATGACTTGTGTGTGTTGCCTTCAAGTCATTCTTGACTCATGGTGACCCTAAGGTGAAACTGTCATGGGCTTTTCTTGCCAAGTTTCATTGGGAGGGGGGGGTTGCTATTGCTAGCCTGAGGCTGAGAGAGTGTGCCTTGGGATTTTTCCCTGGAAGGCGGATGAAGTTTCAGTTCATGTATTGGTTTGAAAGAGCAAAATGAGATAAATGTGCTTTATTCACCCGGTATATGTTTTAATGCAAACCTATGTTCATGATTAAATTCCTAAGTCCCACTAGAGGTTTAGGAAATTAGAATATAAAATCTGCTGCCTTGAGGAAACTAATTAAACATGAACATTTGTATGGCACAAAGCAATATATCTTAGGTGACCATTTAAAACAAACAAGCAGCATATTACACTTCTTTCTATATTAGAACAAGGGCCAGAGCATTGAGCCAAAAACTTCCATAATTTAGAGCAGTTCTCAATTTTTTGGAACGCTTCAGAGATTAAGCAGCCAGCCTGATGCTGCCTTTCTTCTGGAGAGTTAACAAATGCCCACAAGTTGTGATTTCCCATAACAAAATTCAATGTAAAAGTTCTGAATGAAAACAATCCTTTCTAATGGACAGAGTAACCAAAGTATGTTCTTTCCTTTTTTCATTTGGTAACATTGTGTTTGACTTAGCAAGCATGGAAAGGGCATGCAGGATGTATGGTACAGTCTCCCACCCTGAGTGTGAATTGTGGTATGAGGTTTGGAGCTGAATACTGAAAAGATCAGGCATTTGAGTGGAACAGAATGATAGGTACAACTAGTACCAGCATGTAAAAAGCAAAAATCTCTAGTTTTAGTGAAGCAAGTGTTTTTGTTTTTGAATCTGATGTGAACCAGCTTGTGAAATTCCGTCCCACAGGAGATTCCATCAACTCTCTCTTTCTTTTGTTTGTAATGGCAGGCAAAGACCTTTCTATCATTTATAAAATTATAATTTTGCTTATAATTTATGTAACAGCTAGGACTTTTAAAGGGCCTCCGCTGTTTTAACTGTGTTATATATGGTTTTAATTGTGTGCTTTTAACCAAATTCTTGTTTGATTGTATTTTAACTTTTGTACAAATAATTTTTTAGCTGCGGCTGGTTTTAACTTGCTTGTAAGTGACCTTGTGTCTTGTACAAAGAGAAAAGTGGGGTATTAAATAAATAAATAAATCTAAATAGGCCTAATCTGTATACAGAAATAATGCAGTGACACCACTTTAACTTCCATGGCTCAATGGTATGAAATTCTGAATTTGTAATATTGGGAGATATTTAGCCTTGTCTGTCAGAGAGCTGATGTCACAACAAGCTCCAATTAGATTAGAATTTAGAGATGGTGCCCATGTCTTTAAACACACTGTACTTCCTATCTCTTCCTCCTTCTCCTCTCATTCACCATCTGCTTATACCCCTTTTAGGGCAAAGCTCAGGATCCTGTTAGCAACAGCAGTAGGCATTTGAAAATAATCTGAGAAGGTTGTGAAGAAATGGAGAGCATTTCTGACAAACACTGCAGTTTCAGACCTTCACCATCTGCAAGTGAAGATCAAGGAACTCTTATAGACAATTCCTCTTATGCTTCCCTATCTGCCTGCCTGCCTCCTTTCTTCTCTCCCATAGTTGTGAGGTCTGTGTTTGTGGCATTAAACCATGATGTTAACTCTTCAAGTCTTGTGCTACTAGAGTTTCTAATAGCAGCTTGTCCTATTCAATTTACAGGTAACAATAGTCTCCAAGCTGTGAAATGTTTCACCTGTCAATTATTATGTATCTGGCAGATGTGAAAAGCAAGGAATGGGCCTTGTGAATTTCCTTTTCTAGTCAATGGCAACTGGGGACCTCCATGTCAGTAAGGCAATGAAACTGACTTGGGTTTTAGGGTAGATTTTATAGGAACTATTCCAAATGCTGAATCTATGTTGAGGATAGGGTTTTACCACCTTGTATAGCTCCTTTAAAGTTGGACTAAAACCCAGAGCATTGTCAGTAGTGTTTAGAACAAGGTAGTCAAGTGGTTAAGATGCTGACTCTGTTGACTGCAAGATCAGCAGGTTGGCAGTTCGAGGCCCAGGTGCTGCATGATGGGTGAGCTCCTGTCACTAGTCCCAGCTTCTGCCCATTTAGCGTTCGAAACCATGCAAATGCAAGTAGATAAATAGGTACCACTTCTCAGTGGGAAGGTAACAAAACGTGTGGTGGAGTCATGCTGCCACATGACCAACCAGAGCAGTCCTTGGACAACGCTGGCTCTTCAGCTTAGAAACGGGGTGGAGCACCACCTTACAGTTGGTTACAACCAGACATTCATGTCACGGGATTACCTTTACCTTTTTTACTCAAAGTTACAGTTCCAGTCTGTGAGCCATCAACCGCTGGTCCCTGCCAAGTTTCTTGGAAAGAATGAGGCAAGTTTATCCAAAACAGATACAGTTTTGTTGTGTTGGTGCCTTCAAGCCATTTCTGATTACGTTGATCCTAAGGCAAACCTTATGTTGTTTTCTTGACACAATTTGTTCAAAGGAGGGTTGTCATTGCTTTCCCCTGAAGCAGAGAAGGTGTGACTTGCCCAAGGTCACTCAGTGGTTTGATGACGAGCTGGAAATCGAAACTTGGTCTCCAGAGGCACAATACAACACTCAAACCTCAAATATGGTATCAGTCTGTAGTTCACCAAACCTGCCCCCCCCAAAAAAAAACAGTTAGCTTGCGACGTACTGACTCAGAGAGAGGAGAGAAATGACATACAAATTGATTGTTGCCCATAATGGAGACAGAACCTGGGTAAGTTATTTTTGGTTGACAACTCCCAGAATCCCTGTTATCCAACAAATAACTTTGCAGCACTGGTTGTAGATAAAGTCTGCTCTGTTCATTCACTGTTAAAAAAAAAGAAAGAAAAGAGAAAAAAGTTAATTTAGGGTATTGTTCAAATTTGTTAATGCTGTTTATATTTGGGCCTCAATAGCTCCTTAAAGTTCCACATGTTGACATGGGTGTGTGTGTGCAACCATGCATTCTGGCTTAACAAGCACTGATTTATATTTTTATGACTATATGAGATCCCAAAACAAAAACACTTGCTTCACTAACTAGAGACTTGGGGGGTTTTTGCATGGTGGTTGGTTGTCCCTATCATCCAGTTCCACTGAAATGTCTGAACTTTGCAGTGTTCAGTTCCAAACCTCACACCACATTTCACACTCAGGGTAAGAGACTGTACCACACATCCTGCATGCCCTCTCCATATTTACTAGGTCAAATTTAAAGACCATAAACAAATGTTCTCAAATGAAAAAAGGAAAGAACATACTTTGGTTACTTTGTCCATTAGAAGGATTGTTTTAATTCAGTCTTTTACACTGCATTTTGTTACAGGAGATCACAACCTGTGGGCATTTGTTAATCCTCCAGAATGAGGGCATCATCACAGCAGCTGCTTCATCTCTGAAGCACTCTGAAAAATGGAGAACTGTTTCTAAATTATAGAAGTTTTGCTCTGTGTTCTGGCCCTTATTCTATATAGAAAAAAATGTAATATAATTTTTTATGGTCACCTAAGATATTTGCTTTGTGCCATACAAATGTTCATGTTAATGTGTTTTCTTAATCTTAATATGGTTTTGCTAAACTCCCTAATAAAACACAGAACAATTGTTTACAGAAGGATTCATTAGAGTCTTCATCCCAGGATGACTGCCACTGGCATTTCCATTTTTGAATGAACCTCCAAAAAACTGCATTAAGGACATTTTAATGGAATATTGATTCAATTAGCTTTCAAATTTGATGTGGGATTTTTCCTTGAAATGGAACACATTTTCCCCCCTTGGCTGTTGTGTAAGTGTACTAC
This sequence comes from Sceloporus undulatus, assembly GCF_019175285.1. Lineage (NCBI taxonomy): Eukaryota > Metazoa > Chordata > Lepidosauria > Squamata > Phrynosomatidae > Sceloporus > Sceloporus undulatus. The sequence continues at coordinate 126,045,226 of NC_056522.1, read as the reverse complement.
AGGAATAAAGATCTATTACAGGCCCGAATCCTTTGATGGGATTCGAAAATGATCTGGGTAAGGTTCTGCCTCATCACTGGACTTGGCGAAATAATTATGTCTTGTTTCAGCTCATCTACATTTTTCTTTTGCTTCCATTTGATTGGACAATGTCTTGTAATATTTCTCTGGGAATCAATCTATCCGTCTATGTAAAGTTATCTATCTTGGCCTGTTACTGCCAAAATAAAGCTGCTTCGGGTCTCTTTGGAGGTGTGCTATTTAAATGATGCATGCATCCTAAGAATCCGGAAGCTGCACCAAAGCTGCACTCCGGTGTTAGGAATGGAGTGTGGCTTTGGCGCGACCTCCGGACTCTTAGGAACCCATGCATCATTTAAACAGCATACCTCCAAAGAGACCTGAAGCAGCTTATTTGGCAGTCTGTAACAGGTCTTTTGTTTCTCTTTCCCAGAGAAGAGGGATTATATTTTTTTTCAGAGAGAGGAAATACACACACCATTATAGAACAAAGGCAAAGGTGTGCTCAAACATTCCTTATTTAAAATTACAACTTCCACAACAACCCCCTTCCCTGCCCATCAATATGGCCAATAACTTTCCCCCCCAGATTCTGTGTAAAAGCACATTAATCATTGGCACAAGTAAGGTGAAGTTGAGTACCTCATCCCATGAATGCCAATAAAACTGAAATGCATAACCAAATGGTTGTTTGGGTGGCACTATTTTAATCTGATTTGGGAAAACGTTGAGGAGCAAAGGATAATCTTCAGCACTTTCCAACACTTCACAGGCTTCAGTGGCACCATTTTTGGCAAGCAGAAGCTAATTTTTTCCAGAACTGGAAATAGTAATGTTTGGCTATTTCAGGATAGGGTAGTGTTGTGGGCTAGACCAATATATTTTGTTACTTTCAGCCCAGATGCTTGGTTACTACAAATTTTATTGTAGCTGTGTACCTTCAAGTTGATTTCAATTTATGGTGACCTTAATGCAAATCTATCATAGGTTTTCTTGGCAAGATTTGTTCAAAGAAGGTTTGCCATTGTCTTCCCCTGAGGCTGAGAGCATGCGACCTGCCCAAGATCACCCAGCGGGCTTCATGGCTGAGCTGGGAAATGAATCATGGTCTCAGAATCATCGTCCAACAGTCAAACTACTATGCTGCTAATACTGAGTATCAGTGGTAAAACTTTTGTTGTACACAGTTATTAGGTGATACCTGTATAGGGTTAAATAGTTCTAAATAAAACATCTATGTTCGCTTCTGTCTGGTTATTGTACCCATATAACTGTAAACAAGACAAAAGAAATGTCAGTAATAGAAGCCAGTGAGTCATGAAAACAGCAAGAATCCAACAAGGTGTAATCCATCTTGAAATAATATTTAATCACGATTAGTGATAGAGAGCTAGATAGAGAATGCCTTTTGGTTCTGGATTCTCTTTAATTACACTTGTTAGATAGACAAGATAAATACTAAGAGTCCTGTAAACCTATTGAAATCCAGTAAACATCAGTTCAGGAAACTGATGAAAAAGTGCACATAGGCCCGTTACAAACGGGCAGGAAAGTACACGCGGAGCACGTACTAGGAATAGAAAGGGGCGGTGCTTCTGCACCCGCCTAATCCTAGTGCGCGCTCTGTGCGCACAAAATGTCAGCAGCCGTTCCACACGGCTGCCGCCATGAGGACGTCACAACCGCGCTGCCTCTATACAGGGCGGCGCGGACGTGACGCCCTCACTCCGTGCCAGGGTGCTTAGTGCGCCCTTAGCGCGGAGCAGGAAGGAGCGGCCTCTTTCTCCTCCTCCCTGCCACCGCGGGGTATCCTTGGGGCTTGAAGCCCCAAGGACACCCCTTTCCAGGCTGCGGGGAAGGGGCTTTTTGCCGCTTCCCCGCAGCCTGAAAAGCGGTGGATCAGGGTTTCAGCGGCTGCCGCACTGGACACTGAGGCCCCGATACAGCGGGGAAAGGGGCGGGTCTGTAACCCGCCTAAGTTATGGAGCTGAAGCAAGATAGAAATCAAGCAATCTCACAATTGCTTCCAATAACTTCTTAATATGGCTGCCTCTCATGGCTATCACCTGGATTGTGCACCATACTTTATAATGCTGGCAAAATGGGAGTGAGCTATTCTTCTCTGGATAGCTGAATAGGCTATAAAGGATGTGTTTCTTATATGATATAAAACTTCATCTCACAGGCCCTGGAAGAGGCCTGTCGCATTCTAAAAGGGAATGTTATGAGGATGGGAGGCGGCAAAGAATGCTGTTTACCGCACAGCGAGAACACTGCTGCCGCTGCCGCTGATCATTCCCATCATGTTCCGGATGTGTCCCAAAGGGGGCAATTTTCAGGAATGCTTCAGAAGCATTTCTGAAAATTGCCCCCGGGGAAACACATCCGGAACACAATGGGAATGATCGGCAGTGGTGGCAACGTTCTTGCTGTGCGGCAAACAGCGTAATTTGTCACCTCCCATCCTCATAAGATTCCCTTTTAGAATGCAACAGGCCTCTTCCAGGGCCTGTGCGATAAAGTTCATATACACAGTGTCTGTCATCCTGTTGGGAATTTCCAACATCATAAAGTTGTGCACTTTAGAATTGTGGCATTATGCAACAGTTGCATTCCTAGGAGGGGAGTATTCTCCTAGCTGTGCTATCAGGGCCATTGCACTGGCAGAGAGAGCAGTGTGGCCATTGGGCAACAGTCACAATGTGAAATAGCAATGCATGTTTCAGGACAGGATAGCCTTGTGCAATGACAGCACAAGAGGATCAAGAGCTCCCAGCATAACCATGGGGTACTGGTAATCCAGAATTGAGCACAGTGGAAAGTCATGTGTGCCCTACAGCTGGTCAGAAAAATGTCCCCAGTGGCTCTTTGTGTGGTGGGAGCACCTGCTGCACAATGGGACATCTTGAATGGTGCCCCATTGCACATCATTGAAATTCTCTAGCCTGGATGCATATCATGTCAGAAACATAACCCCATCATCATAAAGTTATGTATTGCAGCCCAGGATCTCAGCCAGTGTGATGCTTATTTAAGAATATGTTTAGGGATGGTAAAATCTAAACAATACTGATTAATATAAAGCTGTGTACTGCCTATACACTTTCCTCAGTAAATGAAATATGAACAATATGCTTGGATACTGTAAAACCACTCTAACCCTTGTAAGAATATGCCTGGACAATGAGATCTGATGTTTCCTTCCCCAAAGAAAAGAATGTATAGGTGGATAAAATGCTGATTTTAATAAAAAGTGAGAAAGATAATAATAATAATAATAATAATATTTATTTATATCCTGCCTCTCCCTGTTTACAAAGATTACAAAGCTTGCTGTTGTTGTTGTTGTTGTGTGCTCCCAAGTAATTTTTGACTTATGATGACCCTAAGGCCAACCTATCTTTTTATTCTCCCATTATAAAATTTCCTGAAATTCCAGATTTAATTAAATTCCAAATGTAATTAGCCTGCCTTCTAGGCAGTATTACTGTTTACAAGTTTAGGAAACTCAGTTGACCAGAACAGTAAACAAGAAAGAACTCCATCTAGATATGAGCTAATTGATCAAGGGCAATGGACATTCATTCCTTCAATAAAAAAGACTGGTGTGTGGGGTCCCAAATCTGTTTTGGTAGGCTAGAAAAGTGCTTGGGGCAAACCCACATCTCCTACCTAGAGGCGACTTTGGGTCAAAAATGTGCGCTCATGGCTGAAAATCATTTTTTAAAAAAAGTACTTTTGAGGAGTCTGTAGGACCAAGGGATTTTCCATTTAGGGCTCCTTAAAAGCTGTGTATGGTTTTTAAGCTAAACAATTCCCGTCCCTAGGCTAGTCTGCATCAATTGACTGGTTTTATCGACAAAACTTGGATGTGTTTTGGGCATCTGTAAAGTAATACAGATGTCCTTGGTTTCTGTATCTGTTACAAAGCATTGTATCACCAGAGCTTGAAAACATACTTAAAAACAAACAAACCAGCAGTACACAATAAACATTAGGAAGAACTTAACCACTTAATTACGTCTACCTAAACATTGGAAGTACACTTTAAGATCTGGTACAGACTGCTTCGTAGGGTGCTGGACTCTCTTTCTCTGGACATTTTTAAACAAAGGGTGGATGGCAATTTCTCTGGAACACATCAGTTATGTATTCCTGCATGGCAAGAAACTGATGGCCCTTGCGGTCCATTCCAGCTCTGTGATTCTTAGCGTGATGAATGATCATGCTAACTGGAGGAATCTGGAAGCTGTGGTCCAAAAAGTAACCTTTTCAAGCTCTGGATAATTCAGAGGCTATGAGAGGGCTGCTTGTGTTTTGTGTAAAACCTTCAAGTAACAATAGCAAAATAATGATGCAGCATAGTCTTCTGAAGTGAGACACAAAAGCTGTGACAGAGAAATTACATGGTAAGAAGAAGAACTAGATGCTCTGTGAATACCATCAAGTTTATTATTATTATTTGCTACTTGACAAATTCTATTTTCTAAAACTCCTTGATCTTTACAAAGTTGCTCTCTAGACGGCACTATTGCTGCAGGCATTAATCACTGGAATATGGAAAAAACACAACTTTTTAAAGGAATTTGAACTGTGTAATTTTGGTTTTTACTGAGGTATTGGTATTTTCACATTGACTTCTTTGATGGTGTAATGCACATTTCATGCTTCTCTCGGTTAATATAAAATGCTGCTTTCCTCAAATATTTTTGCTCTGGCATGCTTCCCCTTGCTTCCCTTTCAAAATCTATTTGTCTGCCATAATAAGAGAGAGAAAAAAGAAACTTCCTGTGTGCCATACCAGAAGATATAAGTGGCCACAATGCAACTTTTCAAAAGTTCCTCTTCCTGCTATCCCTCTGAATATGGGATGGGAATTGTGTGGCTCTCCAGAATATAGCTGCAATGCAACCGTCAGAAGCCTTTGCTAGCACAACCAATGGAATGCTTGGAACTAGTCCAATAACTTCTGGAAGTCCATATGTTGCTTACCTTTGCTTGAAAGAATAGGAAGCAGCACTTGGGTTGCTTCAGATCAGAATTAAGGAAACTTTTCAAGACTGCATGGGCCTCCTCTACACTGGACGACGTCCGAGTTGGGACCACATATCTTAATATCATCAGGACCTCAGTGCTGGCTCAAACTTTTTTAACAACTGGCTCAGCCAGAAACTAACTCCACCTGCCATGGGGTGGAGGGAGAGTATCAATAGAACATTGCAGCCTGAAAGAGTGCTGCTCCAGATATGTGGCTCAGTCAGGAGGACTTGGCTTCACCTCCCTTTCTGCTCTCTTGTGGTAAATGCACAGCGGGACCACATTTGCACAACTTGGCCTCTACATCTCTCTCACCAATCTGAGCATTAGATTCACACTATGTTTGCATGGCAAAATCCAGGCATCTTATGCCCTTCTAAAAGGGGCTACTATGCATGAACCCTCATGGTATACCAGCATGGTAACCAGTGGGTTCAATGTTGGACTTGAACTCTGGGTGGGCAGGGTTTAAATCTACACTGAAACATAAAAACTCAGTGTGTGGTCTTGAGGAAGTCACACTAGCTCAGTCTTAGAGAAAGGCAATAGCAAACCCCCTCTGAATAAAACTTGTCAAGAAAACCCTTTGATAAGGTTGCCATAAGTTGGGGGTGACTTGAAAGCACACAACAACAACAACAACAACAACAACAACAACAGATTAGTCTGCAGTCTGTTACAGCAAAAAAACAAAGAACCATGTGGCATGTTCCATGCTATTCTGGGGGGATTTCCTGGCATTTTTTTTTCTCCTCCCCCAACAATTTTGTACTGTGCTTTGGAAAAACGGGGGAAATATAAGTGTTCCAGCCAGGAGTAGTTCAGAATGGCATGTGTAATTTTCTTTTCTAACTTCTGCTACATTTCATTTTATATCCCAATTTATTTTTATATGTTATATTCCTTTTCTATTCCATTTGCAAGATACTTACTTTCCTCTGGTATGTTTGCTAAGATATGATCATTGTTCTGACATATTTGTTTATTAGTTTAATTTATATCCCATGTTACTGCTGAAATGCAAAAGTGCAGACACTTGCCTCCTGGAAATTGTTTGAAATATGGGATTAGGCAAGGAAGGGATGACGTGTTGGGGTCTCCCTATTTTATTACACCATAGCACATTAGGAAACAAAATGGCAAAATTCCTTGAAATTACATGGCACATCAATGCTGTTCCATGGAATTTCACCATTTTGTGTTCTGGGCCAAGAATCAATGCTGTCCTAGTCTCTCTTTTTTCCCCAATGCAGTAGGATGTTCTCTTTCTCTCCTCCTTGCTATAGCCCTCCACACCACCTGAAAATCTGCCTTGAAACATTTTCTAGGCCCCTAGAGGTGATTTTGGGCATGTACAAACAGGAGAAGAAATCATCCCCCTCTTGGTTCCATTGCTGGAACTGCCTGATTCCATCACTAGAATGATACCATTGGATTTCAGAATCCAACAGTCAACCCCCCCCCCCCCACACACACAAAACCCAAAAGTTATGAAAGTTTTTTGTCTGGACTATAACTCTCAGATACACACAAAGAGCTTATCACATGCACCAAAAACCCGACTGCACCCCAACGGGATGCACTTCAGATGCAGGATGCATTCAGAAATTATTACATGTAATTCACAGCTGATTCTGCCAGGCGAGTGCAACTTGCCTGCATCCTGGGTCCCAGGTGCACTTCAGAAGCTGCTGCTCCAAGTTATAAAGCTCCCAGCTTTGAAAAGTGGCCTCCGAAGTGTGTCTGGGACCCGAGATGCAGCTGGGCTGCACTTGCCTGACAGAATTGGCAGCGAATTATATTCAGTAATTTCTGCCTGCATCCCACAACTAAGCTTCATCGCATCGGGGTGCAGTCGAGGTTTTGGTCCATGAGATAAGCTCAAGAATAGCCAGTTCAGCACTACATTCTGAATTCACCTTGGTCAATGTATAATCAAGGAAGCAATTTAGTTTTTCTACCAAATTGTAGTTCCTGTAGCTTTCTTATATTGGCATTTTTTCCCCCAAGCTTTCTTGTGCTGGCAATTTTTTTCTTCTACAAGGAAGCAGAACTCTTCCCACCTGATTTTACAAGGAGGAAAATATGCTGTTGGTTACTGTTAGGCACTGAGCCTTTTCAAAGGCAGCAATATTATAGCCTGGAATCTATCATGACAGGCGATTACTGCAGCTGTCTTGAATCAATGTTCAATATATTACAGTTCTGTGCATTTACAAGTAATGCGTCACTGAAGTTCCTTCACACCTTTGCCCGTTAGTGATGTGTCATTAGTGTTGACTGCAATTTACCAGAAGGGCTGCTGCTTTTCAAAATGTCAGCCCATTCTGTGGTGGAGACATTTAACCAAAAAAAAAAAAAAAAAAAAAGCATTTAGAAAGCTGAACTAAAAGCAACACATCTGTTGCTGCTAGCTCAGTAGGGGCAATGTACCAAAAGAACACAAATATATATTTCATAGGGGTGTGAGGTGTTTAAGAAAGCATCTTGGTAAGGTAGTTTCTAGTCTATTATAAATTATTGGCCATCATTTTCAGACCACAACATACAGTAGTTGTGTACATAAAGCCAAGAGCCTATTCCCTGTCTCCTATCCATAAGAATCCAGACAACCACAAAAATCATTGAAATACTTAAGAATTCCACTTGCATTGCAACTGACAGACCTGGCTCCTACATTTATCTTTTGAGGTAGATTTGCTGTTTGGAATTCCCTAACATTTTGTAGTGTTGCAATGGCTATTCTTTTTGAAAAGTCAAATGTCGACACAGCAACAGATCTGCACAAATCACAGATTTCCTTTGATTTACTAGCTTGAGGTGTCTAGGTAAAGGTAAAAGTAAAGGGATCTCCCTTTGACACGTTTGTCAAGTTCTGTCTGACTATAGGGGGCAGTTTCTGAGCCATTGTCAGACAACCCTGTGGCCAGCATGACTACACATAATGCTGTTACCTTCCCATCGAAGTGGTACCTATTTATCTATTTGCATTTCTACATGCTTTTGAACTGGTAGGTTGACAGAAGCTGGGACTAGTGATGGGAGTTCACCCCATCCCATGGCATGTGGACCTCGAACTACCAATCTGCTGACCTTGCAATTGTCAGAGTTAACCACCAAGCCACTGCAAAGGCCCAAAATCAATCACTAGCAAAGGACTAAATCGAATCACTAAATCCAGTCATTAGTATTCAAAGGCCTAAATGCAACCACTAGTGCAGATCTAAAGAGGGAATTAGATATTGTGTACCTTAAAATCATTTCCAACTTGTGACAACCCTAAGGTGTTTCTATGGCTGAATGGGGAATTGAACCTTGTTCTCCAGAGTTATTGTTCAATGATCAGACCATTACACCATGCTGGTAATGAAGGAATAACTAAATGGTAAATCAATACTTTTGTAAAACTAATTGATTCAAAGGGTGTGTCTAGGAAAACAGCCAGCAGCCGATAGCAAGCAAAACAAACAATGCCCAAGCAAAAGAACAACAAATTACAGTGTCTGATACAATTCAAGTCCTGAGTATCAGATGGCCAGAAGCCAGAGCATACCAAGGGTTCCGAAAGTAAGGTTGTTTAGCCAGTCCAAGCATCAGGGTTTGAGTAATCAGAATAGGGTGGGAAATGCTCCATTAAAATGTTATTCATCTACAATATTTTAATAATCTCTGCATATACTTGCACAATCCCATATACATCTACTCATTGGTAAACTTCATAGAATTCAGTTAAGTGGTTATAGATCTATAACCCTAATTTAAAAACATGAAAAAGCTCATTATCATTAGCTAACAAATACAGGTTTGGTTTTGATCTTGAGAATAATGTTTCCGGACAACTTTCAGAACAAGCCCCACATCAGAAAAACACTGTGACTGGCAACCTTTTCAATATTTACAATATCACAAACTAGATTACAATCTTGTAAATTTTGGTATTCACATTTATGACTGTGACATCATTGTCACTGTTGCAAATGCCTCCTAAAAGCCAAGCAGCCAAACCTACCAAGCAGGATGCTGAAAGATGATGCATGCAGTCCCTGCAGGAGTCTCTTCCACTGTTTATTGCTCACTGGCTGGAGATGGCTGGATGCATCATCCTTGAATGCCCTTTAGAACTCTTTTGGTTGTTGCAGGTGCATGGCTTTTAAGGTGGGTTTTATGGAGTATGATCAGGAGATGGATTGTAGCTATGTCATTGTAGCTACATCTCCTATGCAAGATCTCTGCCACTGTATTTACATTTCATTGTTTGCTTGATAATTCCTTGGGGATTAATGCATTTTCCTTCCCTAGCTGTATCTTCTAAACATGGTCAGGTCTAAAGACTGACAAGAGTGCCAACTATTCTCTTTCCTTCATCAATCTGATGTCTACATTAAGCAGGTGGTTAAAGGAATTTTATTTACTGTGTGTGAATGCAAACAGCTGGCTAACCAGAGCAGTATTTCAATATAATTATAAACTCTACCCAAATCTTTCAATTCAATACTTTCTATCAGAGCCAGAAATAAACATGATAATAATAATAATAATAATAATAATAATAATAATTTTATTTATATACCACCTTTCCAAAAAGATCAAAGCGGTTTGCCCCAAAATCTAAAAATTTGTCCCAGTAATTTGGGCAGAAATCATTTATCTGATTCTGCAGCATGTTTACTTGGGAGTAAGTACTGCTGAATTTAATAGGGACTAACTTTGATTAGACATGAATAGGATTGCAGTGCTAATTTCTTATTATCTCTTCCTCTCCCTAAAAATACAATGGGGTCTTTTAAACTGTTGATTTGCAAAGCACTCTTATTTATGCCACTATATCTTGAAGTAATTAACAAAATGAAACAAGCCATTTTGATATGAGTGAAAGCTCTGAAATTACATTTTCATTTTAGTTTAGCCCTAGTGTCCATCTTGAAGGTACTCACATAGTTCTCTAAGGGGGGAAAGCCCTTTTATTTCTATCCTTCAGAATAAACAGTTTCAGCTGCCAGGAATGGATGGGGAACAGCTTGGAGGCTCCTGGTGGCATTGGTGGCATTCTCCTGTGCGGTAACACCCATTCTCCCCCGTTTCATTCCATTCCATTCTGTTCCTGTTCCTACAAGTGCCATGCAATAAACTTATGAGTTAAGATGTGCTCACATTTCTTCTAATGAACTTCAACTGGCTAGTTTGTGTCCTACATACTGTATTCATTTTGCAAATCTCTGGAAATATTACTATTGGGAAATATGAGAGGTTGTAGTGGATCTCTCAAGCAGAAAAAGTGATGTCTAGGCAGAAGTTGAAGCATTCACCAGCCCAATCTACCTCACACACAAGATCTATCAGAGAAAGAAATCAAATTTAGTCTTCTTTGTAAGGTACATAAAAGTAGTTTTACTCATAAACATTTGTGCATAATCAACACAGATTTATCTTCTTGAAAAAAGGCAAGAAAAAAAGCAACAGCAACAGAATTTACAATTCTATACTGTTTCATAGTGAACTCAGCACTCTCTAAGCAGTTTACAACCTGTAAACCAATTACCCTCAACAAGCTGGGGTACTCATTTTACTGACCTACAAAAGGATGGAAGGCGGAGTCAACCTTAGAGCCCTCGGAGTGAACTCACAATGTTGTGGCTGCAGCACTGGCATTTAACCACTGCACTCCCAGGGCTCCCTTAATACTGCATGGTATGAAGATTGTTGGAACATCTCACCCAGAGAGACTCTTATCACACATGCTTTATGGACAGGCAAGGAAAGAAAGATGTGTGAGAGCAGATGAGACCCCAGAGAACAAAGAAAGGCTGTGTGATGCAGGAAAAGGGTGGATGTGAACAAACACACAAACAAACAGGAAATTAGCATTAAAATATGGTGCCTAAACTCCTAGAGAGTGATATGCATCTAACTACTAGTGAGTGTAGGAATACATACATTACTTTATTGAAATCAACAGATCATTAGGCATGTAATGGTTGCTAACTCTAACAGTTACTCCAATGCTGAAGTTCAGTAGCAAAAAATATCATTAAAAATGAATGTTGAAGCTAGATTACTTCTGCAAAGGCACTGCATAGTTCATAAACACATGCAACTACTGAATAAATTGATTTCAGTGGGATTTTTTTTTAAGGGTTGAGAGCCATGGAGCCTCCAAGAGCTGTGTAACAATTCTCAGAATCTCTTACCATTGGACATCCTGGCTGAGGCTTCTGAGAGTTGAAGTTCAAACCATCCAATGGGTTAAATGTTCCCTGTTTCTGGTATAGAGGACTGCAGTCTCAGCTATCACCAATGTCAGGAACTGGCCTTATAAGTATTTCTGTTCTTCTTTCATAAAGAATTTAATGTTCCTGCCACTTGCAACATGGAAGAAAGTTAAGAATAAATTTTATAGAACATTACCAAGCTGGTTATCCTCACAACTTCAAAAATGTCAGAGGTATCAAGATTTATTAAAATGGGAATACACAAACCCTATCTTAAATCAATTGAGGAGTTAGAAGAAAATGGATCTTCCTGACATTGGTTTACACATCATCAAATTAAAGAAAGATTCATCATAGACGTGAACCTGGAAGGCATCGCTAAAATTGAAAACAATCTGGATGAGATTTTAATACATTCTCAAAAGTCTACAATTTCTAAACTCTACCAACTGTTACTCAAATGAAATTTAGAAAATGAAACAAAGAATCCTGTATTAAATGGGCATGCAACCTAGATCACCCAATTCAGTTAGAAAGCTGGGAAAGAGCTTGAAGAAGAGATTTAAAATTTACATCTAGCATGGATTTAAAAGAAAACTATTTTAAAATGTTATATCGTTGGCATTACTCTCTAAATAAACTTGAAAAAATTAATGGTTTTGAGAATGGAAAATGTTGGAAATGTAATTCAAATATAGGTACCTTATATCACATTTGGTGGGCCTGCCCAGCAGCAACAAGATATTGGAAGGAGATTGATCAAAACTTACAGAAAATTCTAGAATGACAGATCAAATTGAAGCCAAAATGTTTTCTGTTGAACATTATAGAAGAGAGAGAAGAAAGGAAATATCTTAAATTTATGTTATACTCTATTACTGCAGCAAGGTTAGCTTATGCACAGAGATGGAAAGAAAATGAAGTTTCGTCGGTAAATGAATGGTTAATAAAATATTCAAATATGGCCAAACTTGATAGATTAACAATTATATTAAATGATAAAAAGACTGAAGGTTGGGACGATGACAGGAATAAGTTATTTAAATTTTGTAATACCATTTAGAATATTGACTATAAGGTGCCAAATGGATTGACTATAAGGTTTGACTATAAGGTGCCAAATGGATTGACTATAAGGTTTGACTATAAGGTGCCAAATGGATAATATTAAAGACAATGACTGGCTCTTTTTAAAGCATATGATTAAGTTGAATAATGTGGATGAATCAATATTGATTGTTGATGGTTGATAATTCCATATTAATGAACTCTAATATATACTCTGATGATGAATACAGACAAGATTAATCCCTGAGTATAAAAATTAACTTTTAGTGTATATTAGATATTGGTATAGGTTTTAGGATACAAAAGGTAAAAGGACACAGTCTCAGTCATTTAGAAGGAAACAAATCATGCATTAGTATTTTGACATAGTACAAATTATTAGTGGTTCATTTACTTTTAGTGTGTGTACATTTGGCTTAGCACACACACACACACACACACACACACACGACTATTTAAATGTTTATATGCCTTCTAGATTTTAGTGAGCTACCTTGAGATGATGTTAAACCTTTCTGATGTTGTTGTTAGCCACTTTGAGAATAGTTAGTTGTGGAAAAGTGGCATACAAATAAACTAGTAATGACAAGGATTAGGCTGATGATCATACAGTATCCTCTTGTAAACTGCCCCTGTTGTGTAAAACTAATTACTGTATATACACGACTACAAGTCGACCTCATGTATAAGTCGAGGGCAAGTTTTGGAGCCAAAATTATAGATTTTGCTATGACCCATGGATAAGTCAAGGATAAAACATAAGGGCATATAGCAAAGGATCTAAAGGATGAAGCAAAGCAAAACAATGTCAAAGAACTTACAAAATTCCAGAAGACATAACTGTTTGTGCTTACTCTTAAGGCTGGATGGATGAGAGAGTAGGGGGGGTCAGGACAGATTATACTCTTGCTTTTCACCAAAGGATGGTACCTTCTTTAAATAGTCTGTAACCCCGCTTCAATCCAATGGGAGAGGCGGGGAAACATAAATAAATTTTTTATTATTATTATTATTATTATTATTATTATTATTATTATTATTAAATAAGATACAGTACTTACATTGACCCACGGATAAGTCAACTCAGGTTTTTTGAGTCAATTTTTGACCTAAATTTCTAGACTTATACATGAGTATATACAGTGTGCCCCAGGCGTAAGGGAAAAAAATGCGTACAGTCAAGCCCCATTAGAAGTAATGGGGCTTGTACCCACTGCTCGTCACAGGCACACACCCCATTACCTCTTCCTGGTGCGCCGAGGCTTCTTCTGGCGAAGGCTTCCAGCATATGCTGGAAGCCACATAGGCCGTACCCATGTATAAAGCAAGCGCACTGTACAGTACTAATTTCATTCAACTTTTTTGCCTTCCCTCATGAAACCAAATGACCCAGAGGAGCTTGGCAAGATGCTTGGTGTATGCAGACTTCAGAAATAAAGTAGTCTGAGACCACTTTAACTGCCATGACTCATTTGTATTGAATCCTGGCATTTGTAGTTTTGTGAGGCACCAGAGCTCTCTGACAGATCTGAATGCCTCATCAAACTAGAAATACCAGGCTTCTTCATGATGGAGCCATGATAGTTAAGTGGCATCAAACTGCTTTAGTTGTGCAGAGTGGAAGAATTGACTAATATGGGTGTCCTTTCTGTAAAGAGTAAACTTAAAGTCCTCTTTGGGGCCTAACAGTAGCCCAACTCACTCTGTCCTTAGTGCTCTATAGTTCTCTTGCGCCGGGGTCCTCATGAACCGGGAGTAGCTCACGCCGAGCCTGGCTGGAGGCTTCTCTGGCTGTGGAGGCACTTCGTCCGCGGATGTCCCACAGAAGGCGGGGTCCAGGATGTAGGACGGGACGGGCTATGTAGGGCTCAGGGTCTGAGCCTGTGGGGTGTGGCGGCCACCAGGCTTGCTCCACAGGCCGGCCCTCTAGACCTCGTCCCAGGCTGGTTCTCTGACCCCGGAAGTAACGCCGATTAATCTCGGCTGACAAAGCTTCACTCACCCTTGCCTTAATGCTTCCCTCGTAGCCCGTCTCCTTTCCCTTGTATGTCTCGGCCGCCACCCCCATTCCTCCTCCTTTTTATCCCTGGGTGCCGCCCCCTTCCCCAGTTCCACATTAGGTTCAGCTGCTTCTCCCTTAGCGGCCCCGCCTTCACCCCATGGGATGTCTCCCGGGTCCTCAAGGGTGTTGTTCTCCATGGCGGGATCCCAACCCGACTGATCTCCTTCCTCTACCCTCTGACAATGGGTTTGTTGTTTTCAGCATCTATTATACTGACTCTAAACATTCAAGTTCCATTACACCCTAATGACTATATTAAACATGGATACTAAAATTATCCGAAAATATATTGTCCCCCCCCCCCCCATTGGCCTGAAGAACAGAAATCCTGCCTTTGTAGAAAAACCTATACAGTTCAGAGGGAGAGTGAGGTTGCTTCAGATTTCTAAATTAAGCAGCTTTTTCCAAAAGATAATGACTTTAAAAAAAGTCGTAAAAGGGCCTGGAAAGCCAACCACAGTTTGTTAAAGAGACCTTGCACACATAGGTTTCTTTTTTTTAAAATCCTCCCCCCATCCATGTGGTCCTAATTGACCCTTTGGCAAGCAATCCTTTTGCTAAAGTCATCATGAAATGGTTGTAACATTTGCAGACTTTTACTCATCCACTAAGAGGATGAATTTCAAATGGAAATTCTGTGTCTTTGTACTTTTTAGAAGTGTGAAAACAAAAGGATGCTGCACGGTCTATTTTCATCACTTATACCAGACACTTTATATATTATCAAATGACCAAGATTTTTTTAGTAATGGACACACTCTGGTACTCTATAAGATCTGGGCATGTAACCAAGCAGCTGATGGAAATGCAAGAATTGCTCTGAACATGTGCCGGGAATGTAATTAGAAACTTCCAACCTACCATAGAAAGCTATTTTGTCTATACGCTTAGTACTGACCCATTTACTGTGTAATTCCAAATATGTTTGCTAACAAGTAACCGTCCCTCCAGTGTAATCATGTTTAGGATTGCATCCTTAGCCAAGCATTTTCAGCAAGCATCCAGTGCCTCCTTTTGCTGTGAAAAATAAGGAAGCCATATAATACTTCCTGTCCCCCTTTCTCTTGATGGATACATACATAATTACAATGTAGAGACAATTTAAGACAAATAAATTAGTATAAATATAAGTTGAGCGTTTGTTTTATCCTATATAATTTGAGTTTGGGGAGCTGTTAAATCCATTCAACTGCTTTAAATAAATAGACATTAAGCATTCTCTATCTTTGTTTGAACCCTCAGAAAAAAGAACAACTATGTTCATTGTTATTAAGTGACTAATTATAGTTCCAATGTTCTTTTATAGAAAAATGAAATAAATGAAATAATTGATACAAGTAACTCATAGCTTATTTTAATATGGTTAGAAAACAGCCTAGATACAATCAGTAGTCCCAACTAAAGTAGAGCCATTGAATAAAAAGGATTTACAGTGGTTCATTGTTATCTGCTGGGGTTTGGTTCCAGGACCCACTGTGGATAACAAAATCTGTGGATGCTCAAGTCCTATTAAATACAATGACATAGCAAAATAGTGTCCCTTATATAAAATGGAAAAATCTAGGTTAACTATTTAGAAATAATACTTTTTAAAAAAATATTTTCAAGTCATGGATGCTTGAATCAATGGTTAAAAAAAATCCATAGATAAGGAGGGCTGCCTGTATATAAAACTTGAATTACCATTCAGCAATGACTTCAGTAGATGAGGTCTGATGCACAAGAATTTTGTGGGAGCCAGATATCACAGCCATCATAAGATGTGTATGTGCATGTGCGTCCAAGCTGGCTGTCAACTTATGGGAACATCATGAACTTCCCAGGGTTTCCTTAGGCAAGGAATATTCACAGGTGGTTTTGCCAGTTCCTGCTTCTGAAATATAACCTACAGCACCTACTAATTGCTTGGCAATCTTCCATCCAAGTACTAACCAGAACTGACCCTGCTTAGAGTCCAAGATGTGGTGCCTTTATAGTATTTACTGAATCAGAAGCCCCAAAATCTAATGCCTTTAGGGTATTTACTGAGTTACCTCAAGTATGTTATCTGCCTGGGACCAGAAAGATTGGCATGAATTAGAATTTGTGCTGTCACTGGGGAAGACTACAGGATGCAAATAAAAGTCTTACAATGTACAATGGATCTTGGTATCCATTCTGGACCCTACCCCCATGGATACCCAAATCTGTGGATGCTCAAGTCCCAAACAACAGATGATTGCCTGAAGTCCCCCGCCTCCTGGGTATCTTCTGGGCATGTAGGGGTACTGAGGTGACCCCTCTCTACCTCTCTCCCCTGGGATCCTGCTGGACTGACCTTCTCTCCATCTTTGGTTCCAACCCACAAGTAGCCCAGTCGCCATGGGGAAGGCACCTGGCTTGCCCCAAGGAGCCTCCTGTAAGTGTTCAGATCTTGAGGCTCCTGCCTGGTCATCCCTTTAAAAAAAACCCTCAGATCCCCCAAAGAGGAGGAGAGGGATGAAGATGGTGCCAGCACTGGTGCCCTCCCAAGCAAGGCTGAGCCCGCAGTCTGGTTCCGGCTGTGCCAGTCCTGGTGCTGCTGCCCTTTTCCACCCCAACCTGTCTCCCAGGCTGGCAGCAGCCCCCTGATAGCCCCCACAGACAGTGGGACTACAGGGGCTATCCCTAATGTGTATGCACTGCCTTTGAGGACAACTGGGGGCTTGCCTTTCGCAAATACTGGAATCTGCAGATGGCAAGTCTGTTAATAAGGAGGGCCCACTGTATATTGCAAATAAGTGTCACAGCTCTGATAAGTAAGGTACAAAAATAGAAAGAAGCACTGTGGCTTATTATGAATATTAGTATTTTAGTTGGTTATGTTACACCTTTTTACCAAAACTGGGACACAAGGCAATTTAAAGCTTCTTTTTAGAAAAAAATACAGATTGGAATACATATTGTGGCGGGGAAGGAGTAAACAAAATTATTGTTAAAATATGATGTTAAATACAATTAAGCTCTATGTAGAACTGGTATTATTTTAATTTTAATTATTTTTATTAACTAAAACAACAGGTCAGTGTGTTAGACTCATAGTAAAAAAATGCTATAATGAGGAGCATCACAGTTTTCTGGTTAATGGAAACGGCATTAAAAAGCATCACAATTTCAGAAAACATAAAAGACATCAAACAGGTGGTCCAGTGGTGACTAGTTTTCCAAAGAACATACCAATAATCTATATTTGAACTAACTTACTTACTTACTTCCTTCCTTCCTTCCTTCCTTCCTTTTTTCCTGTGGTTGTGGATGAACATTACATAGTACAATCTGTCAAAATGGTGTCCGATATGGCATGGATGGATGAAGCTGAAGTTTTAGATCCTGTTGCTGTGCAAGACTGATTGTGAGACCACTGATTGGGACAATCTTGTTCCCTGTAACTCCATGCCAAGAATTTGGTTTTGCCTTGCTGGAACAACATCAGCCAAGGGTGTATCCATTATCAGTTTTGACAATGCTTAACTTTGGTTATACTAATATGGTAGTGATGATATCTTTGTCTAGAGCAATTTCCTGTATACCTTTCCCCTCACACTATGTGAGGCAATTATGGTTGGCATTCCATACATCCATCTGGACCTTTATTGAGAAACAAGATACTGCCTCTGTCATTTTAGTTAGTGGGGAAAGACTTCCCATGTCAAAACTACTTCAGTCATAATAATTAAAAGTTCAAATGGGTCACCTTAGAGGCAACTCAACACAGGGAATTCATTTTAGTGCTTAATGTCTGTCTCAGATACATAAGTTTTCACTGTTTATTTATCTGCTCTCTTAGATGGAAAAGCCTCCTGTGGATTCATAGATCCCATAGAAGAGCATTGTGGAAAGACGGAGCTTTCCAACTCCTGGGAAAACATCTGATGAAGAATAGCTGCAAATATTTACAGGAATCCAATATGAAATTATTCAAGTGTAGCTTCTGATTCTCTTCCTTAAGATTATTCTGGAAAACATGTGAAGGTCCAAAGGTGGTTACTTTGACAGTTATCCATCCTCTGAATCAGTTCCTGGAAGTAATAAATCCTGTTATTGGTAAGCAGAAAGACAGCAGACATTCCAGTCCACTGAATACAAAGGAAGGGTTAGACAGTACAAAGCCATAGTTGCACAGAGATTTATCTGGGTTTCTGATGTGGTGAATATATTGTGTCCCTCTACAGATATACTAATGGATGCAGTTCAGGGAATGTGAAATATATTCATGCGACCCCATAAAATATAGGTAATTAGCTATAACTGAATTTGATTGGGCAAATTACATTGCAATGAAATGAGACTCATGATGTGATCCCTGGCTAGTTGGGAACTTTCCAGCAAGGAGAAACTAGCTTTACAAATAAGATTGCAAAGGAATCTTGTAGTAATTTTAAGATTAACTAAAAGAAGAAAAGAAGCTGAGCTTTCGTAGACTTGAGTCTATTTCTGAGGTGCTACAAGATCCCTCTGCATATTGATTTTCCAGACTAACATGGCTATGTCTTTGAATTTTAAAAATAAAAGTATAAAAAGAATCCCAAATTAGAGGCGAGTGAAATTGCTCTAATTTGGGATTCTTTTTATACTCTTTTTTTTAACAGTTATGAACATTAATATGAAATGACATATTTACATTTGGGGAAACATTTCTATGATAAGCAAAAATATTGTCAAGCTAAATTTGGTGACCATATCCCAGCTACCTGGTCAGATTTGGTACAGCCAGCACCTTGTTCAAAATGAGAAACACAGAGAAAATGAGAGGGGAAGGGGAATCAAGTGTGGAAGGACAGATACCTATACACACTTAGGCCACAATCCTCTTGGCAGCTTATACCAGTGTAATGCCCAGATATATCCCTAGCTATCTAGTCGTGTGATTTCAGTGTTTGTCCAAGTAGCCATCAGTTTGGAGACTGCCATTGATGTTAGGGCATTATTGGACTGTATGAACTAGCTTTTAGATTGCTTCTCTCTCCATACACACTAGCTGTCTGGACTTGGCATGTCAACGTGTCAGAACAGTTCCACTATAAAACCTGGGCAAGGCTGAGTACAAACTGTCCTTAGAGAGCAAATGAAGTTAATGGCGTACTTTCCCCCGTCATTTTATAGTGTGAATATAATTCTTAACAGATATGTCATGAGTTCAGTTGATGTGGTTTATGGAACCCAGGAATGTGTTTGCAATACTGTCTGGGGGAGGAGGAGTACTTTCTTATTTGTTGATTAGTTTAGACAGGAGTATCATGACGGTTGACACCAAAGGGAATCCATATATTAAATTGCTAATCCCTGGTTCAGTTCTAGGATCAAGAACCTATATGTCACATATCTTTTTTCTCTCTCTTCAGTGTGGGTTCTTACAAGACTTGCTAAAACCACGAATGGATTTGGCAAAAAATTTGGCATGCTTCATCAAAGGATGAGTGTTGTGTTGCAAATGTACATGACTTTGGGTCAGAGCATCAGCACATTTCTCTTTGCTATTGGGTTTCAGGCGGAAATTTTGTGGGCCAAGAGAAGTATCTGCCTTTAAAGAAAGGGATGGTTTTAAAAACACACACACACACAGAAATTTCTGGCCTTTGATGTTTTAAAAATGGCAAGTCTGCTTCATTGTAAACATCTATTTTTTCCCTTCTGTTGCATATTAAACACTGATATGTAAGTTTTTTAAAAAAAATCTCTTTTAAGAATATAAAAAGAACCTTTCTGGAATGCACCAAAGGCCTGTCTAGTTTATCTTTCTTCTCCCTGAGTGGCCAATGAGTTGAACAAGGGAAAGATCACAGATAGTACATGAGTACAATGTCTTCTTTTTGTATTTCCCAGCACTGGGAACTACAAGGTATGCTGCCGCTGATACTGGATATATACTAATTCTTTCTGTAAATTGAGGGGGGGGGGGGGGGGGAAGGGACACTGCAGTAAATATCATCACCATCATCACCATCATCACCATCATCATCATCATCATCACCAACAACAACAACAACAACTCTTTTTCCTACACTGGGACTCAAAGCTGTTTACAACATCTTAAACATAACAAATTCATAATTCACAAAATACAGAAGATAAAAAGTGATTGAACCATCAAAAAATAATAAAACTAGTTAAAAACATAAGCTATAAAAAGCACAACAGCACAACAGAAATAAGAAATTGAAAATCTGGACATTGTACAAGGTCCATCCCACCTATTAGAATAGTTTATTGGTTCAAGGGTACTCCAGATGGGGCAAATGTTCATTATTTGTTGCTGTAATTTTCAGTATTTTTTAAAAAAATCCGAACAATATTTTGTTGCCTCTTTTCTGGCAATTTCTCACATGAGCTACAACATTTTATTCTCACCAGTGAGTGGATTTCTTTTTTAGGGTGAAATATAGCAGGACAAAACGTCCCCTTCCCTTCGCCTTCTTTCTTTTAAAGATTTTCAGTTACAATGCTATACAGTCATCCCTCCTAACTTGTGGATCTGAAGTCTGTGATCATGCGCGGAGGGGCAACTCGTTATTTCTAATGGCGTGCACACCTGGTATGCACACCTGGTCCATGTGCACAGAGGCTTGAATACGTGTGAGCTCTATTTTTGCATGGGGGTCCAGAATTGATTCCCTGCACAAACGTAGGGCCAACTGTACTGGGAGACCCGTTCTGCACAGTCACAGTTACCAAGGCTAAACAAATTATTTTTGCACCCAAGGTAGGAAATCTCACAAGCAACTTTGTCACCTCCCTGGCAGCAAACAGGTGTTGTTGTTGTGTACCTTCAAGTCATTTCTCACTTATAACAACCCTAAGGTGAACCTATCATGGTTTTTCTGGGGCTGAGAGTATGTGTCTCACCCAAGGTCTCCCACTAGGTTTGCATGGCTGAGTGGGAAATTGAACCCTGATTTCCAGAGTTGTAGTCCAGCACTCGAATCACCACACCACACTTATTAATAAGTAACAATTTGTTGCCTTTTTATGACAGTACCTAATATTTTCTCCCTGAGGCAACTTCCTCACTCTAATAGCAATAATAGGGGCCCATCCCTGAATATAGGGAGGAGACAAAGAAAAGACTCAATTGCTTTGACTTTTCCTGTAATCTCCTGTGAAGTTGTTGTCTTGGACTTTAGTGTGGGATCCAGATGCTGCAAAGAACAAAGGAAGTGGGATCAATTTGTTTTAAATCAGGCCAAGATGGGCGTTTCAGAGCTGTTGAAATGAAGTGGGATAGTTTTTTCCCCCTATTAATTTAATTTTCTATTTTATAATATTCTCACAGTATTAAAGAGGCAATTGGGTCCTTTTTCGTATTAGGCAGTTGTAACAGTCAGCAGCTCTATTAATATAGAATGAAGAAAAAAGCTAAGAGAGGAGCTGATTTGAACAAACCTTTTGAAGGGTTTCTTTATTTGCACCACTCAAGCCAGGTGTGCAAAGGTGCTTCTTTGTACACATGCAGCTCTAAACACACCAAGACATTCACCTTCAATAAAACCTGGAAAAATAGATTTGTAGGTGTACAGGAGGAAAATCAACTCATTTGAGATGTGGTGTTGAAGAAGAGTTCTGAAGATACTGTTGATGGGCAAAAAGAACAAATGGCTCCTATAACAGATCAAGCCTGAATTCTCTCTGGAAGCTAAGATGACAAAACTGAGACTGTCGTACTTTGGCCACATCCTGAGAAGGTACAGTTCATTAGACAAGAAAATAATGGTAGAAAAGGTAGAAGGCCATAGAAAGAAAGGCAGTACAATCAATCAGGGAGGTCACAGGCCTGAATTTACAGGACTTAAACAGAACAGTAGAGAATCTTGCAGATGTCTCATTCACAAGGTTGCCATGAGATGAGGTCAGTTCAAGGACAGTTAACAACAAACACAGAGTGAAAATCTATACATGAAGATATTCTTGGCATATACTGCATAGTGTTTCACTTGTACAACATTTTAAAAGGAGATTCATGTGTGTAACACATACAAGACACCTCTTAAATAGAACAAGAGAATGCAGTTCTCCAGAGGGCTAGCGAAAAAACTCTTTTGATTAGGCAACAGCATGCACTTTTTGTAAAGATGCAAAGAGTCACAGAAGTTATCGTGTGAAGTGGCAGTGACAATATGTTTCTTTAAAATTCTGCCAACTCAGTCTTCATGTTTAATGCATCTGTAGCTGTTATAGATCTGGTCTTGATGGAAGCAATGAAAAACTTTGATTCATTGAATGAACAGCTAAATTTATGGGAAGAAACAAAAAGAGAGGGTTTGATCTTTGAACAAATTGCCCTTTTTGGAAACATTTCTGGGCTGCTTTGCATTTAAATCTTTAGTTAAGGATGCACTCAACTTGCTTATTTGAAAGTTTTTTTATGAGATGTAAGCAATATAGTCTACAGAGTGTGAATTGTTCTTTCCTGATTGTCAGAATAATCATAGTACTTCACAGAGAATTTTTAAAGCAAATGTTGAAATTAAATGTATCACTCATTCTTAGAGTTTCCATTCAGGAACTATCATGACAATTACAAATTACCTTTACTTAGAAACATAGAATTGGTAGAGACCACAAGGGCCATCCAGTCCAACCCCCTGCCATGCAAGAAGATACAATCAAAGCACTCCCAATGGATGACCGTCCAGCCTCTGTTTAAAAACCTCCAAAAAAGGATACTCCATCACTCTCTGAGGTAGTGTATTCCACTGTCAAACAGGTATTTCCATCAGGAAGTTCTTCCTAATGTTTATGTGGAATCTCTTTTCCTGTAGCTCAATCTGGACACTATACTCCTACTGATGCAGTCCAAATTTGCATTGACTTTCTCAGCTGCTGCATCACATTACTGACTCATGTACTGTCTGTGGTCCACTAAGACTTCTAGACTCCTTTGCACGTACTGGTGTTCCCCATCCTATATCTGTTCATTTCATTTTTACTACATTTTCTCCTTGCTGAAATTAATTTAGTTAGTTTTGGCCCAGCTTTTTAATCTAACTTCATTTTGAATTCTGATCTTGTCCTCTGAAGAATTGGCTACCCCTCCTAATTTGGTGTTTGCATCTGCAAATTTGATAAGCATGCCCTCTGTTCCATCATCCAAGTCACTGATAAAGTTTTCGAACAGCACTGAACCCAGGACAGAGCCCTGTGGCACCCCACTAGTCACTTCTTTTCAGAATGAATCAGAGCCATTGGTGAATATTCTTTTTGTTTGGTCCCCCAGTTTCTGGGAGGCTTTTCAAAGGGCTGCTGATTAGCGATGGAGAAAATGTGTTTTTTCCACTATGTTTTTTTAAGTCCACAAACTATTTTCACTGGAAATAAGCAGGCATTTGAGAAGTTTGGGGAAACTTCTCAGTTAAACATTATTTATTATTATTATTATTATTATTATTATTATTATTATTATTATTATTATTATTAAAAATGAATAGAAACAAAAT
This sequence comes from Sceloporus undulatus, assembly GCF_019175285.1. Lineage (NCBI taxonomy): Eukaryota > Metazoa > Chordata > Lepidosauria > Squamata > Phrynosomatidae > Sceloporus > Sceloporus undulatus. Next base: position 126,021,380 of record NC_056522.1, on the reverse strand, counting down.
TTCTCCCCTGTTTTCACTGGAGAAATTCAGAGAGTTCCCATCATGGAAATAATTCCCAAGATGTTCTTCTCAGTGTGGAAACGAACTTGCTCTCCTTCTGTATATAATGTTAAAGAGGTTGAACCCTTTAAAATGAAAGCTGTGGCATCTAATTCAATGGTAACATGTCAGAATATAAAGGATTCAAATCCAGATTTTTTTTAAAGATTTAAGGACTTCAAGCATGGGGCATAAATGGAAGAGCCTAACATGTTAATTTCTCCCAAATTTCAATTTAAAAATACCAAAGTTCTTTTTATCCTGAATATGACAAAATATGTGAATTTTGATCAATTCTGGCCAAAATCTAAATGAACAAAATTCTTAACTACTTCTGTTACCACTAGAAAAAAGTGGAAATACTCAAATGCATATATGAAACATCACTTAGTGCACTTTAAATCCTGTCCAACAAGTAAAATCTACATGTCTAATTTATTTAGGTCATTACATATCACCATCCAAAATAGTTTTCAAGGAGACTGCAATTTTAGTAGACCTGCAGACATATTCATTTGCAGTATGGTCCAATGCCTTTACCCATACACTGGTATTTTTTTTTAAAAAAAGCCACTTTCTAGCTGGACAGAGCTTTCCAGAATATTTTTGACTCCCAAATAGGTCTAAAAATAGAGAGGAAACACACATTCTAAAGTTCAAGCGTGACTCTATGTCTGGTTCAGTAATTTTTAGAGAAATAAACACAGAATAATCTTTCCCTTCAGCTACACATTTAAAGTTCATGAGCAAATTAAACAATAAATATACCTTATTTAACCTCCATGTTTCCCTTTATGGAAAGTTGTCTGCTGCCACTGCTGTTATCTTGCCAGATTGTACAGTATAACTGTACCATCTCCACATCTATTGGACAAGTCTTCCACTTTGGAGCACCTGTGCATTTATATGCTATTAAAAAGTTGTGGTGTAGATGGAAAAACATTTAAATGTATATTTTGATTTTCCACAGCTTGATAGACATTTTCGGAGTACTCCTATTTTTCAGTAGGAATTCATCACATAGACAACAGTATATTCAACAAATGTTGTTGTCGTGTGCCTTCAAGTCATTTATGACTTATGGTGACCCTAAGGCAGTTTACTTGAGAAGATTTGTTCAGACTGTGGTTTCCTCTGAGGCTGAGAAAGTGTGACTTTGCACAAGGTCACCCAGTGGGTTTCCACGGCTGAGTGGGGATTGGAATCCTGAGTCATAGTCCAATGCTCAAACCACTCCACGACACTATTTGTCAGTAGAAATTCCTCGTCTAGACAACAGTATGTTTGCTATCTACATAAAAGTACCAACAAAGATTACTCCCACCCCCACACTTCACAGTGGCTTTCTATAGTGTATTTTAAAAATTAAAATTAAAAATTTTATTGGCAAGATTTTCTGATTCTCAGAAAACTTTCTACAATTTCTGTGGTCAATCAGATGATCTCCCAAACCCTTGCAAATGCTTTCCTGCTAGGCAGGAATTCCCCAGTGAAAAGATGGCTGTAGGCCCTCTGGTTTGACACTTGGCCAAATATAGCTGTCCTGAATCAAAACACCTTCCAGCCTAGGGGTAGTTGGAATTACATTTGCCCTGGCTTGACTTTATGCTTCACCCTGGACTTTGTACAGCATTGTACAGCAGACTCTCTCCCTTGGTATAAAATCAAGGGTAGGTTTGGGTGCCACAATTATGGATTGAGTTGAGTATATACAATAATAGTTCAAAATTAACAAAAAATGTGAAATATTTAAGAGGTACATAATTAATAGTTATGTTACAGTTATACACAGGGAAGAAATGCTTATGCATTGATCGACACAATGGCATCTAAGAAATGTTTCAATTTCCATGTATGATCTGCATTAAAATTGTGAAGAACCACTATTCATTGAGTCAAAAAGTGCTTCTTGGGAAGTGTATGTTCAAACAGAGAACAGTGACATCTCTGATTGTACTGCAAATGAGGATATTGTTTGTTTTCCAGCAAATCCATTGAAGATCACTGGGAACAATTCTAAATGCCACATAGATGTAAACCAGATCATTTTTGCATCATCATATCCAACATTTTTGCCAGATGGGGAGCCAGCATACTGGAGGTTGTGACATCATTTCACCTAGGCTGTCTTCCAAGAGATGTTCTTTTAAAACTTAGCATAACTTAGCCCTTCTTCTTGGCACATAGATCTATTGCTGAATGAGATAAATGAACGGAGAAGAGAAGGTAAGCCAAAAGCCAGCTTCATGTTGGAGACCTTGCCTTGATGATGTGGAATTCCTGAACTGACAATGGCTGAGAGAATGCAAGAAATTCAGCACTTTTTTGCTTAAGAATGTCAGCACAACGTGTCAAAAAGTCTCCAAATGTTAGATTTTTAATTTTTTAATTAATATTGTAGGCTTAAAGCAGCTGCAAGCAGACTTGCATCACCATTTTGCACTGATTGCAGGGAAATACCAGGAAAATATAAATGCATAACATGTTTTAGTCCCACCACTTCCCCTCTTGGCGTTTGTGGGAATATGTCTCCTCTAATGTTTCTTCCCACCAATATAAACATCATGGAGTTTCCTCCAGAGTTTCAAAGTAATAAACAATGAGATTACTTGTTAACACATGACTTGTGGGATTATTTTGCACAATAATGTAGTGACTATTATTTCTGCTCCATCTTAGTGTAAAGAGTAATAATTCCATGAGTGTTAAGATGTTGCTTGGAGGTGGTTTGGGATTATTTTGACCACTTTTGTTTTTGTTTTTTATGGAGATTTCTAGAAAACAGAAAGGTACCGTACAATTAAATTATGGATATCAAGTTTATAATTTCATGAATAATGAGCTGAGTTCTAACATCAGATCCTGCTAAGCCTATTGAACACATCATGCTTCACGCATGTTCCAACTATTGGCAGAATGGATTTCCTTCTTCCGATGCAGCTGATTCCTTGTAAAGTAGTTGGAGAGCATTGTGATAAGTGCTAAAATTGTGACTAAGGACATTATCAAATGAACCTCACCATAACTGCATTAGTAAAAAGAAATGGGTACATACCAGTTTGGGAGATTTCCTTATCACATGCCTCATCAATAGTGCAACTGGCACTGTTTCTGCCATTGACAGTTCCTTGCATTCTCTTCCACATGCCTATTTCACGCTTCCCTATGTTCTACCCTTTTGTTTGTTTCTTTGGTTATTTATTTGTAATGCAATTTAGTAATTATGTCACTGTGATTTAGTGAAACAAAGAAAAAAGAAAAGAAACTGAGAAAAAATAAAGAAAACCAGCTTATTTGGAAATAGTGAGGGAAAGAGGAGGAGAGTGACTGCCCAATGTCAGAACAGTCATGAGTAGAATTTATAGCACCTATGCAGCAATAGGGTAGCAGTGTGATTGGCTGCATAGTTACTGGTTTTCCCTTCAGTGAAAACATGTGCTCTAACAATGTTTCAGGAGCACAGCAACAACGAGTTGGAGGCAAAGCTATGTGGTAAATATCACCAAAGGCACTATTTTCCAACTTTAATTGTGGTTTAAAAGCTGCATGTGATAATCTTCTAATAAGTAATCATACATACAAAACAGTGGATTAAATTTTCTCATCTGTAACTGTTTCATATTCACAATCACTACTAAGGACTTTATCGCAAATGTTTTTTTCTCTGTTTCAGGTATGGAAAGAGGACGCTCGTGTGTGCGCGCGTGACCTGCAAAACCCGCATTTTATTGCACACAAAAATGTCCTACAAAAGGCCCCGTTCCATCCCCTGGCGCCCAGCCGTCCCCATCCAGTGCTGAGGCACGTGAAATCTCCCGGTCAGAAGTCTTCCGACCAAGCAAAATGGCGCCCGTCAGCACTGGACGGGGACGGCTGGGCGCCGGGGGACGGAACAAGGCCTTTGGAGGACGTTTTTGTGTGTGATAAAATGTGTTTTTTTGCAGGTCACACGTGCACACGAGCGTCCTCTTTCCATACCTGAAATGGAGAAAAAAACAGGTGCGATAAAGTTCTAAGTCATAATTTTGACCCTATTGCCGCATTGTAATTCCCTCACCTCAACCTCAGCTGGCATCAGCTGCATGGCAAAAAGGAGGTCCATTTTGCTAGCAACTGGAACATGGATGAATGATGTTTCCAACAAGTTTGGAGGGGTCAGGCCAGAGAAGTTAATTTAGACAGGTATTCTTCAGTATATTTAAATATACTTAACTAAGTTGGTTCTAGAGCATACAGGCCATTGTTCACAACACAAAGAGAGAAGTACCGGTAACCAATAACTTTTGGCAGAATACGTTGGAGCTGTTCTTGAACTTGTTTGCATTCCTGGACATCTTCCCAGATGTTTGGGTGGTAAGAAAAGGTCTCCTTCTCACTCTGTTAGACAGAAGAGATGAATTGCTGATGTGTACAGGGAAAGTGAGGATGAAAGCATCCTCCACAACTCTCACATTAAATTCCAAGTAAAAGGAAATTGATTTGTTCTCAGAAGTATTTTAACTACCCTACCCCTATCAGTGGGAGTAGCTACAGGTAAATGTTGCTATATGACAGTTTATTTTCATGGTTTATTAAACTTCTTAAAAGCTTTTCTTCTGGAAAAGGCTCAAGCTGTCTTACAACAATTACATAGAGAGAGAGAGAGAGAGAGAGAGAGAGAGAGAGAGAGAGGGAGGGGGAGAGAGAGAGAGAGTTTAAAAGCAAAAAATATGCCAACAATATGCAACATAAATAAAAGTGCATGTCCACATAAGAATAATTAATCATAGGCCTAATGAACTGGAATAATGCTAAGACTTTAAAAATTGCCAAGTCACATCTCGCCAAATACATGGGTGTTGATAAACATCTTAACCTTGTCCTGGAAAGAGGATAATGCCAGAATTTTGTAGGAGACAAAATTTGATAGGATGTTGTTGGTATATCCAAAAAGCCTCCCTCTTTTGTTACCATCCTGGAAGCCTGCTTTGGAGGAAAGCCTGAGATGTTGATCTCAGGGTATAGGCAGGTTTATGATGGGAGAGGTGTTGCATCAGGACTTTGGTTCTCCAGTCATATAGGTTTGTGTTGAATCTAGTTCAACACACACACACCCATTACTATTTTATTTGGTGCATGGCAGCAACTGAGGAAACAGGCACTAATTTAACACTGGCCCTTAACAAATGGGCACTCATCTAACATCTATGGCTAAGATGTGGAACAAAGAAGACTCTCCCTGAACCTTTCCTAAAGCTATAACCAGGGAAGTATTCTGGGAAGAAAGCAACAGCACCTCCTAAGGTACCTTCTTGTCAAATGAAACTGAAATATGTAAGGCACAGAAGCATCACAGGAAGCTACCTTACACAGATAAGGCAATTTGTGCATCTAATTCTAAACTGCCCATGCTGACTGGCAGTATTGAAGTTGCAACTCTTGACTACATCTCCTGCTAGAGATGTTGTAAAAAAAATCAGGAGAGTCTGAACATGAGATGTTCTGCATGCAATGTATGTGTGGTAGAGCTCACTGAGCTATGGACACAGCTGCATGCAATATTGATTAATGGAGTCTTAGGGGCTGTCCACACTGATGAAATAATCCAGTTTGACAGCACTTTAACTACCATGACTCAGTGCTATGGAATTCTGAGAACTGTAGTTTTGAGAACCTTCTCTGTCCGAGAGCTCTGGTGCTAAAATAAACTGACGTTCCCAGAATTCCCTAGCACTGAGCCAGGGCAGTTAAAGTGGTGTCAAACTGGATTCTTTCTGCATTCGGATACAGCCTGAGATAAAGAATTCAACTTCTAAAGTCCTGGCTGATGAAGAAGAGGAAGATTCCACCTGCCCCGGGGTCCTCAACATCCCTATGAAAAGGAGGAGGAGCTACTCTTCAACATTTAAAAAGTGATGTTAAACTGCAATATTTCTACAGTGCAGATGTACTCCAAGGGAAGAAATATTTCTACTATATTCTGTGCCAATCTTGACTAACCTGGAGTACTGCTTTCCTCTGAGTTTGGTGAAGAGAAAGGGCAACGTGATTGTACTCCTTAAATATGTAAAGAACTGTCAAAGAAATGAGAAGGCAAGTTTGTTTTCTGCTGCCCTAGAGGGTAGAATCAGATCTAATAGTTTTAAGGTTCATTTTGATTGAACATACAATAGAAGGAACTTCTTGATAAGAGTGGTTTGGCAATGGAACCTAGAGATATGGTGGGGCTTCCTTCTCGGGAGATCTTCAAAAAAGGCTTGACAGCTAATGCTGGGGATGCTTTAACTAGGGTTCCTGTATTGCGTGAGGGATTGGACTTGATGGCCTATGCTACCCCTTTCCAACTCTTAAGAATCTCTGATTTCAAGAAGTAGTACAGAGCGCAGTCTGTCATGGTGGCTGGCATCCTGTTAGTGAATTACAATGGCAGGAGTCAGATGTATGTCATCAAGACCCACTTTTAAAAAAAATATTGTGGAGGTTGTAATTTAGTTCTAACCACACAATGACCAAAATCTCCCCAAACACACCATGTAAGCTGTGCAGCCCTGCAATGCAGCCCCTTCAACGTTGTCAGCGAGGGTATGAGCAAACATGCTGCACTGTATTTTCTTGTGGCTGGGTGTGCTGTAAAGATGTCATCTGCAATGACATCCTGGAGACCCCTGCAAGTCCCTTTGGATGCCTGTCACAACGCATCCAACTACTGAAAAATACCTGGATGTGTCCCTGAGGAGCCTGCTGCTCTCCAACCACATGACTGTAGTGGTGGTGTTGGCTGCATTGTTTACAAGGTAGGTCTGATGGGGATTTTGATCATTGTGTGATCAGAACAGAATTCCCACCTTTGCAATGTCCCCCAAAAATGAGTTGTCATGGTATAAAAGTGAGCAAAAGTGTATTTAGGAGTTTCAGCTATGGATATGTAGCTACATGATACACATCCATGCATCTGAGGAATTTTCATATGCTAAGGAGATGCTTACCATTAAATTATAGTTCTTCCTTCAGGGTAAACTTAAAGGGGTTTTTTTAAGAATAGGAAATCTGCCTTGATGATTTTGGACATAATGGAAGGAGGCTGAAAATCAAACAAATATGGCCTGTGGGTGATTTAGTCAAGACAAAACGAACAAGTGTTTCAAATGAAAGCTGCACACAAAGAGCTTTATAATAGGATTAAGAACAATAATGTATAAATCTGAGGTACTTCACAGGAGGTAGAGGGATATTATGCAATTATAAATTACATTCATATTTGCCATTTACAACAAGGATGGAATAGCCAAAATTCTCCAGATGTTGCTGAACTCCAGCTCCCAAAATGCTTGATAATTGGCATTTTGGTAATAGCTGCTAGGAGTTGAAGACCAATAACACCCAAAAGGAAAGCCAAAGAGAAGGGAAAATCTGGACATCTGACATCTACTAACTACCTCTAAAATGGGATTGTAGATCATGGAGAGAGAAATTAAAACAACAACAACAGTGACATCAATCAATAATTAAATCTCAAAACAGATGCCAAAGCCTAATTCATGGCTTTTTACAGAACACTCCAATATAACTGAAAATGAAGAGAAACACTGAGTATATATCAGTATTCTGAGAAAATGTGGGTTTGAATATAATGGCAAAGAATGGTATATTTTGGCTTTCAAGTAATACACTTGTGCCAAAATTTCTTTTCCTCTATGAAAGGAAAATTTGTTAACCAGAAATTCTGAGCTGCCAGCTAAGAAAATATCAACATGGTTCACAACTGGTGCATGACAGATTTCAGCCTCTTCAAATAAGCATGTCAATGTATATTATGAACTCTAAAAATACACATGAATATTGAAGCTATTACTGCAGCAAAAATATGATGGGCAGTAACCATGTGCGGGGGGGGGGATCTGTTTTAATACGTTGACTGAAATATTTGGAGGTGCAAAAGTCATTTACATTCTTTAAAATATATGTTAAGGCTAATGTTCATCTATTGTATCTATCATAGGCCACAGTCCTATTGGCTAGGCCCAACTTGAGTAGAGCTATTGAATCAAATTGTTGAATGGTGGGTAAGTAAACCCCATGTAAGAAAATCCCACTGATTCAGTGCATCTACTTTAGCTGGCATTCACAACAAGATGTGGTCTACTTAGAAAATTCTTAAAATTATTTCTATCCAAATATGTATATTCAGAATTAAGCTTTGGGCAAAAAATAAGGTTTATGCATCCAAAATAATTTCAAGTTGTGAGGATGCTCACATTTTTTGGCACTGTATTTCTTTCCTTCTCCTCCTCCTCCTTCTTTAAATTCAGATATCATTCCTCTTCAGCAGCTTTTGCTTCAGCATTACTTCTTCTTCTATAAGTGATTGATTCAAGCCACTGAAGTGTCTTGTAGTGAATATGATGATACATTGCTAATCAATCAACCAGGTTTGGCTATACGGTGACACAGAACATTAACTGTATGTGAGGACAATGCTTCCAGGATAAATCAGATTGATAATCTGAATCAGTCGATTCAATTATAATATAAATTAAAGCCACAAAGACAATTTAAAATACAGAATATTTTTAAATCAGTTTTAATAAACAATTTAAAGCAGGTAATGTTTTCCAGAACAACTTTACTGTAAACATGTAAACAAACTCACTAGAACAAACATGTTTTTCTGCTTATTAGAGGAGGTGCAGAGATGGGACCACATGGGCCTTGTTCACTTGAACAGTGTTGAATTTTATGTTATGATTCTTCCAAAGATCCCTTTATGTGTTCCAGGATCTAGACCATGGCTGGGCAATCACAAACATAGCAGGAGCCATTTTTTCTTCCTATGTGTACCTGGCAGGGTGCAGCAGCATGCCCAAAGTCATTTCTGGCTGCCATTTTGCAGATTTGGGGCTGATTTCCTTTCTCTTTTTTGTCTGTTTTGGAGAGGTTTTGGAGGACAGGATACTAGGCAGAACAAACTGTTGGCTTTTTATGTGATTTGGGCAGATTTGGGGTGGCTTTGAAGCAAAAAAAAATCATTCTGTTTTTTTGTTTTTTTAAAGAGACATCAAGGGGCTTTGAGGGGCTCCTAGTGGTCTCATAAGGCATGCTAAGGGATCCCAGTGCCACCTGTGGCCCATGGACCACACCTGGCCCACTCCTGATCTAGACTAACATTCTCCAACTCTGATTCTAGTTCTCACCATAATCCTGAGACCATCTGATTGCCTTTCTATAAAGAATACAGTACTTGACATTTTTCTTTTCCTTGATGGCTTGACACACAGTGACACTGTCAGAAGATTTTTCTGCCTTGCACTAACGCTAACATTAACCCTAATCTCTTCCCAACATTTTCCACAGAAAACAGTCACCATAATCATTTTTCACTTTTATTTCACTTAACTTTACACATTCTTAGCTAAGTAGCAGAGGCAGTACGAAACCCTGTAAGTGAATTGCAAAGATGTGTACCAGACAATGGCAAAAGTGCCCAATGCACATTGGTGTTCGATGTCCATCAGTCCTGTTGTGGATCAGTCCCATAGCACAATGGTCACTTTGCCAGCTCTGCTATTTAGTAATAACATAACACCAGCCCTCTACTGGATACAGACATCACAAAACTGCCCAGTTCTGTGTCCCACATATGCAAGTCCACTTACAAAGATGCAGTTTCCATACAGATTCCAGCATTTTGCATTGAGTGCAAGAATGATTTCAAAACCCAAGGTTTTTTTTTTTGGGGGGGGGGACAAGTTTTTAGGAGACAATTTTTTCTGAAACTATGAAAAATCATAAATGTCTCAAAACTATTGTAACCTCACTCGGGGGGGGGGGAGGAAGGAGCTTTTGCAATTATCTGTTGTTGCACATAGTAAAGTAATGAATGTTTTAGGAAAAGTTATGACTGTGGCAATTGGGACTAAGTAGCAATTGTGAATATGGAACAGTTACCTAGATTTATTCTTTTGTACCTGTTCTGTATCCATTATTGTGAAACCTGTATCACAATTGTAACTCCCTCCCACAAGCTACTTTCCCAGACATCAGCTACATGGGGAGAAGGAGGTCCATTCTTCACGGTAAATGACATTTCTGTCAGGTGAGGGTGGCATCAGGCCAGAAGTGGTTACTTAGTTAACTAGCAGACTGTGCAGACTAGCCATTAAGGCTGGCTTGGAGGCAGAGTCGGAGTGTGGTGTCCACATGATGCATGCCCTGACTCGGCCCTCATGGTGATGTGATGCCACCCTGCACCACATGGCATGTGGCATCACAGCACTCCTCTGGCGCTGTGTTTAGATGATGCAGTGCCAAAAGAGCATCATATGGGCAGCTATGGCACTCTTCCCAGGACATCAAAACGAACCACTTTTTGCGGCTCCTTTTTGAGCCATAGAAAGGCCATAATGGGGCCGCAGCATTCAGTTGTTGCGGCCCTGATCTGCCAAAGATAGAGGCGGCTGCAGGCCCCCCCTTCAGGGGCGGTCAGCACAGCCCCTAGGCAGCTAACATAAAATGCTAGGCAATATTTATTAAATTGTCTTAATTTCAAGCAATTAAGTGATCACAAATCTCATAGATGGTGTTTAAATAAAATCTTATTGGAACAATATGGAACCTTTTTTATTGTTTTCCCATTTTTTCCCCTTTGGTATAAGGAAATCTGTTTGTACTTTACATATTTTAGGCCACAATTTTGTACTTCTGAATAGCCATGTGTATGATTGGACTGTAAATTATCAGGATTTAGGGTGACATAAGAAGAGACATGACATCAACATTCACTAGTGATTAATATTCTTCTAGAACTTTATAGTGGAGGATAAAGTGATCCCTTCTGAAATCCATTGGGCAGAGACAAGCATCTTGGGCCTAAATCCAGTCTCATGTGGGGGCCATGGCATCATCACAATACAACTTTCTTTCCTCTCCCTCCTTACAACCCTCAGATCTGCCTGAAATCTGTCTCCAGAGGTTTTGAGAAGTATGGAAGGGTTCCATCAATGGATATTTCCTACTGAGTTTAGGCCCTAATGCTTTCAAGATGTTTTGGGAGGTGACATATATCACCTTCTGCCCACAAGGCTCCAAGGATTATGGCCAAAACACCTGGAGGGCACAAGGTAGCCTACCCTTACCTTAGCAGGATGACAGTAATAAAAGAAAATCAATAACCATCATTCATCTCATGTCTATTTAATGCAAATAGACAGTAAATAAATATATTGGTACTTTCAGAAGATGCTTTTGCTATACAATCACGATGTCTCATTCATGGAATTTTATTGTGTGGGGTGATTGGGAGGTCCACAGTATTTAGGTACTATGGCTGTTTTCAGAGCAAGGAACTGGCAATCTGACCTCTGAGTATTCCTTGCCTAAGAAACTCCTATTTCACTCATGAGGTTGCCATGAGTTGATGGTCAACTTGAAGGCACATACAAACATGTAAGCCTCTAGTATTTTACTATTGTTTCCTCCATCTTTTTGCACCAGAAAATAGAGAGACTGAATACTTACAGTGTGCCTTTTTATGGTTACTGATAAGCACTCTTTATCTGGAAATCCCTTGAATTGAAATATAGCATTGTACTAATTTTTGCTGGGATCAGCAATCGAGAATGACAAAACCATATGATTGTAAATGGATTCCAAGAAAAGCGATCTGTGTGCTGCATGAATATGGGAAATTCATCAGGAAATGAACAAAGAGACAAAGCATTTTTTTCAAATGCTGATTGTGTTGAAAGCTCCTTCGGAGTACAATTCCAGATAATACTTCATACTCTTTATTTAGCCCTCACAAATTGAGTTAAAGTGGTGGATGATTACTTATGAATGTCTCATTTTAGGTTTACAAATTGGCTCTTTTTGCAGTCTAATGAAAGAAACTCATCTTCCAAATGGAAAATTCCCTTCTTTCTTAGTGAGATAACTATACATTCACCTAATGCATATATAGAGACTTGTGCTGCCTTCTTAGAATGTAAGTTCAGGTAATTTGGTTCAAGTGGCAAAATCCTTTGAATATGTACAGCAGAAGTAGGAAGCAGATGCAATTTCTTCAGTCATGAAGAGCTTTCAACACATATTTACTTTCAAAATATTTCCATTTACCAGCTTGTAAAATGCAACTTTTCAGAAGAAAAAAAAAGACCTTATTCCAACTGAAGAACTAGAATGATGTCTTGAATGGTTTGTTTATCTCTTTTTAATAAGGCTATTATTCTAACATTTCATCAGATAGTTTCCAGCATACTTGGCTAGGCATGTTGATAGACATGCTGTGTGCATGTAGCTTTAAATAAAATCTCATTAAACTCCTCTTCATGGGATTATTACGACCATGTGGAAAATATTTTATCCATGCGTAGGTCAAAGAGTTGAGCAAGAAAAGGAATCAGACATCTACAGGGAAAGATTTCAGATCCTGGGGTTCCAGTTTAAGAGTTCCAATATCCCATTGCATTATGAAGCTGTGATTCAATGTACAGCCAGGCAACAGAAATGTTCCAATATGGGGTGTCTTAAAGCAGCTACCATCATCATAGCTCTTGCCAAAAGAAGAGGAGGAGGAGGAAGAGGAGGACAACAACGATGATGACAGCTCAGGCTATACTTCTGCTGACCTACTCTGAGCTACTTAACTGTCTTTCCTTACTAAATAAATTATATTGAAAGTCAGTATTCTGGAAAATACACTGGAGTGACATCATCTGATTCTTCCAATTTGACCTAAAGCACATTATAACCACTCTTACTTTATGCCTAAACAATTATTTCTACCAGGACTGATGTAGTTACATACTTTATGCACAATATAATATTTACTTGTCATTTTTACCTTTCGCAATGTCAGAGAGTTTCTGCAGGCCTTTGTGTTTTAGAAAGTTCTTATCATACAGCACTGGGAGCAATGTTTCTCATATGAGCTGCATCAGTTCATCAAGTCTTTTCTCCATACAAAACTCAAAAGTTTTGTTTTGTTTTTTTATTTATATACCGCTATTCCAAAGATCATAGCGGTGAACAGCAAGTAAGCTAATTTGCCCCCAACAGTCTGGGTACTCATTTTAGCCACCTCGGAAGGATGCAAGCCTGAGTCAAGCTTGGGCCCTTTTGCTGGTCTTGAACTCGCAACCTTGTGGTTTCGAGTGAATGGCTGCAGTACAGGCATTTAACCACTGCGCCACCAGGGCTCCTAACTATATAAAATGTAGAGATGTAATGTGGCATCGGAGTGTTTATATGCAAGGTCAAAGGTGTATATTTTCCAGGCTAAGTCGGAATATCTTTAGTCCATTTTTAACCCTGGGGCGCAGCCTTTAAAGCCATTTGAAACCACTTTATCTGTCCCATCTCTTTTACCCCTATGTAGTTTTAATGAATACAAATCAGTTACGGATCTGTTAACTCTAGGTAATGAATACCAGCCAATGTAATTAGCTCTGGTTTTTCAAAGACTAGAGAGAGTCACAAGCCCCCAATGTGCTTTCTACTATTTTTTTCCAATAAAAATATGATTATTTTTTTTAAAAAAAAATCAGATTTCTATTCTTCTATTTTCCTTTCTGGCATATTTACAACTTAATATAATATAATAACCCAGTTCTTTCACTGAGACAAACTAAGTTTCTATAATAGTTATTATGGAATATTTTTTCTGTGCCTTACCTGTGTTCTGCTTTTGGTTTGGACAGGACCTTTTAATTTATACTCCAGAATAGAAAGGTTTGGTTCTCATCAGCATCTTTGCTGTTGTTCAGCTCTTTCACTGTTCGTGTTTTAATTTATTTTGCAACATTTCTTCATCTGGAACCAACAAACACTGAATTTTTTGTTTTGTTCTTTACCATTAACACTTCACTTTTGCTTTCCAAAAACAAAATTACTTAGAAGTTATTGAAACCAAAACCGTGCAAGCAAAATTCATTTGGTGCACCATTATGTGAATTGTTGCACTTTTTCTCCAGTGTCATGCAGGCAGGAATAGAAGGGAAAAACTGCAAGCTGTGAGTATCCTTGTTTCTTCAAAGTCTGGATTCTGGGTGGGAGACTCCCCAGAACTGAGTCATTCTGCGAAAGACACTTTGGCCATTTACCTGTGCCACATGATACATGCTTATCAAGTTACTCCTCCCAAAGTTCCTTTGCCCTGAAGACCCTTCACATTTCATTCAGGAATTCAGACATTAGAAAAATAGGCTCCTCAGAGCTAGCAGCTGTCTACTCTACTCTCACTGCTATGGTCTTCCTTCCTTACCATTTTTCTACTAGTGCTCTTTTTCTTTTTGCCACCACCTTCACCTCCATAATTACACCGACACAGTTATATCATTGTAGGAACTAAGGAAGACCTCTAATTGCTATTTTCTCAGATGCTATTCAGTTCCTCTCCCACTAGAGTTCATCTAGTAGTTAAGACAGAAGAATGACACTTCATCACTGCAGAAATGTTAATCTCTTATCTATGCTAGGATGTCATCACCTCCAGAAAGACCATTTAACAACCAGAAGATCATGCCTCTATCTTTCATACAGTATTTCTATTCCTCAACTTCTCCAATCCTCAAGCATATGTATAAACATCTGCCTATAGAGGTGATATTCCATAAATATGAACTGGACTGAAGTCCATGTAACTTATTCCCAATAAAATTTGTTAAACTTTAAAGTGCCACAGGGGTTTTTATTGTTTTATATGAGTATATGACCCAATTTCTTTAATGTTAAATCCTTATTCTTTAACAACCTCATTCTCAATGCTTGAGCTGACTGTATGACCAAAATATCCTTTGATGACTATGAAAGAGCACCATAGCCACATTGCTGTGGCTATATGGTGCTCCTTCGGTGCTGCGTCGTATTGAGCCAGCGCATGGCATCAGGGCACCCTGGGGGGCGGAATTGGGCATATGTCATGAGAATGCTACATCTTGCTTCTTCCCCCATGCCGGCCTTAATGGATGATGTGTATAGAGCCTATGGCGGGATACAGACGGGCAGGGGAAGACGTCTTGGAGGTGTATTCTGTTGAATACGGAGCCTCCAGACTGCCCGCCCCGGGGGCGTGCTTCAGGTGTTGGGGCTTCCACATGGGGGGCAGTGAAGACGCCTCACCTGGGGCCGTTTCAGACCCGGAGTTTCCATACCGCCGCCTCGGAGGACGCTGCAAAGAGAGAGGCAGCTTCCGCACGGGCGGCCAAAAATGGGGCTTTTTTTTTTTCCTTTGCCGGCAGCAGAAAGCCTATGGGTACATTTAAAGTGCCCTAACCCCTTTAAAACTTTTCCCCCCGCTCTGCCCAAGAACAATGGTGGTCTCCTGCCAGCTGGTGATCAGCTGGTGTTGGCATCCTTGTCCGCTTGCACTTTGCCAGTGTCACCAGCATCATAGATGCCTCCTCTCCTTTGGTCCCCGCGCTCCTGCTGAATCTGCAATGCGCAGCCACAGCTGTCTCCGCTGCCACCACTGTCCCCCTGCCATCCCTCATCACCTCCCTTGTATATATGTAAATATTTACAGTTTTAGCGTTTTTTATTGTTAGGTGAAAATGGCACAGGAATGTGTGTAGGGGTTCACTTTAAAGTCCAAACTTTCCAAGCAGCGCATGCGTACATGTTGCTCTAGGGTTAGGGTTAGAGTTAGGGTTAGGGTTACGAGTCTTAAAATGCGCTGCAGCTTCCACACCTGCTGCCTGACGCTGCAATTTAAAGCCTGTTGCAAACTGCGGCATTCCAGGACCCCACTCATTATGCGACGCAGCAGACACAGAGCTTTTAAATGCAACTTAATTAGCGGCGTAGCAATTCTGACGTACGGTGCAGACAGCTTCAGAGAGGCGCAGCTGCGCATCAAACAGAAAGAAGCGGAAAAAAGCAGCACCTTTTTAAGCCGCTCTTCCCGCTGGCGTGCGGGGGTGGGGTGTTTCATGGCGGCATTCAGGTAGGCGTCTGAAGGCTCTACCGTCATGACAATACACCCCTTTTTGCCCGTCTGTAACCCGCCTATGTTTTCTTTCAAAGTCAATTTTTCAGTTGTTTCTGCAGAACATTTTTAAAGCAGTAGCTGTACCCAATTTGTGTCTGTTTTACTTCCACAAAACTTTGCTGAGAAGAATTTGATTTCAACGTGGCTATACATTATAGCTATGAATGGGAACTCCAGTTCCCAGGGTACCATGCTCATGTGCAATCAATGTTCCTGTCTGGCATTATGAGTCACAATATAAAGCGCTTGCAAAACAAACCACATGTTCACCAAAGTAAGCCAAAAGGAGTTTGTTGTTTTGGACTGTACACTTAATCTTTCAGCTGAAGTTGTGAATCCATTCCTCTGAAAATGTGTATCAGCTAATATGAAACTGCTAGACAAGGTATGATGTCTGTGTTGGGTCATTCACATAAGAAAGTCATTCACTGCATGCTACAGTTGCCAAATAATGGGGTTGGGTGCATAACTAGGCCATTCAATGGGAGCTCCACTGATGTGTGTGGAAGTAATCACTTGCTTTTCCCACATCTGTCTCAAATGGGGTGTTCAAAAGAATTCCTCACTAGGCTATGCTTTTATTCTTCCATCTGACTGTGATACAATCTACCAAGAAAGCTCAAAGAAAATTGAGTTGGGTTTGCAAGATGTTACAAAACTTAAGCCTGGCAATAATGGGGCATATCTAAGTACCCACACAGTTCAGGAGTGGAGGGCAAGAGTGAGCATCTTCATTACAGAAAAGAATGATTTGATCACTTTAAATGGATCCCTTGTCCTATTTTGTTTAACAAATAAACTGGCTTACTCATTCAATATATGTGTCACTTCCTATCACCAAAAAATCTCAAATGCATCTATAGCAAAAATAATACCAAACTAATGTTCTAGATATATAAAAAAAATCATACACATATAAGTACAGAAATAATTGGGCCCTTTCACACTAAACAGTTATAACACTATGCTTCCACTTTAATTGACGTGGATGCAGCATCCTATGGAATCCTGTAGTTCGTAGTTTGCTCAGAATCACTAAATGAGCCGTCTTACTGAGAATCACAAAAAAACCCACCCTAAACTGCAAATCCTAGGATTCCATAGGATGTCGTCAGTTAAAAAGACACAATTACAACAACAACAACAATAACAACAACAACATGATACAACAGAGGCCCAAATCCAATTGCTAGCACCTCAACTAGTGTAGATTCATTGAATCCATTTGGCTAATAATTTATTTGTGCCATCGAGCCAGTGAGTATGCCCCTGTTGTGGTTAAAACCTACTGGATTCAGCCCTAAATGTATTGCAGTTCAGCCAATGAAACTTGTGCTGAAATTTCCTAATAGACTGCACTCCAGGTGTTAGGTGTGCTTCTATTCTTTAGCTTGTTTTTCTCTCCATTTTCCAAACCTCTAAATATGTGATTTCCCCACATTCAGCACTGATATTCCTAAAGTGAATATTGCATGGGGGTGGGGAGCTTCAAACAGTGCAAACACTGGGAATGAAATATTTAATATCTTTTCATTTTGCTCTTTTTGAAATAACCTAATGCTTAACGGTGATTTTTAAGAAGAGCTTCCTACAAAGCTGGCATTCCCAGAAATGGTACAATCTTTTCCCCACCCCCAGTTTTGTGGCTTTTATTGCATTACATAGCTTCCCATATGTTTACTTAAATACTGATGCACATGGTTTTAATGCTTTGATCCCAATTTCTTTTCAGTCTTTTATTACAACGTTTTGAGCATTCAATTCAAAATATAAGTATAATAGATAGAAACTACCATAAACTCAAGCTAAAAAGTAATTAGGTTACAGACACCATTGCAGAGCCAAGAGAATCAGCCTCCTGAATTTTGGGTTGGGGGGATATATCCAACTCTATCACAGATAAGAACCAATGTTCCTTTTTCCTGTGATGGAGGTCCGTTAGTCTCCCCACACAAACCCCAATGAGCCTAGTTGGGGTGGGTCCTCACCTCCTTCCCTCCCTCCCAAGGGCTCCTCCAGACATGCCTGGGAAGCAGTGGCCAGGCTTCAGGAGGTATTTCAGGAGGAGATCACTGCTGTTGTTGACCCCTCATGATATTACCACACCGGGTGACACCAACCGTAATTACACCACTGCTTAAGTGGTAGAATTAAAAGATATAGCCATGTTAGTCTGTAGAATCAGTATGTAGAGAGATCTTGTAGCACCTTTGAGACTAACTGAAAGAAAGAAGTTGGCAACATGAGCTTTTGTAGACTTCAGTCTACTTCCTCAGATGCTTTTGGTGGAGTGGAAGCCAGATTCAGACATATATATGCCATAGGTATGTGAGAATGTCAATTCAAATTCAAAATTCTTTGTGTATGTAAATTAAGTAGCAAGTCCAGTTTTAAGGATGGCACAGTCCCTCAGGAATGGATTGAACAGGGACAATGGCTTCCTGGCTCACTACACATATTTCAACACTCATGGGGGCATCCTACACTCACCTATTCTCCCCAATTACAGGCTAGTTTCCAAGGCCAAACTGGTCTTGCCACCTCATTTCCATACCCAATGGCCTTGTCTTGTCCACAAACGACCATCATTCAAAACTGGACTTGTTACTTCATTTACACACACAAAGGATTTTGAATTTGAATTGGCATTCTCACATACCTATGACATATCTATATCTGTATCTATGTATGTCCCTGTCTTCCACTCCACCAAAAGCATCTGATGAAGTAGACTGAAGTCTATGAAAACTTCTTTCTTTCAGTGAGTCTCAAAGGTGCCACTACTTAAGGTCCAACAGCACCTTCACCATTGCACAAGAATCTAGACCTTGTCATGTCCTGACCTAAAAGTCTTTCTTAGGCTGCACTCCTATAATCAGTTACTTGGAAATAAGTTCCACTGGATTCAGTGAGGCTTACACCATAGTAGACAGCTTTAGGATTGCACTGCATGTGAAGCAATGCCACAGTGAAGGCATGACTATATTAAAGACAGTGGAGCTAGAACCACCTGCCAAAAGTCTGCTACCTCTACAGAGTAGGATCTGACCTGAAAAACCTTACATGTATTGAGGGAACATACAGGAAGCTGTTGAGATGAGACTGTCAGGTGTGTAAACCTGATTATGACTTAGGTAGAAATCTTATGGACAGTGCCACTGCAGACAGCAGATGGAGACTTATGTGAAAGAACGCTTGCTTAAAAAATAATAATCCCTAGAGATAGAAAACTGGAATATTATAGGGAGGACCTAGTTACGACTTTTCTACCCAAACATAGTTTTCCAGGTTTACTAGATTTCTAGATTCTGCATCTTCCTCCCACAGTCTTGGTGAGTGTTCAGTTGTGTAAGCCCTCCTCACTTTTTGGACACAGGTTATTTCTTACCTCTGCAGTCGGGGTCCCAGGATCTGGGAACCCACCCAAATGCAAATAATATTGGACTGCAACTCTCATTCATCCTTACCATTGGCTATGCTAGCTAGCAGGATTGGCAGCTGCAGTACTAAATCTACAGGGCAACATGTTCCACACGCCTTGAATCATCCCACAGTTAGACACATGAATGAAGATTCTCTTTCTTTTGTAGACTTTGAGAATGCATAAGGAAAAACAGCATGTTTGTTATCATTGTTCACTTTCATATTGTAGTTTGACATTTAAGCATGAGCCATAAATGTTAGATGTTTGGAATATAGCACATCACAATTTTACAAAAAAAGTTTTCATTGGTTCTTTCCAAGACATAAAGTTGAAACTTTTGCCTAGTTTTTTAGCTTTTTCTTGTTGCTGAAGTTATAAACAGAAATGTACACTACTAGCAGGATTTATTTTATTGTCTTTGATCTTTTATTACAAGCATAGTTTGCTCAGAGGGTGAATATACTGGCTTTCTGCTTTCCTTAACAAAACACCAGAAATCAAATACCCTTGTGCTAAAAAAAAAAAAAAATCACAGAGGAAGCAACAGCTTTGACCAAACCCACTAATGTTCAAAAAGTTGGAAGTGTGAGTTTGATATAAGGACAAAACTCTTAATTATTTCTTTAATTAATTCATACCATGCCTCCCCCCCCCCCCCCCGCCGATACACTAAAGACTGATGTTAGGAGGAAACAAGCACATTTCAAAGGAAAAAAATAACGAGGAATGCTTTGATGGGGAATTCTTGTCAATGTATCCAACAGCACTCCACTATGGCTAAAGTGCCAAAGGGATGAGTAGACATATCACATGCCCCAGTAATATTTTCTGGAAAAAGAAACAGAACAGCCATATCAGCACGCACTTACCATCTCCCATCTTCCAGAATCACACCAGGAACATATCAGAAACCACTGAGACGTACAGGAAAATCAATGGAGATTATTGTATTGGAAAACAGGCACTGGTTACATGTGGTTTGTATCCTGTTTTTGAAAAGGTGCCGGAGAAGCCCGGGTTGCATACAGGCTTTCTACTGCCCGGGCATGGTGCAGTGCAGTAAGATCTGTTGGAGATGGATATAAACCACATATAATCCATGCCTGTTTTCCCATGCAATAATCTCTTAAAACCTCTGCCTCTTTTCTAATACAGGGTAAAAGTTCCAGGGCTAAATCTATGCCTGAAATCCATTTTACCCAAACTGGGACATCCTACACCAGGACTTAAACCCTGTTTTAGACAGGGTTATTCATCTTCTGAAGGAACATGTGGAATATAGTCAGCCCTCTGAATCCACGGATTTAACCATCCATGGTTATATATCAAACCTTAATTTTGTCATTTTATATAATTTTATATATGCCATGGTAAATAATGGGGCTTGAGCATCCATGGATTTTGAAATCAATGGGAGCCCTGAAACCATATCCCAGTGGATACCAAGGGCCTGCTCTACCACATCGCCTAATATGGGAACATTACCCAGCAGAAGGTAATGAAGATGCACTGAAGAAGCCACTTTTTAAGACACCCTTCCTAACCAGGGAGGGTCTCTTAAAGAGTGGCTTCCTCAGTGTTTCTTTCAAATAAGAGTAGAACATCCCTGTGAGCTGCAATACTGCAGCATCTCATTATCTAATGCTAGTTTTCCCTTGCAGGGACAACTATGATACGTTTTATTCTACTACTTCTTGACAACAACTCAAGAAGTATGAAATGAGCTCTCTACAAATATAGCAACACTTCCCAGTGAAGATTACTGTGGTTGTGGTAGCTGGAAAATGACTCAGATGACTAGCCTTGGGAAATGCTACCGGGATGCTACAGCATGAATTTCCTTGTAAAGATGCCACAAGGGGCAAGAAGGTTAAAGTAAATGGGGCCAGGCTAGAGTATGAGAGCCAGCTCTGAGTGAATAGAAATGCCTTTATAACCCTTAAAAAAGGAAAGATGCTTAACAAGGAACAAGCCCTGCAAAGATCAGGGTTTTCTCTTCCAGTGAAGCTGGTCTGAGTTTAATGAGATACATACAGTACATGTTGACGAAGATCCCAAGTGGCCCATTTTTGAGTAGTTGCATTTTATTTAGTTCTACTATACTTTGGTCTCAACAAGGCGATTGTCCAGTGAGTGGTGAATAACATATTAACCTTTCCACTAATAAAATATGCCATCAGGTCTCTCTTGCCTATTAAAAGGCAGTTGATCTGGCTTGCTTCATTTTCCACTCAGCAGTGTGTCATACATCACACTGCTGTGATGCATGACACACATCACGGGAGGGGGGGGGGGGGGAGAGGCAGATTGAAAGAGAGAATGAGGAAAGAAGCCAATAAAAATCAAGTGAAACTTACTCATTTTCCCAATGAGATACCGCTGGCCTGACCTATTCAACTCAGAAACTCTCTTTTAGTTTTTCCCTACTGATTTGAAAACTGCAAATCGTGACCAAATATTATATCCTGTCACTAAAATTGTTCATTTAAATAAACATGTAATCCAAAGGTAAACATTTAGCCATTGAGTGCACATTGTAAACTTGTTTCACAGTCATTTATCTGATGTTTCAGTAGGGTTGGATTATGACTATGGAGACCAGGGTTTGAATCCTCAATCAGTCATGGAAACCTATTGGGTGACCTTGGCCAAGTCACACTCTCTCACCCTCATAGGAAGGCAAAAGCAACTCCCCTCTGAACAAATCTTGCCAAGAAACCCTGTGATAGGGTCACCCTATGTCAGAAATGATTTTGAAGGGGACAAAATATTGTTTAATCCATGTATGTACTTGGAAGTAATTTCATAAACCATTCAAAATGAAGATGTGTGCAATGGGAACCTAACTCTCTCTCCCCCCCCCCCCCTCAATCTTAGCAATACTTTAGAAGAATTCATCAACACTTCTTGGTGCGCTTCTGATTTCAGGAGATTATCACACTGGCAAAAAAAGACAGGAGCATAGTGATATGCTCCCATCAATATTGCACAATAACTTGAAGATTATCACATGATGTTGCATGACATTGTGATTATCCTGTGATTATCCTGTGGATAAAGAGGAATTATAGCACCACTTTTTATTCACAGGGATAACCTTCAAGTTATCACACAATGTTGATGAAAGCATACCGCTGTGCTCCTGTCCTTTTTGCCGGTGTGGTAATTTCCAGTGTTAAAATGCCTGATCTCACCATTTTGTTAAGCTATCATGTCAGACGGGTTCTTGAGTAAGAATGTTGCCTCAAAACTTTTCTTCATGTTCTCACAATATGCTGGCAAGTGACTTTACTAAAATTAGCTAAAATTACTGCAATAGATGATGCATTCATTATTTATTACAAGCTTCCATTTCTTCAGCTTAGTTGTCTCCCCATACCAATATAAATTTGCATGAGGACAACACCAAAAAAGTTTAAAAGTAATTGTGACTGTAGTGATTGTTCCATCAACATTATTTGAGTGTGCTGTTTTCCTGATGCTCTTACACAGCCCATATGGGATGGCCCACATCCAAAATTCCTTGATACAATCATACATACAGTCACGTTAGATTTACTGTTTATTCTGGTGGAGGAGAATAGAGGGGACAGAGAGACCAGTCATTACACCACGTACATTGTTGGATAAAAACCCATGATAAAGAATCTTGATCCAATTATAGGTGGAATTAAATTGGTGTTTTGCCAAAATGTACATGTGTCTTGGGCGTAGGAGATAAGAAGACACAAGCCAACTGACAGAACTGAACCCACCTGTGTGCCCATAATGATTTGTACTAATTAAGTGAATGACGTAGAATCCCATTACAACATCATTTCTCTTTCACCCATGAGACCTGGCAACAAGAAATTTCAGAAAGAAGTCCAGATGGAGAATTCTTCTTAATAAGACTGGTATTTTATTTTTTTATTTTTATTATTTTTTTGCATGATTTATATAATATCTACCTTCAGAGTAAAATATCCTTTTGTGTAATCAATCTAAGAGGGATACATACACTACAGAGAATTTATATTCATAACGCAAGAATAGCGTGGGTGATTTTTTCACTGATTTTTACAAGGACTATTGGAAAATAGATCTCATAGCACTAAAACATACCTTTAAAACAGTGAATGTCAAGCGATATGATGTAAGGGATCAGCAGTTTCTCCCCCTTTCCCCAATATGTCAGGGACTGATACAACATTTGTACCCATTGTTGCAATTATTTCTTTCTTTCCTAGAAGTTCACCAGGAACCAGAGCAAATAGCAAAAAACAAAACAAATAGCTGATGAAGCAGCATGGTGACCCATTAGTGCTGCTTTAAAGGGCTTACTTTGAAAGGAGGCAGAAGGAAACAGGACCTAACCAAAGGAGGCAAAGGGTGCATCCACATTGCAGAATTAAAGCAGTTTGACACCACTTTAATAGCCATAACAGATTCCTGGGATTTGAGCTTAGTGAGGCACCACAGTTCTCTGACAGACTAGATGAGATACCTCACCAAACGACAAATCCCAGGATTCTACATCAGAGTTAAAGTGGTGTCAAGCTGCTTTAATTCTGCTGTGTGGATACATCCAAAGATAGTTATTTGATTGATGAACCCATCACAATTTTGTCTTTTCTTCTCCTCCACCTAAAGTAGGACTGAGGAACTTGTGGTTCTCTAAATGTTGCTGGTCTTCCATTTCATATCAATCCTAACTAATCTGTCCAGTGGCAAGGGACAATGGGCCTAACAGATCATCAGCCTCTAGGAAGCCAACCTAACATTTAGAGTGGTATTCTACAATTCTCCATAAACAATTAAATAAATGAATAAATTCACAGTGGTAATTAAAAACAGGAAAATTTTCAGGAAGTAATTAAATCAATTGTTTTCATATATATTTCTCTACTTATAAAAAAAACCCCTTCAATCATTTCAGCAATATAATAAAAATGATAGGACACACACCAAGGGAAATCTCCAACCATGGAATCCAACACTGTAGTTGTTGTTTTTCAGGCTATGCAAGGCTTTAAAATTTCAACTTAATATTTGAACGAGAGTGAACTGTATGAAATTGTGTCTCAGCTGCATGAAATTGCTCACTCCCTAAACAAGTATTAAAAATATGCAAAACCATTAAAGAATATTTATGACTGTCAACACAAGGCCAAAATAAATATACTGCTATCCAGTATAACTAATTAAATCTACCCCAAAATAGTAATAGATGGCTACTGGTCAAAAACAGAAAGGGGATGTAGATGTGTACACATGTCCATATACAATGCTAGAAATATATTCTACTGTTTATGGGTATTATTCCATACATCCCCAAATTCATGAGATAAATATACTTCAGTTCAAATGTCACACTAAACCATAGGCGTGTTACAGACCACCTAAAAGCGGCGGTCTTCCACCGCCTCCATTTGCAGTGCGGAGGAGCCCCAGAGTCCAAACCACGTGGCTCCTCCGCACTGCAAAAAGAAGCCCCCAAATGGCGCTTCCTTTTGCGGTGCGCTAATGATGTTGTGAGGTGCCAATGGCGCACTCGCGCCATCATCAGCGCCATGTGACGTTTGGACGCTATGCATCCGCGACATCAAAATGGCGACCCCCAGTACGTACTAGGGTTAGGGGCATCAGGAAGTGACGTCAGGATGTAACCCTAGTACATCCTGGGGATGTACTATACGCCCATCTGGAACAGGCTGTAGTTTGCCTTAACCAATGTTCAGAATCCAACCATTGTCTGGGCTTCAAAAAGTAGAACAGACAAAGCATAGTTTAGCAGGTGCATGTTTACTTTTGTTTCTATTTACTCAGAACTTCAGTCTCTACATACAGTGGTTTATGCCAGTTATATGGTTTGACAATCCAGATGTAATGCCAGTATTTTCCCACAAACAGTGGTTTGCAAATCCACTTGAAATTATTATTTCTAATTCTAGTTCGCTAGTCTTCTTTAACTATGATTTGATGTGTGATACAATAACTGTGGTCCGGTACAGACCTGTGGAAAGCGCAGTTCTGGCACCAATTCTAAAGTTTGGGAGCACACAGTGTCTGCACGCTTCCGAACCCTAGCGCATGGCAGCGGAGCCATAATGGTGATCTCCCATCCACATGGGGGTGCCATCATGACGTAAGTGTGGCGCCATGTTAACACATCGCAGCGCCATGCTTGCATCATTGATACATGCCAGTGTTATAATGGTACCGTCATGGTGCCTGGCGCATGCAGTAGATTGTTTTTGGTGTGGAGCCCCTGAGTTTGGGCTGTCATGAACTGGATAGCCTTCAATAAAAAAAAATTTTCTTGTTTTAATCGTATTTATTTACATTCATTACCTTACATTACCTTAATTTTATTTACATGTAAATGTAAATAAAATTATATAAAAGATTGCTAATAATCTTCAAAGTTTCAGCATCACACTGAACTGTGCAGGGAGGGACAAAATAATTGGCTTTTTTCTTGCAAATGAAAACTCTTTCATAAAAGGGGAGGGGGGAGGTAAAAGGTAAAAAAGGAAAAAGGCAATAGCTCAAAATGTGTTAAGCCTGAATCAGCAAACATTTACACTAGCCCCACTTATATTGATGTTTTACAGAAAATACACCAGTGCAAATTAATTGTATTCTATAAAACTGCATAAATTGCATAAATTATTTATTATTTATTTCTGCATATTGATGTAGCCAATAGGTGAGGTCTACTCTAACTGTAACTAAAATCAAATCAAATAAAGAATAAAACTAGAAATACAATAGGTACTGAAACACAAAAACATAGTGACCTGAATCCTGTTATTAGCTGCACTAGAGTTGACACACCGAATAAATAAAATTCACCTATGTGTTTGTTTACTCACCATTTAACAAATGATTCAAAGGGCCTACTCTAACTGGAACTAATAGGATTGAGGCCAGTGATGAAAAGAAAATGGCTTTGTCATTGAAAACCACTCCTAAAGAAAATGTTTTATCATGCTTCTCACAAATACTCAGCAGAATCCAGTATGACCATTACATACTACATAGCACTGTAACTATGGTACTACATAGTAGATTCCTGCCAGACACCACCCTCCACCCCAAACCTCATGTACCAGTAAGCAGCCACTGGGATTGATAGAGTCTGTTCTCCTTTCAATTGAGAAATGGCTGTCTGATGTTCTCATCCCCTCCCGTGAGCAATCTCTGGCATGACAGGGAGAAGCAGGCATGTTGCAAATCCAGCTTTTGCCAGAGATTGGTTGTATGGGGATTTGTGGAAATGTCAGGCACCTACTTCTTGATCTACAGGGGAATGGACCCCTGTCAACCCCATCAACAGCTTAGCAGTAAGTGGGATTTAGAGGATTTTCATGGTCCCTACATAGACCTTAAACTAGGAGCTACCAAAGGCTCATAAATGCATAGCAGTTGTGAATATGTATTCCTAACTGCCCAACAGAATTCTAGCCTCTATGTCTCAGACATACACAAGTCTCCAAAATAAATGAGCTTCACCACTGAGAATACCTCTTGTAATGCTGTTGTGATATAGATAGACTGGAGTTGAAGCAGATAATATCATTAATAGGCTGCTTTTGGCTGATCTGAAACATCATGATAGACCACCAGAAGGAAAATCTATTCTACATTTTAGAGGGACCAACCACTTGAAAGCTTTACAGGCTGTTGTCATGCCAAATAGGACTCAGTGTTAGAAATTTTCTCTAAATAACCCATTAAGATTTGGGGCAGTTTCTTATAGTGTAACAGAAATTTCAGGAAACTTAAAGTTCTAGGCCTGGCATAGCAAAGAATTGACAAGAGGACCTAGTAAATTTAAAATCCATAAACTTATTTCCAATTGTCGACAAAGGAAAACATTGAACTCAGTGGAATTCAAGTTCCAAAAAGTTGAGATCCCAAACAAGACAAAATGGCTCTTTTTATATTATTGAAGACAAAGAAGCTTCTTCAATACACCTGATTGGCTAATTACAATTTAAACATACAAAATTTTTACAATCAGAACAGAAATACATGCATACATTAAAACTGCATCATCACTCCTTACCCCCTCCTTTAGAAATTTAGTAGCTTTCCTTCTAACCTTGCTTCTGAACATCAATAATGTATCCTTATCTTAAATTGTGTATATTATGTCTAATTTTGTTGGTGCCAGCTTCTTACGGGTCATGATGCTCTTTTTACTCCTTTGCTCTAATTTCCAGGCTTCATTTTAAAAACCTATTTTTCTTTAACTCCATGTTTCTATGGCTTTTTATTTCAACAAGGAATTTCCACCAGAATAGTTGATTTAAAGTTATTAAAATCCATTCATTTTTTCACATGGTTGCATTCAAGTTATATGGCATTACTCTTAAAGCTGATTTTATCAGCAGTATTTCATATCAGGAAAGTAGCATAAATACTCTGAAGTCAACAGATTCTGTCTGATCTTGGAAGTTGGGCAGGGTTGGCCCTGATTAGTACTGTACTTGAATGGGAGACCACCAGGGATTTTCGGCTTCTGTAGGCTAAATTCCAGAGGAGAATAATGGCAAATTGCCTCTGAATATTTGTTGCCTGAGAGACTGTGACTTGCTGAAGGTTATCCACTGGGATTCAAATCTTGTTCTCCAGAGTCATAGTCCAATGCTCAAGCCACTACACCATGCTGGGTCACTACACCACATGTCGCCTAAGAAACCCTATGAATTTCATGGGATCACTGTAAGTCAACAGCTGACCTGAAGGGACATGCACACACAAAGAAACTCAAGACATGGATGAGATTATTCAAAATGCCAACATACTGGTTTCACTAAGAAGTGCATGCTATTTATTTTTACTATGGATTCCTTACATTTATATTACACCTTTCCTTCTATAGATCTCAAGGAGGTGTACATGGTTCTTCTCCTCTCACTTTATCATTACAGCCACACTGTAAATTAAGTTAGACTGACAAAGAGTGACTGGCTAGTCAGTAAATTTCATGGATTGGCAGGGATCTGAAGTTAGATCTTAAGTTCTACACTAACAATTTAACCATAACGCCACACTGACTCTCCATCTGTTACTAGTCACCACTAGCACTACATTAGCACTTGAATGTGCTACAAGATCCCTTTGTATGTTGATATTCCAGACTAACACAGTTATGTCTCTGAATTAGTTTTTGATGTATGTGTTTTCCAGAGCCAGTTTTCCTAAAATGTACAGGAACCAAACAGAGCCATGAGCCTTTAGAACAGAGCATGCTATAAATTCAAATAAAGAATTACAGTACTGTTGGTAAATGAGGACAGAGAAGTCTCTAACATGGAACAGGTCAATGGGAGGAAAAAAACCAACATGTCCAGAATATGCACAGACATCTAGCCCTCTGAAATATTTTAAGAAAAGACGCTGATCAGGACAAGCAATGAGACCCCCTCAAAAGACATGCACAGTTAGAAAAAGCAGTATAAAGTGGGGGAACAGGAGTAGGACTGCAAAGAAATGTATCATCTTTCCACTTCTACCTGTGGCTTGAGTCCACAGAACTTTCACCTTCCAGCCAAGAACATGACATCATTACTCTGTCATTAATCCCTGGTTTGTGTTAGAGACTAACAATGGAAAGAAAGCATTGTTCCAGAAAACAGTTGAGCATGCAATGATCTAACCTTGAAGCTGTTTACCAGTTAGATGGCTTTCCAATACTCAAATGCATGTGTCATTAAAATAACCCAGAAAGGAAATAGAAATGTAATAGCAATCATGACCGGAATTTAATACTTGCATGGGGGCAGGGAAGAAAACATTAGCTTGGTTCATGGCTACTCTGTATTTTTTTAAAAAAAACATCTCTACCCCCACCCAAACTACACCAAGGGAATTTAAGAGAAAGGGGGAAATGTAAGGGAAAGTTCTTTCCTAAAATCCAAGAAATGTTCTAGTTAGGATTAAGCTAACTTTAGGTTTTTAAAACCAGACGTGTAACATAAGTAGAGTATGAGTCTTGAAATCACTTGTCAACTCATGAGGACCCTATGAATTTTATAAAGAATATTCAGAGGTGATTTACCACTGCCCTGCTCTGAATATATCTGACAGCACTGCTTTTTCTTAAGCTATCTGATATGCGGACCACCAGAGGTTTTTTTCACAATGTGCCAGAGACTGGCATCATTTGTACCCATCGACAAGAACTGTTTCTTTCTTTCCTGGAAGTACCTGGTATGCTCTGGCCATCTTTTTACCAAGTACTGTCCTGACCTTCCTTCACTTCCAAGAGCAGATGGGATTTGGTGACAGTAATGTACATGATAATGAATTACTGTATTTCTTCTTGCTCTCTATTTCCCTGACAATCATATTTTGTTACTGAAAAGCTATGCATCTCCTTACTAAATATAATTGCAAAGTAAGTCACTGGAGTTTAAGAATATTATATAATATGGCTGGAATCCTATTAGGTAGTTACAAATGCACAACTGAGAGTTACAGATTCATGATTGCTTTGTATTCACAAAGTCCCTACATATCCTCTCATTTAGGGGATACGCAGGGACTATGAAAGTCCCCCAAGCTCCGTTTACCAAACAGCATGTGCTGTGATTGATGGGGGTCTGTTCCCCTGTTACTCAGGAAGCAACTGATTGACATTCTCACCCCTTCCCCAAGCGATCTTTGCTGTGAAGGGGGGGGGGTTGCAACAAGGATCCTACTTCTGCCTGTTGCAATGGAGATCATCATGCCGAGGGTTGGGAGTATTAGTCAGACACTTCCTGAGTGACAGAGGAACAGACCCCCCATTTATTACAGTGGCTGTTGACTAGTAAGAAGGGGTTGGGGCAATATTCACTACACAGCTATATAATTACCATGGTTACATAGCAATGTTGCACAAATAGAATTCTGGACTTCCTATCCTTTGGATTTAAGAAAAATAATATCTACCTTTTCCTCTTGTCATTTAGACAAGTAAAGAAAATCTTGTTGTTTCTCAATTATGATATCAGGAAAAGAGCCTCCTGCTGAGGTTTTGGAATTAATTTCTCTATCCAAAAGAACATCAGGAGTCATTCATCTTATGTCATAGGCTGACTAGATTTGAGTGATTATGCCTGAGCAGATGAAGTGGAATCTATCTTTCCTAGAGTCTAGCACTCTACTGAAATCCAGCACCGGCAACAAATTGTTTTGGCCTTTGCAGGCATCCAATATAACAAAGGGCCAAAATAGAAGGGGATGCCTGCCAAGGGAGAAGAACTGACTACCAATCATCTTCTACTGAGGGATTTGTGATGTATAATGTTTTGTAAGACAAATCCAGATTAATTTAATAAGAAACAATCTCCACTAGTTTTAAGCAAACTTGGGCAGGGGGAGATGACAGTATTAAGAAGAGACAGTCAATGCATGCTTACAAATGGGTCAGCTTTTAGAGACTTCTAAAGGTTCTTTCATTGTCTCTGGGTGTAGTATTGACTTCTTAAGTTATCCCCAGAATTCAAGAAACAGGACTGGTAACTATTCTGGAACTTAGGAATGAGTTTTGGATCACCGTTCCTATGGTAAGGCATCAGTCCCATTGAAAAGGTACAATGCATGCTAAGAATGTTTATGAAAGCAATAGTGAACAATATAAAAATAGAATCCTAAACATACATTTTGATAGTTATGTATCATCATCCTATATTTGAGTCAACTCAAGAAGTATATTCATGCATCAGTAGAACTGTGATCAGCTGGAAATACAGGGGGAAACACAGCCTTTTTTTAAAAAGGAGGATAAAACATTCAAGATATGAATACTTGTTATATTCAAAATGAACTATTGAGCTCCTTTAGCCTTGAAAAAGGTATGCCTAAAGGAATCTAAATTGCTAGTCCCAACTAGAGTAGCCTGTCTGAATTAATGAATGCTTGGTAAGTCAACACAAGTAAAATTCATTGGTTCAATAGTCTTTTCTAGTAAGGACTAACAACTAGATTTAGGGCAGGATAAGCCCATGAGAGCCAATTAGATCGTGAATAGTTGTCTCTTCTTAATGAATTTACCACATGCATTAAAGATACAGCTAATTTCTGTTGAAAAATAAAATATTGGTTTCTGATTTAAAATGTTGTTTAAGAAGAAGAGAATATTGTTTTACAATATTGTAAAATATTGTTTGGCTGGGGCACAATTAACCATGAAAGAGTGATGCCAACCATCAGCAAAAATACAGCAAAAGTCCAAGTCTTACAATGCTTCAGCAAGCACTTCATGTCTTAGAATCTGGTGTGCTTTTTTTTTTTTTTTTTAAAGATTCTTCTGCAACAGATTTATTTTCTGTGCAGGATTCAAACCAAAAGAATAAAACAATTACTAAATTGGTAATAAGGTAAATTAAATATTTATACATTTCTCTTGTTTGAATAAATAGAAAAGCTATTTATTTTTGTAAAACATAGTGATGTCCAATAACATACACAAGTAAATAGAGACCTACATGCAAAGATCAAACAGCCTAATGGATAAACAATATCATGACAGCTTTTCTGATTTTTTTTTCTTAAAAGAACTTCCATTTCTCCTTGCAAATTTCCTGCTTGACATACTTTAAATATGTGTGCATATGTTGGTAGTCTTGGAGAGAAGGCATATTGGCAAAAAGCAGCTTCTGAAACTGACATAGTAATTTCATAATTGTTCGCTTTTTTCCTTCACTCAGATATATAAAACTGTCCAAAAATTTTCATTAAAATCTTTCCTTCTGTTTACTATGCAATTCTGTGACATTTAAATTTGGGTATACTCAGCGCCATTGAGGCTGTTTTTCATTTCAGGTTTATTTACTCATTCCAGCAGTTTGACTTTTGAAGTGTTGATTTTCCACTGTGGAAAAAAAAAATCAAAAGCAATGAATAGTGGGATATGGTGGCTGCCTTTTAGTTACACACTTCTGAGGACTCCATCTTCCTCTAGTCATTTTTCTATGCATGCTCATAACGTGTCTTTAATCAACTGTTATTGCCTAATGTGCCACCTAAAAAAGTCAATGGGGGGGGATACAGACTGTCAGAAAGGGGCGGCAAGACGCCACCCCTTCCTGCCCTGGATGGAGGCTGCAGCAGATAAATGGTGCAGCCTCCGGGAGGCCTAAAAAAACCCTGCTCCTGGTGGGTTCTTTTTATGCCACTCATGGGACACCATTGGCATGCTCGCATGTGATCATGATGTCTGTGTGGTGCAGCGCTCTTTGGGCGCTGTGCCATGCAGATGTCATTGTTGCGCATACCGTGTGGGGGTGCAGCAATATGGTGCCCATACACCAATAGTAGGGCTGGGCATGTGTGGACCCCCAGCCCTACCTAACCCTAATTTCAGCCTCAGGCTGGCACAAAGCACCAATCTGTACTGGGTCTTAGTCTCAAAGGGTCTTTACCCCCTATACAGTTACAATGTGACTATTCCACTTTAACTGTCATGGCAGCATCTAGTGGAGTCTTGAAATATGTAGTTTGGTCAGTGGTACTAAAGGGGATCTCTGCTTGAGGTGCCTAAATGCCCCTCTCTGTTATCCTAAAAGGTGGGGGGAACATTGGAGTCTCCACCAGCAATGTCAGTGTCTCTTTGAAACTGTGGGGAAATTATAGCTCAAGAGGTGTCCTGTGAGAAGAAGGTAACGTCTGGGATCTTTTCATCTATGTATATCAGCACTAACTGCAGAGAGTACTCAAATTACAGTGAGTAGAAGCGTTTCATTTAGAAAGATGCAAGGCTATACACAAACATACAAAAACCAATGCAACCTTAAGAACCATACAGGGTTTTCAGAAAGAAAGGTGTGGAAATTTGGATAGAGAGGGAACAGGAGTTAAAAGAGGGCAATAATTGTTGGTCCTGATCAGAGGTCTATGGAAAATGGAGAGTAGCTCAGACAGATTACACAGTGAGAGTAAAATGGAGCCTGGTCTGTGAACAGAACCTCTATCTGTGAATAAAATGGCTATGGCTGGGGTAGATATTTATATCCCATTTAATCCCCTTGAGGGGTGCTTGATGTTACCAAATGGTGCTACAAAGGCATGATTTTTCCATGAATGCCATTTTAATGATTCAGTTATTCAATCATGGTGTTGGCTCTTGCTAATGGACCACCCAGTTGTGGCCTCCTCCAGTAATGTGAAGTGTAATATTAAGAATAAGGATAAGGATAAGAATAAGAATACCACCTTTCTGGTTCATAAGTATGAACCAGATCTTTCCTCCCATTAGTCTACCAAATGCCAAAAAAACAAACAAACCAAGCATTATGATATTTTAAGCCAACCACCTTTACCGCTATCATACCTTATAGCAAATACAATGCCAAGATGTATGAATGGCACAAGAAACCCCAGCACATGTTCACAATATAGAATGAATCATGTTCACAATATAGAATGAATCATGGAGAAGCTAGGTAAAATAATCAGATGCCTTCTTATAGCAAGCATGCCAGGTTGCAAAGAGTTCTATGATGCAGATCTTTTAGCTTTTAGTAAACAGGTAGCTTTTAGCTTTTAATAAACAGGTAAATCCTACTTAACTGAAAGCCAAGACTCGCAGGAATAGAGTTGCCAGGTTGAATGAGGGACAAGGCTTCTCTGTGGTGTGTTTCTGTCCAGCTCTGTTCCTGTAGTTAGACCCACAGGGCTGAGGTCATGTTGTTGAGGGTCATATGTACAAAGCAAAGGAACAGAGCTAAAAGCTTCTTGGGTTTCAGCCATTGGGGGCAGCTAAAAGGAGGCGAGGGAAGAGATGTTGCATAGTTTCCATCTGATGGAACTTTATAGTACCTCTTCCTAATCCAGATACGATGTGATCCTGTAATGATTAAAATCATAGGAGTCCTATCCTGTTCAGCCATGTAACCCTTCCTGGTGAACTTCCATACACTCTCAACATCTACACTGTAGAAATAATGCAATTTGACATCACTTTAACTGCCAATTTGGCTCCATCCTACCAAATCCCAGGATTTGTAGTTCAGCACACTTCATCAGAGAAGGCTAAAGACCTTGTAAAGCTACAAATCCCAGGATTCCACAGGACACTAAAGGTGGAGTCAAACTGCATTTTAGATGTACCCTCAGAAGCCTATAGACAAATATGTAAAGAAAGAGAAAGATTGGAACATTAGCCCTAAGCCTGCACTGCAATTTGCATGCATAACATTTCACTTGTGAACAGCAGTCACCTAGGGGCTCGACAGACCGCCCCAAAAGGGCGGGCTGGAGCTGCCCATTTTTCCTCCTGAGGGATGCTGCAGCAGCCAAAATGAGCGATGTCCCTCTGCACCAAAAAGAAACTGCTAAAAGCAGGTTATTTTTATTGCACACACCAGGCGTCATGACTGTGCCATTGGCATACTGGTACACAATACAATACAATTTATTGAGTAGCCCAAGGGCCGTTTCAAAATACTAGTAACATAATAAAAAGCAGTATCACACAGCTATATATAAAATGTAAATACAGTGCACTAGGTGCAATAAACCTCCATACAATATAAATACATATGCATAACCTAAGCGTGCACCAGAACCAGAACATGCACTACTTGTCTACAGCTTATGTATATCTAAAAGATATACAATATGTGCTAAAGGATATACTAGTAAACAGATAAAATAAAATAGTTAACAATTAAACAATAGTATGTAAGATAGTTACCATAGGGAATAAAACAGAATTAAAATTGGAATTGAAATGGGAGGCAAAAGTAACATAAAATATCCGTCGACATACATCAAATCTGTTCATCCCCCTTACAATTAACACCAATCATTCCAACATATCTAGATCTCAACAGCGATGCTTTATGAAGGAACCGAGCTGTAGCAATAGAGATTTTTGAATCTTGTCCACTCATAAAGTATGATGTTCTGATGTGGGTATCCCAGTATATTGTTCATTTAATGTAGGGATGAAGATATTGATCCCTTTCTGCTTGGTACAAATTACATCTAAACAAAATGTGTGCTAGATCCTCAATTTCATGATCCCAACAAATACAAATTCGTTCATTATAAGGGATACCCTGGAATCTTCCATGTCTTACCATGGTATCAAGTTGGTCGAATCTTGCTCGGGTAAATGCCTCTCTGAGATGTTTAGGGATCTGTATTTTTAGATAAGATGGCATTTGAAAGGACCGTTTGTATTGGCTCAACCATTTTAAATTGCCTACCCTACTGAGTGTGGCTATATCTTCTTGAGCCGCAATGTCCAAAATTCTCTGTCTTGCATCCTTTCTTGCTTGATCATTCATAGTACAAGCTACAGGGAGGCCACAGCTCTTTATAAAGTTTAACAGTTGCCAGGACCATGTAGATTGCAATTGAGAGTGCAACTGTTCTAATAAGCATAGTTTAGGAAGTCTGTTTGGCTCCATTTCATTAATTTTACACCAGTAATTGAGCACTCTGATTTTAGCTTGAGAGCAGATAGAATAG